>NC_043709.1:8615079-8639527 GCF_006229205.1 Suricata suricatta | reverse complement strand
GGCGGGGGGGGGGGGGCTCCCGCTGCCGTAGCCTTGATTCCCGGCGCCCCTATTCGCGTACAGCCCCCTATTCGCCGTGACCTCCAGGCCGCGGCTATGTAGCTCGCGGCTCGGGTTGTGCGCGGCCGCCCGGGCGGATCAGCGGCCGTGGGGACGAAGCCCGGGTTTCAGGTGGCCGTTTTGAGGGGGGGGGTGGATCAGGGCGTGGATCATCTCACAGGGTGCATGCCGCGCCTACCATGGACGTTCCAGGAGGACAGGGCCGGAAACCGGTTTTCTGCCTTAGCCAGGAAGGTGTGGAGCGATGCGTTGGGAGCCGATACCTGGCTCGCAGGGGAACTGCCTCTCCTTTGCTGCGTGACCTTGGGCTGGGAACCACCCAAGAAATGTTAATGGGAAATGAGAAGTTACATTCCGACGTGGGGAGACGCAACTCCTCTCTTGTGCCTCAGTTTCCCGATTTGTAGAGAAGTGGGAGGAGCCACCGTGGGCTCTGATATTTCCTGAATCCGTGACAACACCCCCCCTCCACACACACGCAAGTACACCTGGATGCTTGGGGGGTGGGGGGATTAGGGGAGATCAGAGGGACTTGCTCTGGATCTCCAGCCTGGTGAGGGTCAGAATTCTCCAGCTGCGGGGGTTCCCTGCCCCGACCTGGAGTTGTTGGGGAGGACGATGGGACAGAGACAGTGAGCACAGAGGGAGGAGTTCATGTGGTCTGGGAAAGGAGGCCTGCTTCCCGGGGCCGCCTAGGTTTTGCTGGCCATTGCCCAGACACCCTTACTTGAGTGGCCTGGGGCAATGCCTGCGGGCCGACACCAGAAGGGCAGGGTCACTGTCAGCAACCCCAAGGGCTACCCCTGAGGTCAGCCATGGCCTCGGGGTGCTCAAGCTCCCTCAATTCCTGGGTTTTCTGGGCAGTGTGAGGGTCTGATGGGTGGGACAGCTTGGATGTTTATCTCCAGCCTCCTAGAGAGAAAGGAAGCCAACTCTCATTTGTCTAAAAACGTTAAAACCTCCTCCTGGTGCCCCAAGAAGTGGGGCCATATGTAAACCCCTTTCTTCTCAAATGTCCACCAGATGGGAAGCTCTTTGAGGGCAGGGAAGACCCAGGGACAGCATGGGGCTGGCAGTGGGCCTGGCCCCCTGGGCACAGCCGGAAAGGTTTCTGGTGCCGAATTCATTCATCGGTGCCAGTCTCCAGCTGCCCACAGGCCCCAGCTGGCCCTTGGCAGAGACGGAGCTCTGGTGGCACCTGCCTGATCAGGTGGGCCAGCTGTATGCCCTGCTCCCCTTTGCCAGCCCCTGGGGCACTGAGCTGGGAGGGTGAGGCCACAGGCTTTGGGAGGGCTGTGAGCGGTTTGCTGGCTTGGGTCACTTCTGCCTGTGATGGCTTCATTTAGCAAAGCCTCACTGAGTCTGCTGGGCCCCTAGGGGAGGCGGCATGACTCAGATGCAGCCTTTTAGTGCCCAGGGAATTCCTAGTTCTATTGGGAAGGGAGCCGGGTACTCCTCCAACCCCCCGCAGAGGCCATGCGAGCCAGTAGAGGGGTCTCCCTGCTGTGGGAATCAAGAGAGGCTTCGTGGAGAAGGTGATACCACATCAGGCCTTGAAGGATGAGCAGGGCTTACATATGTGCACATCGGGGTGCAGGGAGACATTCTGAACAGGAGGAAGGAAATGTAACTAATGGAGTTCCCATTGTGTGTCAGGTGCACACACAGTTACCCGGCTAGTTTCCGGATGGTCTGCATCATTTGAGGAAACTGAGGCTCAAAGAGTCCCATGGTTGCTGAGCATGTAAGTGGCAAAGGATTCGAACCCAAATCTTGGAGTCTCCACAGCACACTGATTGCTTTTCCTGGAGCTGGAAGAGGTCAGAATCCTGGATTTCAGGATTGGAAAGGATCCAGGTCATCTGGGCAGCCACCATCTAATGCCCAACCCCCCCCCCCCCCCGCCCCCTAGCTCTGTGTGCAGGCAGCAGGCTGAGCGACCCCTTCCAAAGGTTATATGATATTTTTTTTAATCACAAAAATTAGTCCCTGCTGACTTTTGGAAAATAAAATATCACTTGTGATGGTCATGCAACAATATAAATGTAGTGTAGCCCCTGGGTGGCTCCATCAGCTAAGCGTCTGACCAACTCAGGTCATGATCTCGCAGCTCACAAATTCGAGTTCACACAAATTCCAGTTCACAAGTTTGAGCCCCGCGTCGGGCTCTGTGCTGACATCTCAGAGCCTGGAGCCTGCTTCAGATTCTGTGTCTCCCTCTCTCTCTGCCCCTCCCCTGGTCACACTGTCTGTCTGTCTGTCTCTATCAAAAATAAATAAAAACATTAAACATTAAAAAAATAAATGCACTATACTTAATACCATTGAACTGTACACTTAAAATGATTAAGATGGTACTTTTTTAATAAAAATTTTTAATGTTTATTTTTGAGAGAGAGACAGACAGAACATGAGCAGGGGAGGGTCAGAGAGAGGGAGACCCAGAATCCGAGTCAGGCTCCAGCCTCTGAGGTAGCTGTCAGCACAGAGCCTGATGCGGGGCTCGAACCCATGAACCCTGAGATCATGACCTGAGTCGAAGTCGAATGCTTAACCGACTGAGCCACCCAGGCGCCCCAAGATGGTACACTTTACGTTGTATTTTACCACCATAAAAACAATGGCAGGGGAGAGAGGAGAAAAACAGCAGTTGGGGCAAAAACCATATGTGGTCTCATCCACTTATGGAGGATCGATGTTTCCTTCCAACGTTTCCAAAGCATGTGGTGCTCTGAAATGCTTTAACACGTTGACGAGCATGCAGAAGGTGCAGCTGGCGACCTGTCCTTCGCCCTGGTGTCCCCTTGGCATCATGGGACCTGGGAGGCATCAGGCTCGGCCTTCAAACTAATGAGGCCGGAGCTCCAGGGCTAGGGTGACCGGTTCATCTTGGTTTGCTGGAACTTTCCCAGCTTCAGCACCGGAAGTTATATGTCTGGGAGGCCCATCGGTCCCACACAAACTCACGACTGATCACTGTGGCCAGGACAACTCCTGTGCCACATAGACCCCTTCTACCGTCCTGGAGAGGCCTCGAAACCTGTGCGCTGGGCTTGCGGTGTTATCGAATCTAACAGATCTTTTTCTGCAAGAGGGACCCCCAACCTGTGTAAGCTTCAGGGCCTCTCCAAACCTGCATCTACCCTGGAGCCCGAGTCGCTGGGGTAGAAGCAGGCCCCCCAACACCACCTTTTTGTCCTTTGATGGAGGCTTCCTCACCCCTCTCCGCCCCCTCCTCCCCTCGCTGGCCCCCAGACCTGGTAAGGTGATTACCCCCAGCAGGAATCGAGGGCTTTGGTTAAGGCAGGGAGGGAGCCTGTGAGCTCAGCGGATTGATCCTGGACCTTTCCAGCCTCGGGATGGCTGAGCTGGCACAGCATCAAGGGCAGGCTGAGCACCACCTCCCACCCCTGCTGGAAATGGGAGACGGAGCTGTGCCAGCTGGGAGCCAGGAGAAGGCGCCCCCAGATCCCAGCTGTGCCAACCCCTGTGCCTCGGTCTCCCCACCTGAGTGAGGAGGCTGAGCTGGGTCCCAGGTGCTCCAGGGCCGTAGCCCGTCTGTGACGCCTTTCTTTATCCCTGGAGCCAGGTCGCAAAGCCAAGCTCCGATTGGGAGCAAACTGACTTGCCGTAAAAGCCCACCTTCTCTGTGGGATCCTCCGGCTTCTTTTAGAGGGTCCAACTGGCCTGCGGGGACGGGTATCGGTGCTGGTAGAGGAGAAGGTTGTTGGTGTTTAATGTTCAGTTTGGGCAAAACAAATGATAAAATTTCTGAAAGGGTTACGTTCTCAGGGTTGATTTTTTTAAATGGTTTATTTTTGAGAGAGAGTATGAGCAGGGGAGGGTCAGAGAGAGAGGGAGACACAGAATCTGAAGACAGGTTCCAGGCTCTGAGCTAGCTGTCAGCACAGAACCTGATGCAGGGCTTGAACCCATGAACCGTGAGATCATGACCTGAGCCAAAACTGGACGCTCAGCCAACTGAGCCACCCAGGTGCCCCATTCCACACATGTCAAGTCTCTGTGCAGGACCAGCCTGTGTGCCCCACCAAGATGCTGTCTGTCCAGTGACAAGCACTGTTGGGGAGGCTTGAGATGCTACAAGAAGAAAATCCAATAGGCAGTAGCTCCCTCTGCCAGGGAAGCACTGAGGGCTTCCAGGGGGAGGCAGCTTCTGAGTTGGTTCTGATAAGGAAGAGGGAAGGGGCATTCCAGGTAGAGGGAACAGCGTATGCACCTATCTGGAGGCATGAGGTCTGAGTGGGCTTTGGAAGTAAATGATGGTGAGCTCGTGGGGTCCTGGGTGAGCGAAGGAGTGACGTCACACTCTGAAGGTGTCGAGAGTGGCGGCCGGGGGGCGGCTCAGAGAAGGTCTTGGGTGGCAGAAGATGCACACTCCAGGCTTCATCCGAGGGCTGTGGGCAGCCAGCGAGAGGGGTTGGAAACACAGAAGAGCTCCCTGTGGCTGCCACGGGGAAGCGTGACTTGAGAGGGTGCTGGGGACAGATGTCCATGGAGGCAGGGGATGCGTGGCCTTCCCGGCCTGTCCTCTCCCAGCCCCGGGCACGGGCCTGTCCTGGACTCGGAGGGGAGCTACGTCCACGGCGGTGGATGGCGGGCTCCTTCGAGGGCTAACAGTCTCGGGATCTCCTTCTCTCTTCATCTGCCTGTGGCTGACCTCTTAGGTCTGGGAGACAGTCGGCAGCCGGGACGTCTTCAGGAGACACTTTGCGACCCCCTCTGACCCTGACTGCTGGTGGGACTGGAGCAAGATGCCATGTGCTCTGGGCCTCAGTGTCCCCATCTGTCCAATGGGAAATGGGTAGTCAGATTGGGCTGGTTCCCAACCTTTCCAACCTGAGGAACCCCACTCTTGCCCCTAGTGGACTCCAGGTCGGGGACTCATGGACTGGCCAGTCTTTAAAGAAGTGTATCAAGAACCGCACTCCCCACAGTGCTTTTGGGGGGGACCCGCAGCGCGGGGGCCTGGGCCCCAGGTCCACATATGTGAGCAGGGTGTCAGCGGCTCCTGGCACGGCAGCTCACGGCCCTGTGTTTCTGGAGGATGCACCCCTTCCAGGGATGGAATTATGCTCAGCACCCATCTGCGGGAGGGGTGCAGGGGACCAGGGGAAGGGGTGGCTGTTTGGCTGGGACAGCCCCAGGCTGCCAGGCCCAGGGTGCTCAGAACACAGTCATCCAGGAACCCCAACAAGCCGGGGCTCTCAACTCACGGCGAGAGGACAGGACCTATGTGTCCGGGTCCCCGGCCCCGCTTCAAGCGTCCCTGATTGCACATTGCGTTGTAACCCGGCCTCCCCCTTGGAAGCCCTCTTAAGGGGGCTCTTCCTTCCCTCATACCCTCCCTCTGCTGAGCCCAGAGGTGGGACAGGGTCCTTCTGGCTCCTAAGGCTGCTTCCAGATCATTCTTGCTCAGTGACGACTCGTGCCAGCACGGGATCCCCTCATCTTTGGCTCCCTCCAGGCCCCTCCCCTACTCCTTGAAGCTGCCGGAGGTGCCTCCACCCTACCACCCTCTCTCTAGCGCTGCTGCCGCCTTCATTCCTGGGGTCGCCGCTGCTCACAGTCCTCTCCCCGCGCACCTTAGTCCCTCTCGCCAGGTGCGCCCTAGGCCTGGCCGTCTTTCCCGCAGCCACATGCTCTCAGGTGGCCGCTTCGTCCCCTCTCCTGCCTGTCCTCCTCTCGCCTCCTGATCCCAGCGTCCCTGGGCCTGGAACCTCTGAGCTGTTGACCCTCAGGCTGTGTGCCGCCCCCAGCCTGTCCTCGCTGGCCCCTCCAGGTGGGCTCCCCTGTGGTCTTACCCACAGCCTCCTGCGTGGGCACTCACCCTCAGCCTCCTCGTGCCTGTGCCTCCCCAGGCTCTCTCCGATTCCGTGGCCCAGACCAGCCTCGCTGCCCACTAGCTCTGCACACCCCTCCCCCTGCCTCTTCCCCATCCTCCGCGTAGCCCTCTCCACTCGGGCTCTTTCCCTCCAGCTTCCGAATGTGCCTTATTTCTGTCGCTCAGCGAAGTTTCTCCCTCGCTCAGGCTTTCTCCCCCACCGCTCTGCCATCTGCAACCTTCTCATTGCCAAACCCATGGTTGCTTGGCATTGACGGCTCTCTCAGCCGAGCCTGGCCGGCAGGGAGAGATTTCTCCATCCTCCCCTTGGAGCCGACAGCCGCGGGACGCAGACACTGTCATCTCCTATGTAACGCACACACTGAGCGTGTGCTGGGTGCCCGCTCCTTGCCGAGGACTCACAGTCCAGTGGAGGGAAACGTGGTGGCAAAACCAGTAAAAATGCAGCGGTGAGCGCACGACCAGAGGAGACGCTTGCCCAGGTCAGGGATGGGGACATGACAGTATAGTTATGAGAGGGATGGCGTCAGCCAGGCGGAGAAGGCAGAAGGAGTTCCAGGCAGAGGGGACATCATGGTAAAGGCCAAGAGGTACAGCAGAACAGTGAAGAGGGTGCCACCCCACAGTGTAAGCTCTGGGGGTGCAGACACTGCGTCTGTGACATCACTGTTGTATCCCTAGTGCTGGATAATGTGTCGCATCTCGTAAGGGCCCCACGTGTGGGTAAATGAGGTGGCGGGCTGCACTGCTCTGCCTTCCTCTTTTCACCCACCGCCCCTATTCAGGGTCTCCCACCTAGCCTTCAAGGCCCAACTCAGAAGTCTCCTCCTCCTGGAAGCCTTCTAGGATTTCCACCCGCCCCCCTCCCTCGCAGCTTGCTGTCTCCTCCCTGCTTCCTTTGTGCTCTCTGTGAACGGCACGCGTATAGAAGGGCGTATAGAAGGCGTTTCCCCTCTTTGTGTCTTCTCTAGAAAGTGAGGCAGGGCCTGGGACCCGATTCTCTCTCCGAAGACCTAGGGCCTCGCAGAGGGAAAGAAAGAAACAGTGAATGACATCCGTCATGTAGGAGGTGGCAGGGTAGAAGCGGGCGTCGAGCTGAGCCAGAGCACTCACACCTGGGTGATTGTCCCTGCCCTTGCGATCAGCTGAGAGGCTGCACAGAGCCTTGGGTTCCCTGCCTGCAAAATGGGAGAGCAGTGCTTCCTGCCGTGCGGGCCACTGGGGATAAGCGAGGCCCCGCCTAGGAAGGGCCCAGGCAGTGTGGGGCTGGGATTCATAGCCCTGT
This sequence comes from Suricata suricatta, assembly GCF_006229205.1. NCBI lineage: Eukaryota > Metazoa > Chordata > Mammalia > Carnivora > Herpestidae > Suricata > Suricata suricatta. The sequence continues at coordinate 8,632,319 of NC_043709.1, read as the reverse complement.
TCCAGGAGTGACACTGTTCCCCTCCCTCCCTCAGAAAGTTCAGAGGTGGCGGGGCCAGGTGAGGAGAGACCTGAGCTGTAGAGCATGGGGTGAGGTCTCTGGATACTTGGGCCACCAAGCGGCAGCCCTGGGCCAGGCAAATGGCTTGTTTCCCTCTTTCTAACAAGGTGCCCTGCCCCCTTGTGGTTACAGAGCCACAGGAGGGTGAAGACGGGGACAGTGTGGAGAGAAGGGGGAGCCTTCAGACCCACCAGCTGAGTCTCAGTAGCTTGGGGCCGGGGGTCTGCTTGCCCAGGCCCCTGCCCAGCACGGCCCCTCCCCACCCCCACCGCTGCCAACTCCAGGGACAGCTTGCAGGAAGATTATGGCCTAATCTCTTGCAGGTTACACCCAAGGCCTCAGAATGGGCTGCCGGGGCAGGGGAGGGGAGAAGGGAGCCTCCCCAGCCCTGACCCCACCTCAGCCCTGCGGCTCCGCACGAGCCTCTTCAGGAAGCAGGGTGGCTTGCCTGATGCCCATCATGTGCCCCTGCGTTGGCTTCAGCCATTTTCCTCATATGACCCCGTGGGAGGCAGGGCCCCGTTCCCATGAAGGGGGGCCCTTGGCAGTCTGACTCATCCCTCAAAAGCACGGCTCCTTTGCTCACTCGGCCTTTCCCTGGGGCCCCGGGGGCAAGATCAAGGACTTTGGTAGGAACACTGATGTGACGGCAGGTTCAGCTTGAGGTGAGGGAGAGGACTCAGCAGCCCCCCTTTTTAGGGAGTGAGCTCCCCATGGTCAGAAGTGTGCAAGCAGAGGCCCAAACCAGGGATGCCGATTCCCGTGCTTCCTGTAACTCTGCACATCTCAGGCTGGCTGTTCGCTCCCCTCAAAGCCTTTCCTGACCCTCCCTCTGGTCTGAGGGGGGAGATGTTCCCCCAAAAGGGACATTTGTGTATAATGATGTAACCAAGGAAATAGACTGGTTTATCCAGGCTTCTCTGAGCGGCTGTCTTCTCTGAGATTCGTATGTTGAGAAGGAACCAGCAGGAGCTGGCCTGGAAGATCTGGGGAGCCCTGGGTATTCTAGGCAGTGGGAGAAGCCAAGTGCAAAGGCTCTGAGGCAGGAATGAGCTTGGGAGGGAGCTAGAGGAGAGTGGGAGAAAGGAGTCCGAGAGGAAGGCTGGGCAGGGTATCCATCATGGAGCTGGAGGTGGGTAGATGGAGCAGGGGATGACGTGTTTAAAAGGAACTTTCCAGGGGCGCCTGGGAGGCTTCACCGGTTAAGCATCTGGCTTCGGCTCAGGTCATGATCTCATGGTTTGTGAGTTCGAGCTCTGTGCTGACCGCTCAGAACCTGGAGCCTGCTTCAGATCCTGTGTGTCTCTCTCTGCCCCTACCCCGCTCCTCCTCTCTCTTTCTCTGTCTCAAAAATGAATGAAAACATTAGAAAATATTGTGAGGGGCCTTTCCAGCCGCTGTGAAGGGGATGGTGCAAAGGCAGGAGTGGACACAGGGCCGGGGAAGCTGCGGTCACTGCCTGGCAAGAGGTGGTCGTGGCCTGGGCCACCGTAGGGGCCAGGGGGTCCTTTGAATGACTTGGTGCAGGATGAAGCAGTAGGCCTGGCACAGTAGGATGGCATTTGAGGGTGAGCCTGGCGTGAGGCCCAAGCTCCTGGGTGGGAGCCAGTGTGCAGAGGGATGAGGGGCACTGGAAGTCCCTGGAGGCTGGAGAGGTTGGACATGAGACCAGTGGCCCAAGTAGAGGGACCTCGGAGCCCACCTAGGAGGCAGGAGAGGAGGCTGTCGTGGGTCAGACAGTGGTACAGCCTGGAGGTGGGCGGAGCGCTGGGGAGCAGGTCAGCTGGCTGCCTGCAGGGAGCCGTGGGGGCGGGAGCATGCCCCAGTAGAGGGTGAGACTGGGGGTGCCCCTCTGAGCTGGCAGGACTCCCGGGCTCCCTTCGCTACAGCTTATCAGGGGGGAAACCTAGCGTGTGCCCAAAGATGGTCAAAGCCAAACTCTGGGGCATTCCCGGCAAAGAGCAGCGACCTCTGTCCCTCTCGCTGGTTTGGCCCAGCTCTCCCTGGAGCAGGGCAGCCTAATGTCCGGCAGTGGCCTGGGCACGGCCTGCCAGCCCCGTGTGCAGATGTGGAGTAAAGAAGGCCTGGCCCCTCCTGCACTGGGGGGTGGTGACACGGCCCGGGACAGCAGGTGTCCCTCCTGGGACTCATGCTCATCCTAGAGCTTGGGACCTGGACGTCACTCCTGGGGAGGCAGCTGAAGACAGGGATTTGAGTTACCTTCTGGAGTGGGGCTGGAGGTGGGCAGGTCTGGGCTGGAGCCTGGCACCCTGCTTAGCTCCTCTGGGCCAGCCAGAACCCAGGCCCCTCTGGGCCTCAGCCTTCCTCTCCGTGAAATGGGCCAAGTGAGCATGATTTATGGGGATGTTTTTACATTTATTTTTTCCTTAGAGGTTCTGGTGAGGACTAACGGAGGTGACTTCTGTCAGGCACTCCCAATGGACACAGGGCCACTGCAGAGACCGTGGGTTAGCTCAGAGTCTCTCGGGAGAGACAGACTCATAAATGAGTCCCAAGCAGGATGTGCAGAGTCAGGGTGGGGAAGTGACTGGGAAGGAGGGTGTCCCTGCTAGGGAACTGCCAGCTACCAGTCGGGTTTTGAAGGGTGAGAAGGAGTTTGATCCTATATAAAAGATGAAAAAGGTGGGGAAGGGCATTCTAGGAGGCAGGAACAGCGGGTGCAGTTACCAGACAGCCTGCAGCTGTGCCAACCTGGCATCTGGGCTGGCTGAGCGGGGCAGGGGCAGGGTCTGGCACTCCTGGGGTCTCCACTTCTGTGTCTCTGAATCCAGCGCCCTAAGATCCTGAAATGCTGAGATTCTGAGACACCTTCCGATGTGTTTTTCTGAGTTTGACAGAGCCCCGCTCTGACTGCCATCTGGAATCCTTTTTTTTTTTCCATCCATTTTTAAAAAGACTCAGGATTGGATTATAAGGATGGTGAAAAATCGGCCTTGGCCCATTTACATTGGTGCCTTTTATTTTCTCCCCTCTCCCATAGCATTTGCTATAGTTCGAGGAAAAGGGATTGTTTCTCTCGTGTCTTCCAGTGACCAGCGGCCTCTGTGGGCCCTCCCCCGAGGCCATCCTGTGCTGTCACCAGGCCCTGGCTCTGCCGCCACAGACCTGTCTCCCCCCGCCCCCTCCACCCCCCAGCAGATCCGCTTGTTAGGAAGAGTTTGGCCACAGCAGTGTAGAATTTCATTCTGGTTTAATTTCCGGTTCCCTGGTGGCAGCTCCGCGCGCTTCCTGCTGCTCCTCCGGCCTTAGCAAGTCACCCTGGCGGCTGCCTGACCTGGCTTTGGTCTCAGACAGACTTGGGCTTGAGTCTGTATCCACCCCAGCCGGCAGGTCCCCGCACACAGCCGGAAGATGAAAACAAGGACGTGGACCACGTAGAGTTAGCAGCATGTATTTAGGCACCTCGTGGGTCCTGAGGGAGCCCCCCTTCCTCCCACCCTTCGGGATGTGAGCTCGAGGCCCCTCCATGTTCTTGGGGGCTCCCTCCCACGTAGGTGGAGAGACAGCCGCTAAATGGAGTCGTTAACCCCGGGCTGACAGGGTCCTGGGGGGAGTTACGGGACCACAGGGACTAGTTGTGTAGCCTTGGCAACGCTTCCTTCTGTAGACTCTCAGGCCATGTCTGGGTGTGTCCCCTGCTCTAGCCCTGCTGGCACACCTGTTCCCAGGGGCCATTGAGCCCCGCCCTCTGCGCCCTGCCCTTTGCTCTCCCCCTCATCCCCACCGCAGACCTGTCAGCAGATCCTGGTGGCCGTACCTTCCGCACACAGCACTTACCGACTGCACCCCGTCGCCCCTGCCGCCGCTCCCTGCACCAGCCCAGCCCACCCCCCACCCCCCGTGCCACTTTGCCCCCAGTGGGTCTCCCTGCTTTCACCTTGGCCTTACACTCTTCTCTCTGTCCCGAGTCAGGTCAAGTTCAATCAAGCATGAAGTGGCTTCTGAGCCTACCTGCCCTTCAAGGCTGTGCAGGCCGGGCTCTGCCTGCCTCGGCAGCTTGCCCCGTTGCCATGGGGCTTACCCTGTGTGGCTAGAAACCACTTTCAGAGAAGAAACCGTGCAAAGGGCCAGGGGCGTGGGAAGGTGGGGAGCAGGAACTGGCGGCAGTGGTGGGAGGTGAGGTCCAGGAGATGGGCGAGCGGCACACGGCAGGTCTGGACCACCAGCCCTGGAAGCTTGGATGTCCTGAAGGCAGCAGGGGCACTGTTTCAGGGACCTTCATACTGCGGGGCAGGGATGGTGAGCTGCAGGTCCCGCCACCCCCTGTGACTCCTCTCGGGGTCCCACCCACCTGGCCTTACCCCCCCCACCCCACTCTCACCCACTCCCCGCCACATGCACCTCCAGCCAGGCTCTTCTCCCACCTTCGGCCTTTGCCCTTTCTGTTCTGCCTGAAACACGCTTCCCCCCTCTCGGCAAGGCTGGCTTCTCAGCCCAGCGCAAAATCCCTGCCTCGGGCTCCCTTCCCTGACCACCGCGGCCTCCCTCCCACACGGCCACCATTGCTTTGTTATCTTCCGCTTGTTTCGTGTCACTCTGGTGTTTTGGGGCACCGACTCCACGTGTCATGCAGGTCCCCATGGACGTGACCTCATCCATTCTTCACAACACGCCAGTGTGCCAGGGGCTGTGGTGGCCGGGCTTTCCAGATGAGGGGACCGAGGCTCTGAGAAGTCACTTGCCCACGGTGACTTTGACCCGTGAAGGATGCCTAACCACGGAGGACGCAGTCCGCTGGGATGGACGGGAGGCCCGGAGCGGGCACGGAGCTCCTCTGTCTGTGCTGCCCAGGGGCCCCGCCGGCTCCTAGGAGGGTGTTTTGATCGTGTTCCTCCCCCTCCTGGGGACACACTGTCTCCAGCACGTGCCTTCTCCTGGCCTCCTCAGGGACTCCCTGCTTCTCTCCCCCAGGAGGGCCCTGTCTTAATGGTTCCTCCTCTGTGGTTTCCAAAGCCCCAACGTCCGGCTGCCTGCTTCCCCTTCCAACCCCTCCTGCCCCCTTCCTTCGGAAGGGGACCTACCCTTGTTCCCACCCCTGGCGGAGCATGTCTGCTCCAGAAGGCCTTCCTGGTGCTCTGCCTTCTCTCCTTGCACCTGTGGAGAAGGGAGTTAACCCTTGCTCAGCCCCGCTGTGCACTGCTCTGCTTAGGGCCCGTGCATGTAACTCTCGGGAGCCCCGGACAGAAGGTTACGTTTTGCTGAGGACCAATCTGAGGCTCAGAGGTTAAATCGTTTGCCTGAGGCCACACAGCATAAGCAGCAAGCCTGGGATTTGACTTCAGCCACCCTGTGTGACCCCTTGAGGTCTGGAGTGCCCCCTTTGATCAAGGAACTTTTCCATTCTGCTGGATTGGGGATGTGGGGTGACATCAGATTCCCAACCTGGCAGTTTCTTGGTAGGAACCTTGTGGATTTGTCTTGGCGCACAGGTCCACGGGGGCCGTGTGAATGGCAATCCCGGTGTTGTGTTGTGCGTAACCCAAGCAGCTGGCCATGAGGGAGCCTGGCTTCTCTCTCCCGTGCCTGTCTTGCGTGTCGAGACTGTGTCAGTAGCCCAGGAGTCCCTTAGACAATTGCTGTGAAGTCATGACTTCCTGCCTCTCCCCTCCTGTGCCCCTGAGCGACAGACCTGGCACTCCGCCACACTCCTGGCCCCTCAGGTGTCTGGAAAGACTACACCTCCATCAGGGCCCACCACCTGAGGCTGAGTCAGGTGAGCCAGAGCACAGGGCTGGGAATCAGGACACTTGGGTTCAAGTTCAGCCTGGACTGCTGACAACAGCGCCACCTACACTTTCTGTGCCTCTGTTTCCCCGACGCCGCTAAGTGGGAGCAGCACCAGGTGCCCTGTGTACTCCATGGGGCGATTGCGAAGATGGAGAACGGAGAGCCGGCACACCTGCCTGGGTCTGGACCATGGCTGTGTGCATATTTGCAAATTTGGTTGGGTAATCTGGGCCCACAGGCACTGTGGCCCGCCTCTGCGCCCTTGGCTGAGCCAGGAACAGCCCCTGATCTTTTCTCTGATTGCAGAAAAAATCACATACCATACAATTAACCACGTTTTAAATTTTTTTTTAATGTTTATTTTTGAGAGAGAGAGAGACACAAAGTGTGAGTGGGGGAGGGGCAGAGAGAGAGGGAGACCCACAATCTGATGCAGGCTCCGGGGTCTGAGCGGTCAGCACAGAGCCAGACACGGGGCTCAAACCCAGGAACTGTGAGCTCATGACCTGAACCAAGTCAGATGTTTAACCGGCTGAGCCACCCAGGCGCCCCCACAATTAACCATTTTAAAGTGCACGTTTCAGTGGCATTGATGTTGTGCAACTGTGTCACCTCAGTCTAGTTTCAGAGTTTTTCATCATCCATAAAAACGCTCGGTACTTATGAAGTAATCGCTCCCCATTCTCCCCTCCCCCAGCCCTGGGCACCTCTAATCTGCTTCTCGTCCCTGTTTTGCCTGTTAGGGGCTTTTGTCCTTAACATTGACTTTTGTGCTTGGCTTCTTTCACCTCTATTTTCACTCTTTTAAGGCTCATCCAGCTGTAGCACGTGTCAGAACTGGGTTTTTTTTTGTTTGTTTGTTTATGGCTGAAAACCCATAAACAAACCACACGGGCCCCTCCAGAGGGCAGCTCAAACCTACGCAGCGGTTTCCGTTGGAGGGAGCAAGTAAGAAGCCACAAGAGAGGGCGAGCAAGATGGAAGCCAGCATCTTTGTGGTCTTGTGAGATGGTATCCATCACTTCCTGCAAGGTTCCGATGATGAGTCACAAGGCCCAGCCCCCACTCAGGGGGGAGGGGGGAAGGAGGTTGTACAAGGGAGTGAATGCCAGGAGGTGCGGTCGTGTTGGCCCCAGAGGGTTGTTGGGGGACTAAGTAGGGGACCACGTGTGCCGCACTTGGGGTAGTGCCGGTGGCCCTGTAACTGGCAGGATCGCAACTCCTGTTACTTTCTGATTCACCCCTCCTTCCACTTGCCAGGGTCTGGGCAATGAGGAAGTGGGGGACCAAGGACAGGACCCGAGGCTCAACAGAGGGGTGGGGGGCACCAGACAGGCATGTGCCAGCGTCCGGAGGAGTCAGCCTAGAGGGCCTGGGGGTGGGGGCTCAGCAGGTTCATCTCGATTCTGGGAGGCCGGGTCCAGTTCTAGAGGAATCTTGGTGTCAGGGCCCAGGAAGACCTCCCAGCACCTGGCTGGTGGGTTGGTAGGGTCAAATCTGTGGTCAGAGGGACTCGTACTGCCTAAGGCTGAGGAAGAAAGTGATTGTCCCTTCCTGCACCGCGTGACCCTAAGCAAGTGGCCCCCCTTCTGGACCTCCCCTCTGAAATGCCTGTTTAGCACTAGCCTTGCAGCTGCTGGGGGTGAAGAGGACTCACTGGGCGGGGGCAGGCCAAGGGGAGTAGTCTCCCTGTCCCCAGGCCTGGTCCTGGGCGGGGAGCTGCCCGGATCTCATGCCTGCCCGCCCCGCCCCACCCCTCCCCTCCCCCCACAGGTGTTCTCCATTGTGGTGTTCGGCTCCATTGTGAACGAGGGCTACCTCAACAACAACTCGGGGGGCGAGAAGTTCTGCATCTACAACCGCAACCCCAATGCCTGCAGCTATGGCGTGGCCGTGGGCGTGCTGGCCTTCCTCACCTGCCTGCTGTACCTGGCCCTGGACGTGTACTTCCCACAGATCAGCAGCGTGAAGGACCGCAAGAAAGCTGTCCTGTCCGACATCGGTGTCTCAGGTGAGTCCCCTGCCCCGGTGGGCACGCCCCCTCCAGCACGACAGAGCTCTAGAGGGCTGTCCTGGCCATAGGCTCTGTTAACCCTCACGCACACCTAGGAGGCAGCTGTCCCCCATAGCCCATTTTCCAGATGAGGACGCTGAGGTGCGGGCAGGCGGATAAAGGGACAGACTTGGGGTCACGTGGCTGGCAACAGGGAGTGGTGGGACCAGGGCTGGGCCTGAGGCCCTGGAGCAGGGACGGGATACAGTGTCCCTTCCCTCAGAGGCCTCTTCTGTGCCACCTCCTGTGGTGGAGAAGTAAGGCAGGACTGACGGCCTGGCACACAGTCCAGGCCCAGGGAGAGTCAGGACCTGACGTGACCTGCCGCCCTGATCCTCCAGAAACAGCCTTTGGCAGAGATGGCCCGACCTCTGTCCCCACGAGTTCTGAAGCCTGTTCACTGGGTGCTTTGGTTGGGAGCCAATGGGGTTTTGCCTGTGGTCTCCGGCTCTCTGGCTGGGCGCCCCCCCCCCCCGCCCCCATTTCTGGGCCTGGGATCCTCAGGACGAGCCTGGCTGACCGTAAGCAGGGAGACCAGTCCCTTAGACTGGAAGCATAGAGTGAAATTAATGGTTCTCAAGCTATGTTCCACGGAGCCCCAGGGTTCCCCAGCAGTGCCTGTAGGAGATGTTGGTTTCTTGCTACCCCAGCCCCTTGGCACACACACACTTTGTCTGAGCAGCTCTGGTCCTCTCTGGGTAGACCCTGGGTACCCTCCGAGGATAAGTTGCCCCCCCTTGCCCACCCTCCTCCTCCTCCTCCCTCTGCCCAGTGTTCTGGGAGACTCTAGTTGGCCAGGGGGTCGGATCAGTGCTCCTCCCAGACTGCCGCAGGGCAGACTCCGTCCCTGGGGGCAGGGGATTCAGCCGGGAAATCTGTGTACGGCTGAGATGGCAGAAACGCCCGCCTAGGCTGACTGACTTTTCTCTGTCTCTCCCTCCTTCCCTCCCTTCGCCGCCCCTGCCTCTCCCTGGCTCTGCCCCTGGCCTTGCTGTCTGCACGGCCTGCTCCTCTTTGTGGTCTCTCCCACTCTGCGTCTGACTGACCTCCGTGTTCTCGCCTCGCCTTCCCTGTGCTCCCCTCTCTGACCCCCCTGCCCCCGCCTCTCCCTTTGGGGGTGGGGGAGTGTGGGAGGCGTGCTCCTAAACCTCTCCCTGTTGCTCACTTCCCCCCACTTCCTCCCCACTCGCCCTCTCTCATGCATTGGTCCCTTCTTCCTGGCCCTGGTGGACACCCCAGCCTTCTGGGCCTTTCTCTGGTTCGTGGGTTTCTGCTTCCTGGCCAACCAGTGGCAGGTGTCCAAGCCCAAGGACAACCCGATGAATGAAGGCACAGATGCGGCACGGGCCGCCATCACCTTCTCCTTCTTCTCCATCTTCACGTGGGTGAGTACGCGGCCCAGCCAGCCCACCCCCGCCGGACTCCCAGGTGGGCGGCCTTTCAGCTCAACCAGGGACTGCATTTCACCTCCTGGAGCCCGAACGTGACCGCAGCAGGGCACGGTCTCTCCTCAACTGTCCCACGGGGCTGCTTCCTGGGAAGGAGGCTGCTGCCATCGCCAGCAAGGTCACCCAGCAATGGCAGACCCCCGCTTTGGCACAGAGCCACCTTCCAGGGGTCACAGACGCCCCTCCCAAGCCCTCTGGTAGCTGGGCCGTGGGCGTTTACTAGAACCTTTTACAGAAGGAGAGATAAGGCTTTCCAGTTCCGAGGCCAGGAAGGAGCCCAGGCCGAGGTGTCCGGAGACCTGGGCCACCCCTCGGGGCTCCTCTAGTTTTCCGGCCTGTTATCTTCCCATCTCTAATATCAAAGGTTGGGTCGGGGCAGGGGCCGGGGGGGTCACAGTCTCAGATGTTGTGTGGTAGGCAGCACGTGACAAAGTGTGAGTGGGCCAGGCGGCAGGTGCATGCCTCCAAAAGGACACCTTCGACCCCTGTTCCAAAGCAGGAATAGGGACCCACACAGGCCTGGTCTTCCCATTTTTCCAGAGAAGCCAGAAATCAATTTCTATGAGAAGCCTGATCGTTATATGTTGGCAATTTGTTCAAGTTAAAAAAAAAAAAAAACCTACCATGTGAGTCAAAGAAAGCATGTCTCTGGGTCCAGGTGGCCAAACAGCACCCAACGGCAGGCTCTGGACCCAGTGGTCTCCAGCATCCGCCAGCACAACAGCAAGGGTGGGCCCTCTTTCCCACGGGTTTCAGGTCACCTCAGTGCATTTCCTCTCTCCTCACCTCCCTCCTGCAGATATCTGGGTCACTTTGGCTCAGGCCCCCATCTCAAGGGCTCTCTTGCCCCTGCATGCAGCCTCGTCCCCTCCAGGCCTACCAGCAGCCCTGGGCCCAGCCTTCCGCAAGGAGACGCCAGGGGCCAAATAAGGCAGCCCTATCCCTTCCTGTGAAACCTGCTGCAGCCAGGCCTCCTTGTCCATCTGCCCTCCTGGGCTTGTCCCGGAGTGACTTCCTGCCCTGAATAGCCCCTCTCCCAGTACAACATTAGGAGCCAGAGTCTGGAGGGGAGCACATGTAGTTCAGGCCCCAGCACACCAGCTGTGGTCATAGCAGCCGTCTGTGTCCTCAGGGCTGGGCAGGAAGAATCAGGTGGCCTCGGAGGATCACCAGAGATGGTGCCCCGTGTATGGGAACCACACAGGCCACTCAGTTCCACGGGGAGAGGTGTAGAACAGGGAACCCTGAGATGGGGGAGGAGCTCACAGAGGAGGAAGAGGAGTGACTGGACATCAGGACTTCCAGGGGGCAGGTCCGAAAGCCTGACTGACAGGTGCCCACAGAGGCCAGCTTCCCTGCTGGCCCTTCTGCCTTTCCTGGCCCTTCCCCACTGTCCTCACCCCTGCTCTCTCCTGGCAGAGCCTGACCGCAGCCCTGGCCGTGCGGAGATTCAAGGACCTTACCTTCCAGGAGGAATACAGCACACTGTTTCCCGCCTCAGCACAGCCATAGGCGCGCCTGGCTTCCAGGGCAGGGAGTGCCCTGGACCATGCCCCGTGGCAGGCTGCGGGGGCAGTCTACGGCCTGAAATTGGCCAGGATGCCAGGGCACGCAGGGCTGGCTTGAGAAGCCAGTTAAGACTCGCCACTTACTCATTCATTGCCTCCTTTATTTTTCCAATGTCCATTCATTCAGTAAACATTTATTGAGCAGCTGTTTTGTGCCTAGTGATGAATCAGACGGGGTCCCTGGCCCCAGGAGCCCCCAGGCTGGGGAGGGGAGGACAAACAAATTGAAATCTCCCTCAAAGAGATGGTTATGGGCTATTAGAGGGTCGGAGTTGGCTCTATACGTGGGCTACTGGTGTGCTGAAGTGTGGGCACAGTGCGACCTTACAGTCCCCGTGGAGGCTGGCTGCTGGTGGGGACCTGGCCGAGGACATCAGAGGACTCTGGGTCCAGCGCTGCCCTCATAGGCTGGGTGACCCTGGGCAAACCCCTGTACCTCTCTGAGCCTCAGTTTGCTACCCAATGGACCAACCGCTCAGGGCTATTGTGTGGCTGACTCAAAGGCTGGCCCAGGGCTTGGCACAGAGATGCTCAATAAATGTAGGCTCTTGTCATTCCTCCCTTCATCCATTCCCTCCAAGAGACACCTTCCTAATCTCTTCTTTGGTGGCGATTCTCCCGTGGTGAGCTTTTGTTCTTCCAAAAGACCTTGACCTGCAGTTCTACTCAGTTTGGGGGCCTTTAGCTGCCTGGGCAGGAACCAACCATCTCCCCACTCTGCAGGAGGTGAGGGGGTATTAGAACAAACAGGCCCCCAGAGCAAAGCACAAAGAAAGTGAGCTTCCTAACGCTAGAGGCAAACAAGTGCTCACGGCTTGCTGCAGAAAGCTTCCCCGCTCTGCAGAAGCAGGGCCAGGTGGGCCACCAGGTCCCTGGGGCTCTGAGCAGAACTCTCGCCTCCCCTCTGTGCCCGAGTCCAACAGGGTCCCATGCCCCGGCCCCCGCCCCCATGCCCTTGTGCTGTGGCCTCTGGAACTGGCTGGCAAGGGAGGCCCGATCCTCTCAGCTCACCTTCTTTGGGGCTGGTCTGCCTTTCTCGGGCTCCCACACTGCTTTAAACAGCCAGGATTCAGGAAGGGCTGCCCCTCAGAGCTTTGACCAGTGACACAAATCAAAAGTCAGTGCCTACAGTCACCAGGCTTCTGGAACTTTCTAGAATAAAATGCCAAGTCCACTTCACCCCTGCCTCTCACCAGATGGCCCTTTCAGCTTCCTGATCAGTTTATTCCTTTGTTAGGGGGCTGATCAATGGGAAGGGGAGGGCCCTGGCCTCGGAAGGAGCAGGACCCCAGTGTTCAGGTCTGGGTTCCGGCATTAACTCTGCCCTGCAGTCTCCCTTAACTAAGCCTGAGTCCTCCCAGCCCAGACATGGGTATTTAGAGCATTAGCATCTTTCCATCACAGGCAGTTTACCTTCTGGAAAGATCGTTGGAGAAGGCTTTCAGTGTAAACCTAAAAACTATATTTTAAGTTCATTCCCTGGTTTGGGGTGGTGAATGTCATTGTCCTTAATAACACCGAAATAGCTTTTACTGAAAAAGAATTTCCCACCTATGTACATAGGCTTGAGACAAGTCTTTTCCAGCTAGGTCGTGGGAAGAGGACTTCATTGGTCAGATAAGGTTGGCAAATGTTGCTTTGCCACAGTTTTCCCCTTGGGGAGCCCAGTAGACGTTAGTCCAGGCTCTCTCAAGTCCTGTGGTCCCAAAACTTATTTCACTCTGTGGAACTCGGTTTCCCAAACTTGTTTGACCAAATGTTCCAGTTAAAAGTAGGTTCAGCAGCAAACGAAATTGTAAATAGCAGTGGTTTAAATGAAGTCCGAGTCTGAGAAGACAGTCTGGGATTGGCGTGGTGGCTCCAGAAGCCTTCAGTGACCCAGGCCCCTTCCGTCCCTACAATTAGCTCTTAAACCTCATGGTCCTGCGCGGCTGCAGGAGCTCCAGCTGCCACATCTGTGCTCCAGGCGTCCGCTCAAAGGGTGGGACAAAGGGCTTAGCTGATGTGCTGGCCAGAACTTAGTCACATGGTTTCACCTAGCTGCAGGAGAGACAAGGTGGCTTTTAGGGGATAGCAGCACTTTTCCAGCATGCCCAGAAACTTCTTCCCCGCTCCATGTGACACCCCTAAGAACACAGTTTGAGAAGGATGTTGTGGCCTTTGGGCCACTTAAACACTCCACCGTGGAAAATTTTTGGTGACCCCTAGTGATCTCTGGGGTTGGGAGACATGGGAAAGGTGACATGTGACTGTCCTTCTGGCTGGACGGTGCGGTTCTGGGTCTCTTAAGGGCCGGCTGCAAGTACAGACTTCCTCCCCCTCAGTCAAGCTCAGTTTCATCTTTGGTGCTTTGAAGATATTTAACCCTCTATTGCCTGCGTCCTGTGAACTAACTGCCACTAACCCGGCGTTCCTGTCTGTCTCTCCTCTAACCGTCCCCTCCCGCCTGTCCTCGTCCCCGCCGGCCCCTGTCCCCAGGCCGGCCAGGCCGTGCTGGCCTTCCAGCGGTACCAGATTGGCGCCGACTCGGCCCTCTTCTCCCAGGACTACATGGACCCCAGCCAGGACTCCAGCACGCCTTACGCCCCCTACGTAGAGCCCAGCACCGGGCCGGACCCCGCTGGCATGGGTGGCACCTACCAGCAGCCGGCCAACGCCTTTGACGCCGAGCCCCAGGGCTACCAGTCACAAGGCTACTGAGCTGCAGTGACCGCCTGCCCCTCGCCTGTCCCTGCCCCCGCCCCGGCTGCCCCAGCCCTTTCCCCCTGCCCTCTCTCAGACCTCCACCCCCACCCCGCTCCCTCCCAGGCTGCCCTGCCCAGTGCCTCAGCAGCTTCTGGGTCGTTCCACTGAAGTCCGGGGCTGCTCGGGGCGGGGCCATATGTGTGTGCGGGTCTGTCCGGCGGGGATGGGGGTGTTCAAGTTCGTTCACTGTGTCCTCGAGGGTTCGTTGAGTGCCTGCTGTGTGTCAGGTGGACGCTAGTGCAAGAGAGATGGTCCTGGAAAGAGGGAAGACGAGGGACAGAGGAGGCCTCGTTGGTACCAGAGGTGGGGGTGGGGCGAGAGAGAGAGAGCCGGATGATGCCTCCGGGGCGAGTGTGAGCTCATGCAGGACACTGGGGGCTGTCACCTGCTGAGTGACAACAGCCCTACTACGGATGTTGGAGCTGTGTCCATTTCATGGTTGAGGAAAATGAGGCCTGGAGAAGCCAAAGTCACTTGCCCAGGGTCACTCGGCAGCCAGTGAGAGAGTTGGCGCCAAGCTCAGGCCACCTGACTGCGGAGCGCCTGCTGTCCCCTGTCCTCCCTGCCCTCCCCATCCCCCAGCCTGGGGCTCCACCGCTCAGTGCTGTTGTCACACTCTAGGAGGCCCTGGGGACCTCCACCCGTGAAATACCCTGATTCTGCTGCAAGCCAGGGGCCTGTTCTGCCTGGCAGGCTGCCCCCAAGGTGGGACAGCCCTGTCTCTAGGCCCCTCTCCCCACATCCCCACATCCCCTGCTCTGGCCTCCTGTCAGGGTGGGAGGGCCCAGGGGGGCTTGCCTCACTCGCTTTTTTCCCCCCTGCACCACCCCCTGCTGTGCCTGCCCCCACTGGGAGCTCGGGTACCCTCTGTGTGGCCTGCCAAAGGACTACCCACTATCCCTGCCCAGGGCCGGGTGGACAAGAAGGCCCAGAACGGGGTGTGAGTGGCCCAAGGTCACAGCGAGTAAGTGGCGGGCCTGGGCTTTGCTGCCTGGGGTTCTTGATCCCAGCCATCCAGCAGGTGCCCCGATTCCCTGCCCTTGTGACCTCCCAGGAAACAGAACTGATCTGGGACACTGTGTCATCTTTCCCTCGTCCAGGGTTAGCCAGGGGCTCGGACTGGAATTGCCAAGGACACAGAGGGTCCTTCCACTGGCCTTCCAAAAGGCCTGATGAGAGGGCAAGGTGGGAGTCAGAGTAGAGAGAGCAGGGACTCTGGACCCAGCAAGGCCAGCCTTTGAGCTGCTGCCATGGGCCAGCCAGTCCCAGGACGAACACCGAGAGCCCCTTGGTGCATGGCGGGCCGGGGGTGGGGGTGGGGGGCATGGCCTGTAGTGGAGATGGAAGCAGGTGTCTCCAAGGGCACAAGGAGGGGTGGGGGCAGGGAGAGACTCCTGCACAGGTGGGCTCTTCACTGATCCTTGAGAGGTGGGAGGCCTTACAGGATAGAGGTGTGGGGAGACCTGGGGCCCAATGTCCACTGAGCAGGGCAAGGGGGTTGTGGCTTGGCCCCGTGCTGGACACCTCCACCAGCGGCACCCCATCCCCCCACAAGAATCCTCAAAGGCAGGTGACACTCGCTCACTGGGCCATTGACTCCATGGTTATACCAGGGACTCAGAAGGCATGCAAGCTGGCAGTCCAGAGATGGGCCCCAAACCTGCTGCCCTCCAGGGCGCCCCAGAGGGCAGTGTGCTGTGTGAGAGCTCGGGAAGGGGTGAGGCTCCTCTGGGAGGGGCCAGAGGAGGGGCAGGAGCAGCACTGCAGGGGGGGGGAGGGACAGGGAATTCCCTAAGTAGGGAAGTAGCACTCCTGTCCCCACTTAACACAAGTGGAAACAGAGGCTCAGAGTGTGAATGAGTTCGCTGTGGCTCGCAGACCTAAGGCACAGCCCTCTGCCGGGGCAGCCGTGGTGGCAGAGAAGCCCAGACGGACAGCTGAGCCACGGCTGGCTACTGCCAGCCCTGGGTTTCCACATCTGGCGGAGGCGCTCCGTCTATGGCGCCCCCGCTCCCAGTGGCCCGAGTGGGGACGGGATGAGGTTTCGGTCTCTGCCAGGCCGAGCAGTGGAACCCGTGTGCCAGACCAGGTTTATGGAACAGGTGAAAGTGTGGGTGGTTGAGGGTGTGTTTCTGGCAGAGTAAAATTCTGTGCCCGCACAGGAGGCTGTGAGAGCCCCTCCCCCTCCCCCCTCCCCGCCAAGCACCTCCCCTGCTGATGGACACTGGGAGACCCCGGAGCGCTGTCCATCCGTTCTCCCCGGGCACCAACTGGCTCCTCGTGATGCTGAGCTGGCGTGCAGGGAGCCACTTAAGTAAGCTTCATCCGACCCCGGGGTGTTCCCTGTAGACCTCCCTGCCGCCCCAGACTGGGAAGGTTGACAGGACCCCTGCCAGGAGTGAGGGCCACTGAAGCATCTCGCTTTGCATTCCTCCCTCAACCTGGGGTATAGCCCAGCTGTGATCCCCCCCGCCCCCCCCCCTCAGGCTGGCTGTTGGTAGGGGCCAGGGACAGAGGGCGGGATTCGGCTGAGACCCAGGGCTCCTGACTCTCCTGGGAGGTTGGTAGTGATGTCCTGCCACTTCCCCTGGCTGAGGACTGCCTCCCAGGCCCCCCAGAACTGTATTCCCAAACCAGGGGTGTACTCTTGCCTCCGTCTGCCTCTCCCTTGCTTCTAAGCCTTTTTGTTTATTTTTGGAGAAGCCCCCTCCCCCAGCCTGACCTTGCCAAGTTTAAGCTTCCTGCTTCCACCAAGCACAAGAGAGCGCAGGAAAGCTGGGTTCCACGTACGTTTAGAGTTGCAAGCCGCCTTAGAGGTGGTAGAGCCAGCCGGGAGGACAGTGACTTGTCCAGAGTCACACACAGAGACAGAGCTGTGGGATCTAGGTCTCTTGCCTCCGAGTTAACACTCATCCTGCACAGTCACAGTCCGTCCGTCTAGGGGTGGCTTCTGGTACCTGGGGGTGTAACCATTGCACTAATTCCCCAGGGACTGGCATCTGCTCCCTATTTCAATGTTCCCTGGTGAGTTTTGATCTTCAAAGACTTGGGTGTCCCAGGCTTCCCCCATGTAACCAAGAGCCCCCATTTGTTACCCCTTGAGTGATCCTCGACCTTGGCCCAAGACCCCTCTGATTCTCTAAGGAGCAGGAAGAGGGACCACCCTTCCTAAGAGTTTGAGGAGGACGATGGGCTGGTCCAGCCATCTCCCAGCGCCTCCCCTTGATGTGACACGCCCCCTCTCCCTCCCCTGGTGTCCACAGCCCTCATCTGGGTGTCCCGGCCCTCCTGCAGCGTAACTGCCTGTGTATATTATAAATATATATATTTTCTATATATAAGATGTATAATATAAGGCTCCACAAATATATCTCTGTGTGTGTGCGTGTGTGCAGTGAATGGCAGTCCCCATCCTGGGCTCCCACTCTGGACTCCCCCCACCACCTGGTTAGGTCTCAAGAGTGAATCCAGTGGCCCCATGGCACCCTCCTTTATGACATCTGTCCATTTGTGGTGAACCAAGTGAAGGTGGTGACTTCTGGTGACATAGTAATAAAGTGAAGACAAAAACCTACCGACGGATTGCTGCGTGTCACAGTGTTTTTGTTCTCCATGGGG
>NC_043709.1:8607682-8614979 GCF_006229205.1 Suricata suricatta | reverse complement strand
TTAACAGAGTCAGCATAATTTGGGGAAATATGAAAATCCTTTTGAAGAAATACTAGTTTTCAGAATCAGGGCCCTTACAAAAATTTCAGGGTCTCTTATTCAAAAAGCAGTTTTTAAAAATGCAGTTTAGTGGCGCCTGGGTGGCTCAGTTGGTTGGGCATCCGACTTTGGCTCAGGTCGTGATCTCACAGCTTGTGGGTTAGAGCCCCGCATCAGGCTCTGTGCTGATGGCTCAGAGCCTGGAGCCTGCTTCAGATTCTGTGTCTCCCTCTCTCTCTAACTCTCCCCTTCTCATGCTATCTCTCTCAAAAATAAACATTTAAAAAAATTAAAATGCAGTTTAAGGTACTAATACACATTTCTTTCATTTCAAAATATTTTATTTGTTATAATTAGTACATTTAAAGCCGATGAGTCTCATGAAACAGTTTGTCTAAAGATTGAAGTCTTTGGAAAATCAATTTTACATATGCCTGAATTTAATATGTAAGTTTATACAGTGACATTTTAATATTTTCTTTAACATTATCTGTAACTTGTGACGTTTTACAACACACTGAAAGTGATACTTACATAGCAGGGGAGACATGGTGACCACCAAGGTGGTTCCTCCAGGGTGAGGCCCATACATTGCACTTAGGACACACTGACCTTTGCGATTTCCCCAGATGTGGGAAACTCAACTGTGCAATTTCTTTTTTTTTAATGCTTATTTTCATTTTCGAGAGAGAGACAGAAGGAGCGCAAGTGGGGCGGGGACAGAAAGGGAGGGGGACACAGAATCAAAAGCAGGCTCCAGGCTCTAAACGGTCAGCAAAGAGCTGGACATGGGGCTTGAACTCACGAACCGCAAAATCAAAAACTGAGCTAAAGTCGGATGCTTAACTGACTGAGCCACCCAGGCAGCTGTCAATGGTGCAATTTCTTATAGCAGGAGAGAGCATTTGTGTTCTCCTCTCGGGGGAAAAAACGAAAGTGACTTCATAATTTGTCTATCATTTTAATGACCTGTTTAGGCACCTGATTGCCATATCTTTGATTACAAGAAAAAAATGATTTAAAATTGCCTTTCTCATTAATAATGAATCTTCACATGAAAATAGAATGATTTTCTGTAAAATGTGACCTTGACATTTGAGTTCTATTGCTAAACCTCTGAATATTTGCTTTGCAATATTGCAGCAGTTTCAGAACCAGGAATTCTACATCCGGAAGAATTGGCAACTCCCTGGCAGGCTTTATTGCAACATCCATGCGTATACTTTGGTTTTGTAATAAGTTACTGACGGTTTCCTGCCCAAGTGCTGGCAGTTCGTGTCCCAGACTTAGGCTGCAGAGCTCATGTGTGCATAGATCTACTGGATGGGCCATTCCATGTGGGGTCCCTTCTCTCGCGATGGCTTTGGTGGACTGCAGCCATATTCTGCTGCTGCCAGTCTGGGCACAGATCCCAGCCTGCCCAGCCATGTGGGTGCACACTGGGTGTGCACCAACTGCTGGGTGCCCATGCTGCCCGCCGCCCGTCATACTTGCTGGCTGGGGCCTGCCTGCTGCTACCTGGTGTATCTTCTCTGTTCAAACACGTGCTTCACTGTCCCATTGGGCTTCCTTTACAAAACACAGTTTCAAGGAGAAAATTACTATGAATTTCAAGACAGGGAAAGCAAAGCGTGAAACCAAGAAGTGGGTCCCTTCTGAGAGTGGGGAAGCCTCTGTAACGGCACAGGTCACGTGCCTCTGAGTTCAGCCTTGCCCAGAATACTGATTCCAGCCCCCTCTCCACTACCCCTGCATTGTCTTCTAAATTGTTTTTTTCTTTTAGTATCCCTACCAATTAGATAGCAACACTTGTTGTGGGTTCGTCATATGGGCTATAATTATAATATAATACATTTGATTTTCATCCAATTCTAGTTCCTGGCACAGGAGATTCCTTGGAATTTCTGGATGATCCGGTTAAGAGGTGCCCCTTTTGTTGTATATAACAAGCCCCTTTCATTCATATCTGTGTGTATATTACAGAGGTAACTTTTGGAAAACCCCTAAAGATGGGTGGGGGGTTGCCAGAGAAACGAGCACATGATTGGAGGGTTGGAAATTTCAGCCTCCCTCCCACCCCTGATCTTTGGGTAGGGGAGAGGGGCTGGAGACTGAGTTCAATCACCAATGGTCAATGATTCCATCAAGCACGCCTCCATTATGGGACCTCCATAAAAATCCTAACCAGGGGGATTCAAAGAGCTTCTAGACTGGTGAGCCCAGCAAGGTGCTGGGAGGGTGGTGCTCCCAGAGAGGACGTGGAAGCTGTGTTCGGCCTCCACTCCACATGCCTTGTCCTATTCTATTCCTGAGTTCTACCTTCTTTAATAAATAAGTAATGAAAGCAAAGCACTTTTCTGAGTTCTGTGAGCCCTTCTACCAAATTATTGACTTCTTGGGGGAGGGGGTCATGGGGACCCCTGATTTATACCTGGAAGACCAGACATAGAGGAGGCTGGGACTGTCCATTAGCATCAGAAGTAAGGGCAGTCCTGGGACTGAGCCCTTAACTGGTGGGATCTGACACTGACTCTAGGTCAGTAATGTCAGAACGGAATGGAACTGCTGGACACCCAGTTGGTGTCAGAGAATGGTCAACCTGAGAAAAAACCCACGTTTGGTGTCAGAAGTGTTGGTGCAAGTGGTAGTAGAGAAGAAAAAAGTATGTGTGTGGTTTGTTTGTTTTTTAGGGCCAGAGCTATGACAAGCACTTTGTCCACATTTCTGTTTCACTCTTTCAAGGCCTGTGATGGAGACACTAGGCTGAGCCCATTCTACAGATGAGGAGCTGCGGTAGAGAAATGCACAGCCAGGGTCACACTGGGCAGAGCCTGAAGAACCATAGTGCATTCACCTTCAAAATCCATGCTCTTGGGGGTGCCCGACTGGCTCAGTCAGTAGAGCATGTGACTCTTGATCTCAGGGTTGTGAGTTCGATCCATGCACTGGGCGAGGAGCCTACTTAAAAAAAAAAAGTTGGGGGGCCTGGGTGGCTCAGTGGGTTAAGTGTCCGGCTTCGGCTCAGGTCATGATCTCACAGTTTGTGGGTTCAAGCCCTGCATCGGACTCTGTGCTGAAAGCTAGCTCAGAGCCTGCAGCCTGCTTCAGATTCTGTGTCTCCCTGTCTCTCTGACCCTCTCCTGCTCACACTGCCTCTCTCTGTCTCTCAAAAAATAAATAAAAGACATTTTTAAAAAAGTTAAAAAAAATCCATGCTCTTAGTCACTGCCTTTTGTTAAATTATTTTTATACCAGTATATGGCGGTATTGGTATTTCACAGACCCTTAAAGCCAGTTTTGCGCGAAAATTGCTTTCTGGATCAGCAAAGCCTTCCACTTTGAACACCCATCCTTCCTCCTCTGTGCTTGCCCATCTCTGGTGTCCTCCCGAGCCTGTCCCAGTTATGTGTCCTAGAAATGCTACTTCAAACATTTGAGAGCTCTCCAACAAAACCAAAAGCCTTTTCCTCAAGCTTTTTCAAAAGTCTGCAGGCTTTTTCAAACATGACGTCAGTCGGGTGGTGGCAGCCGCTGAGCCCTTGCTGTCAACATGGCAGGGTCCCAGGTCACCCTGGGTAGGCCCATCTGGTCCCACGGCCTTCAACGTCCACCATATACTGACCACCAGCAAGCGGATGCCCCCAGCTTGGGCCACCTGTATATCCAGCTGTCTGGCTTTACACAGAGACATCAGCGGACGTCTCCTGTTTATCACAGGAAGACCCCCGACCTTCCTCCCCATCTCAGCAAACGGCAACTTCAGCCTCCATGTGCTCAGGGCAAAATCCTTGGGGCCATCCTAACTCCCCTTTCTCCCACATTTCACAGGGGACCCACTGGCAGATGCCATCAGCCCTCCCTCATTCTGACCATCTCTCTCCACTGGGGTCCCAGTCACTCTTGCCCTTCTCCTGGCCCACTGCAGTGGCTGCCCAGATGGTGTCCCTGCTTCCACCCTGGCGCCCTCCGGTCTGGTCTCGACCCCAGCAGCCTGGACGATAACGATCATGATTGCTGCTGCCAGTCTGCAGAGCTTAGAATGTGCCAGATCCTGTTCTCAGTGCTTTCTTTATTTTAACTGCATTTAACCCTCAAAATAACCACACTAAGTGATCGCTATTCTTATTTTACAGATTGTGAAACTGAGGCGCGGAGAAATTAGATAACTTGTCCAAGGTCACCCAGCTAGAAAGTGGTGGGATTGCGTTCTAAAGACCAAGGAATTCTCGAGGCTCCTGGGCGACTCTGTCTGTGTGAGCATCTGGCTATTGATTTTGGCCCAGGTCATGATCTCCTGGTTCATGGGATCAAGCCCCGCATCCGGCTACTTGGGGTTTGCTTTCTCCCTCTCTCTCTCTCTGCCCCTCCCCCTCTTGCTCTCTCTTTCTCTTTCTCTCTCTCAATAAACATTAAAAAAATTTAAAGACCAAGGAATTCTTACTCAGTAAGCTTTTAAAAATACAATGCATTCAGAGTCCTCTTCTGCCCCAAACTCTCGAGAAAGCTCTCATGGCCTTCTTAGCACAAAGGCCAGAGTCTAGTCTTTACAATGCCCTTCTTGGTCACACAGGATCTGCCTCTGCTTCCCCTCCAGTCGCATCTGCTGCCACTCCTCCCCCCGACCCTGTTCTTCCTTGTTCTGCCACACTGGTCTCTTCACTGTTCCTAGAATGTATCTAGCATGCTCCAGCCTCAGGGCCTTTACACTTGCTGTTGCTCTTTCTGGAATGCTCTTCCCCCTCTCTCCAAGTCTCTGCCCACATGATGTGATACCTTCTTAGCGGGACCATCGCTGGTCATATCTTTATTTATTTTGTTTGTTTGTTTGGGGTTTTTTGGTCTCTTTTTTTTTTTTTTTTTTGGTCATATCTTTAAATTTTTGCAAAGAAAAAAAAAGAAATAAAAAAATACAAACTAGAAAATTGTGAGCCAGGGGTGCCTGTCTGGCTCAGTTGGTAGAGCGTGTGACTCTTTTTTTTTCTCATGTCTTTATTACTTTATTTTGAGAGACAGAGAGAGTGAGTGGGGGAAGGGCAGAGAGAGAGGGAGACACAGAATCTGAAGCAGGCTCCAGGCTCTGAGCTGTCAGCACAGAGCCTGACACTGGGCTCGAACCCACGGACTGTGAGATCACGACCTGAGCTGGAGTCGGTCGCTTAACTGACTGAGCCACCCAGGCGTCCCAAGCGTGCGACTCTTGATCTTGGGGTCGTGTGTTCCAGTCCCACATGGTATATACAGCTTACTTAAAAACGAAACAAAAGTATTTTTTAAACATTTTGAAAAAAAAATTTTTTTAATGTTTTATTTTTTGAGAGACAGAGACAGAGTGTGAGCGGAGGAGGGGCAGAGAGAGAGGGAGACACAGATTCCAAAGCAGGCTCCAGGCTCTAAGCTGTCAGCACGGAGCCGATGCAGGGCTTGAACTCACAGACTTCGAGACCATGACCCAAGCTGAAGTCGGATGCCCAACCGACTGAGCCACCCAGGAGCCCCTAAAACATTTTAGACCTCACCCCTACTTTATTTTCCTCCGTAACAATTTTCACCACTTGACCTGTGTTTACTTGTTTGTTTCTTTCTTGTCTAGCTCTCCTTTGAATTTAAGTCTCATAAGAGGAGATATTTTGTCACCCCTCTGTCCTGTATACAAAGTCCCTGGCATCTAGTAAGCAGGTGCTTAACTGAGAATTGTTGAGTTAATGAATTAATCTTCCCACCAAACCTCCTCCTTTTCCTGTGTTCACCATCTCAGAACCGGGCAGCTTCAGCCCTCGGCTACCCGCCCTGGGGGTACTCTCCAAGATTGGTCCCTCTCTTTAAAAAAATCAAAGCATCTGCTAGATCTTGTTGACTCAACTTCCTAAATATTTTTCAAACCGTCCACTTCCCACCATCCCTTCTGCCACTTCCTTGGTTATGCCCTTCTGTAACAGATGCCTGGCATGCATACAAGAATACATCGAGTTTTGCACATTTTGAATTCTTCTGTGTCCTCTCCATCCCATCCCTTTGCGCTGATCCCCGGTGCTCCCCAATCCGACCCCAGACTTGCTTCTGTCTGTGTAAACCCCTCCCATCCGGGATCCTGGGGGTCCTCCTCCCCTCCCGTCTCTTCCACTTCAAATCCGCTGCCAGTCTTCCTCTTTTCATTTAATTGGATGTTTTTGAAAACTGCTCATTTCCTTTCATCCTCAAGACCACCCCCTTGGTCCTGGCCATGACTGTCCCATTTCATCTGGCCTGGGCTGATCTTCCCACAACACAAGGGTGATCATGGGACTCTCCCACTTAAATGAATCCCTACTCTTTTCCGGCCACAAATACCCCTCCCTGACCTGTCGTGCCAGCCTCCTGCCGATCTTGACTTCTACCATGCCCCCCCCAACACTCCCCTGCTTTGATCACGCCATTCCCTTGCCCACAGTTCCCCTTTTCCCTTCTCTGCCTGCCCAGTTCCTCTCCCATCCTAGACCCAGCTCCAAGGTCACCTGCCCTGTGAGGTCGCCCCTGACTCCCCCCCACCCCCTGCACTGCCTCAGCCCGGTGTAATTACCATCTTCCCCTGGCGGCCCTCCCATCCAGCCCTCCAGAGCAAGGTCACCTTGGCTGAGGTGCTAACAGGCCAAAAAGAAATTTTGGGGACCAAACGGTGAAGCCTGAGTAAGCACCTTCTGTGTGGCTGGAACCGTTCCCAGAATGCCAAGGTCAACAGTAGAAGCATATGACATGAGGAGGGCATAATGGTCTGGAGAAGAGGAGAAGGGGACAGAACCTGGATGTTTGGAGAGGATTTTACGTCCCCATGCTAGAGATTCTGAAGATGTTACTTCAATTAATCCTAGTAACATCCCTGGGAGGCAGGGATTTCACAAACAAAAAAATGGTACATGAGGTTTACAGAACAAATAAAGGCAGCATTTCAAAGCAGGGGGAGAAAGGAGAGATTATTCGATGAAAGGCTGTCAGAGCAAATTGGCGATGTTTATGGAAATAATCAGATTGGATCCTGTACCCTGCATTAAGCTCCGAATGGAATCAACACCACCAGTTAAGTGAATGTTTACATCAGTTTAAGGTCAGGTAGGTTTTTCTAAGCATAACACAGAAGACAGAGACCATAAAGGAAAATACTGAGGATTTGGTTAGTCAGAATGTAAATGTTTAGTATGTCAAAAAATAAAATGGAAATATAAAACTGGGAAAAGTATTTCCAACATGTTAAGAGACAGAAATACAGGTTCATGATCTAAACAGA
>NC_043709.1:8606239-8607582 GCF_006229205.1 Suricata suricatta | reverse complement strand
GTGTGTGTGTGAGAGAGAGAGAGAGAGAGAGAGAGAGAGAGAGAGAGAGAGAGAGGGTCAGACCTGACCATTCCTGAACCACTCACCAGGGTCTGGGTTATCTGACTGCACGTGGTAGGACTGGCCTGACCTTGGAGTTCACAGCTAAATGTTGTGACCGGGCTGTCCTGAGGGTGGGGGTTGCTCCCGCAGAGAACGAAGTTCACTGTCAAAGTTTTGGGAGCAGAGGCTGAAGCAGGCTTTGGACAGGAGGCCTGAATTTTCCTCCCCCCTGGAGTGTGGGGGGACCTGTGGAAGTCCACGCTCCAGGGAGGAAGGGCTCAGTCAGGAGCATCACTGCACTTGCAGAAGTGAGCCAGTCCCTGTACTGAGGCCGATGCAGGCTAAAGACAAGAGACAAGCAGGGTGGTCCCAGGGGAGAATCCGAGACTGCAGACTTTGGCAGCGGCGACCTCTGGTTTAAATTGGCCTTTCGGGCGCCTGGGTGGCTCAGTTTGTTAGGCGGCTGACTTCAGCTCAGGTCATGATCTCCAGACTCGTGCGTTCAGGCCTGTGTCGGGCTCTGTGCTAATGGCTCAGAGCCTGGAGCCTGCTTTGGATTCTGTGTCTCCCTCTCTCTCACTATCCCTCCCCTGCGCATGCTCTGTCTGTCTGTCTGTCTCTGTCTCTCTCTCTCTCTCTCTCTCTCTCTCAAAAATAAATAAACATTAAAAAAATTATAATAAATAAATCGGCCTTCTGTTCTCCCCAGACCTGCAGTAAATGTCCCCAGGCTGGTGATAGCCATGTTTTAGGGAATTCTGGGGAGGGTACTGAGCTGAGGGAAGCCATTCCGGGAGTTGAAACCTGAGATGTCACCAGTTGGCGACATCCTGGTGTCCTGCACAGCCACTCAGGCTGTTTCCATTTGAAACAGGGGATGGCCCAGGGATGGAGAATTTGAGGACCCCTGGCTGCAGGTAGGAGGTAGGAGAGCAGGCCTTTTAAGTGCTGAGTAAGAGGTGCCTAAGTGGCTTTGGCTCAGGTCATGGTCTCACAGTTTGTGGGTTCAAGCCCTGCGTCAGGCTCTGTGCTGACCGCTCAGAATCTGGAGCCTGTCTTCGGATTCTGTGTCTCCCTCTCTCTCTGCCCTTCCCTTGATCACACTGTTTCGCTCTATCTCAAAAATAAATAAAACATTTTTTAAAATG
Organism: Suricata suricatta; assembly: GCF_006229205.1. Classification (NCBI taxonomy): domain Eukaryota; kingdom Metazoa; phylum Chordata; class Mammalia; order Carnivora; family Herpestidae; genus Suricata; species Suricata suricatta. The sequence continues at coordinate 8,606,392 of NC_043709.1, read as the reverse complement.
TCTTTTAAATAAATAAATGCTGAGTGACTGTGGGGTTCAGAGCCAACAGCCAAGAAAGAATTCTTGATATATCTTTGATGCAAAAAGGCGGTTTTATTTTAGTTTTTATTTCTTTTTAAAAATGCTTATGTATTTATTTTGAGAGAGAGAACA
>NC_043709.1:8586715-8606139 GCF_006229205.1 Suricata suricatta | reverse complement strand
CAAAGTGATGAGGTCTTGCTATTAAATTCGTTAAAGAGGAGAGGCCCATCTATTAACTCCAGCCCTGCCCCCCCCTTTTTTTGTACTTCATAATAGACTTGATTTTTTTAGACCATGTTAAGGTTGACATAAAAATGGAGCATGAACAAGAGTTCCCATACACTTCCTGTCTCCCTGTCCCCAGAATTTACGTGATTAGGTAACATCTGCGTTCGTGCGGTACGTTGTTTATCACTGATAAGCCAATAATGACAGGTTATTGTTGAGTAGAGACCATAGTCAACATCAAGGTCCATTCTCTATGTTGTATATTCTATGGGTTTTGACCGATGTACAATGTTGTGCATCCACCATTATGGTATCATGCAGTGTATGTACTCTGACCTGCGCATCCTCTGCCCTTTACCTACTCATCCCTCCTTTTCTCTTCCTGAACCCTTGGAACCACCGGGTTGTTCTTTTTTAATTTTTAATGTTTATTTTTGATGGAGAGTGTTATAGGTTAACAAACCTGAGTAAAATGGAAACTCATTAACCGGCTGTTTGGGCTTCTGTAAATTGCTTTCTGAATGCATCTCCCCACTCACTGTTCTGTCTAACTGCGTGGTAACTGCTGAAACTTTGAGATAAAAGGCTACGTAGCTCCCTATTAGTTATCAGAAGGTATAACTTCCGCCTGCTTGCTAAGCGCAACCTCACCCCTTTTACTAAGACCTGGCAAAGACAGTTAACTGATGAGAAATCGTCCCCAGCTCACGATATCTTAGTTGTATAACTATGATTGGCCATTTTAAAGGGATAAACTTGAAGGGGTGGGTTCCTGCCAAAGATGGTGTTTGTGAATTACAATGTAATTGGCTACCATGGAATGCTATGGATTGTAATTGGTTAACTAAATGATGACGTATTCTGTCCGTATAATCTCACTGCTGCTTTTCTTCGGGGCCATTCTCTCTACTCTTTAACACCAGGGAGATCAGGTTTGGTCTGGCCATAATAAAGTATGCGGCTGAAAAATAAAATCATGCTTTGCTTCTATTCAGCGTTGGTGGTTTTCTCGTAAGCACATCGCAACAGAGAGATAGACAGAGCAGGGAAGGGACAGAGAGAGAGGGAGACTCAGAATCTGAAGCAGGCTCCAGGCTCTGAGCTGTCAGCACACAGCCCGATGTGGGGCTCGAACTCACAAACTGTGAGATCGTGACCTGAGCCGGAGTCAGACACTCAACCAACTGAGCCACCCAGGCAACCCCTCTTTCTTTCTTTCTTTCTTTTTTTTTATTCTTTCTAGTTTTGCCTTTTCCAGAATGTCATATAGTTGGAATCATACAGCACGCAGGTTTTTGATGAACTCCTTTCCTTAACAATATGCACTTACACTTCCTCCATGTCTTTTCATGGCTTGATAACTCATTTCCTTTTATCTATGATATGATTCCATTGCCCGCATGTACCACAGTTGCTTATCCAGATGTCAGGGGACATCCTGGGTGCCTCAGCTTTGGCAATCACAAATAAAGCTTCCATAAATATCCGGGTGCAGCCTTTTGTGTGGATGTCATTTTCAACTTCTTTGGCTAATTGCTAAGAAGAGCAACTGCTGGACCATACGGTGGGACTATGTTTAGCTCTGGGAGAAACCACCAAACTTCCGAAGTCTCTGTGCCATTTATCCTTCCCAGCAGCAATGAGGGAACATCCCTGTTGCTCAACATTCTCCTCGGGGTTTGGTGTTGTCACTGGTCTGGATTTCAGCCATTCTAATAGGTGTGTAGTGACCTCGGCCTTGTTCCATTTGCAATCTGCTGCTGACTCGAGATGTGGAGCATCTGTTCGTATGTTTATTTGCCATCTCACCTCCAGGTTTAACTGTGAACTTAAGTGATGCTTTCTGCAGGAAGGCTCCTTCCCCCGATTGTATCAGAGAGCCTTGCCATGTAACACATGAGTCCAAGACTCAGTAGGTTGAAACAATGGCCACACATCTGCCGGTATCGTGGGGTTCAGCTGATTGTGGCCTGGGGGGACCAGGGCTGCTCTGCTTTTCACTGTAGGTCTGGGTCTGCTGGGGTGGCTCTGCTCCACGTGCTTCACACCTTTTGCATCACCGTAGCACAAATTAAAAAACTATACTTTGGGAGCACCTGGGGGGCTCAGTTGGTCAAGCGTCAGGGGTTGGCTCAGGGCATGATCTCACAGTTTCTGAGTTGGAGCTCTGCATCGGGCTCTGTGCTGACAGCTCAGAGCCTGGAGTCTGCTTCAGATTCTGTGTCTCCCTCTCTCTCTGCCTCTCCTCAGCTCACACTCTGTCTGTCTCTCTCTTAAAAACAAACACTAAGAAAATTAATTATTTTTAAAAAACCCTGTATTTTGATAGGGTGCCTTGGTGGCTCAGTCAGTTAAGCATTCAACTCTTGATTTTGGCTCAGGTCATAATCTCATGGTTTGTGGGATCAAGCCCCACCTGGGGCTCTGCATTGACAGCTCAGAGCCTGCTTGGGATTCTCTTGATCCCTCTCTCTCTTGACCCCTCCGTCACTCATATGAGCTCCATCTCTCTCTCAAAATAAACTTAAAAATTGTTTAAAATATATTTTGATTAACATGTTTTAATATACTATAATTGGTTTCCTTTGAAACACTGGTATATCATTCTATGTATTTAAAATATTGTTTTGAGAGGGGACTTCTCCAGGCGGCCAGAGGCACTCTTACACAGAGAACTTCAAGAAATTCTGGTGTATAGTGATGCCCGATGCAACCTTGAGAGTGATCCTGAGAAACAGGAAAGAACAGACAGAAGTGTCACGCAAGGGAAACTTGGCTGTATCTATACACAGGATACCATGAGGGAAAGAAAAACTTTATTGGAGAAGAATAATGAAATAAAACATCCAGATTATGATATTCGGTGGAAAAAGCAGATTATAAAATAATATATACAGTGATACCTAATTTTTGTAAAAGAAAAGCATGAAATACACATGTTGATATATACATGAAAGAATCAGAGGACATTTACCAAATTGTTAATAGAAGTTACATCCAAAGTGTCCCATATCTTGGGATATGGGTGATTTAATATTTTTTCATTTTACAGCAGTGCTATTGACAATAACCAAAGTATGGAAAGAGCCCAACTGTCCATTAACGAATGAATGGATAAAGAAGATGAGTATTACTCGCCAATCAAAATGAATGAAATCTTGCCATTTGCAACTATGTAGATGGAACTAGAGGGTATTACGCTAAGTGAAATTAGTCAGAGAAGGACAAATATCATCTGACTTCACTCATATGATGAATTTAAAATACAAAACAGATGAATGTGAGGGAAGGGAAGCAAAAATAATATAAAAACAGGGAGGGGGGACAAAGCATAAGAGACTCCTAAATACAGAGAACAAACAGGGTATCGGAGGGGTTGGGGTGGGGGGATGGGAGCTACGCAGCCGGTTCCCACGCGGCGGAGCCAAGGACTCCCTTAACCAGCGACTTCGCTGGACGACACTCTGATGGACACGCCTAAGACCGTCCTACCTGCTGTCTGAGAATCTTCTTCCCCAACCCTTCCAGGAGTCTGACCTGCCTTCCCTGGCTCCCCCTCCTTTCCCCCTCCTGATCCCTCCCCCCAAATCCTGTCTCGGAGGACATGAACTAACCCAGGGGGTAACAGAAGCACACTCCAGGAGGGTGGTTAGGAAGACCTTGCACACAAAGCAGTGCGTGTAAAGGTTGGAGAGGAGGGTCTGGCTCTGAATAATGCTCAATGGAGGTTCACTCGTTCACAAGCATTCATTCAGTCCCTGCTGCGGGCTAAACGCTGGGGTTGCAGAGATGAGTAAAACCTCTAGCCCCTGCCTTCCAAGAGGTCATGGCCTCTTGGAAGAGGGAAACTAAAAATAGCAAAGAAATCGAGGGCACCATGTGAGGGGTGAGCGTTCTGGCCATGATCTCAGCGGAGTAACTCAGGAGAAACAAAGAGCTGCAAAGTCCCCCTTCCACCACCTGCAATCCGTCCTGCCTTAGGGAGCCTCGGTGATCTGAGCGGAGCGATGGTCCTCAGATCCAGATCGGACCCTGCGCTCCCCCAGCTGCCCGGCACCTGGAGGGCCACGTAGATTCCTACCGAGGTTCAGGCAGTGCCGCTGGGCTGCCCTCTCCCTGCCCCCCGCAGCCCCCAGTCCTCTGCTCAGGCCAGATGGCCTGTCGCATCAAGCTTTATCGGAAGCATTTTCTCTGCCTGCTCTTTGCTCCTAGAAGGACCTCTGCCTGGCGGCCCCTTCCTTTCAGGGTCATGTGACCACCTCCTCCACAACCTTTAGGCCTCCGCTGTCCCTTCTTCCGGGAAGCCCTCCCTGATTCCCCAAGTCAGAGCTAAGCATCCTTCCTCTGGGTCCCCTGGCCTCATCCTGGCATTTGTCACACTGCTCTGCCTGGGCCCCATTTCCTATCTGCTTCCCCATGGGGCTGTGAACTGAGGACAGGGACCATGTCTGCATTTTTATTTTTAATTATGAAGTATCTCAAACATGTATATATATACAAAAAAAAAAAGGAGAGAGCAGCCCGGTGACCCTCTGCATGCCCACCAGCCCAGGTTACACACATTTTGTCCCACAGGTTCCACCTCCCCTCTTTCTTTTCTCTCTTTGCTAAAATAAAGCAAATCGTTCCCCTTCCCCCCTTATATGCGTCATTGTGCTTCTCCAAGAAATTCAAGAAACAGCTTTTCAACTCATAAACGGCTCTTCACTGTAGAGCTATTTGTAACAGCCCCCAGCTGGAAACAAGTTTATTAGCGACCATTTGAAAATGCGAGTGTGTCCGGTCCAAGGGCTGTGACGCACCCATTAAGACAGTTCATGCAGAGGCCACGGCGCCACGTGGCAAAATGCTTGTGCCAAGAAAACTCCAGCAAGGCAAACAGCTCGGTGCAAGGTGGTCTCCGTGCTCTCCTTTGGCAGCCCGGGTGCACCTGTCTGGGTTCCCAGGGAGGTGGCGAAGAGGACAGGAGCACGAGCGTGGTGTGACGCCCTTCAAAACATTCTTCAGGGGCGCCTGGGGGGCTCAGTCTGTTAAGCGTCCGACCTCAGCTCAGGTCATGATCTCACGGTGCGTGGGTTCAAGCCCCGTGTCGGGCTCTGTGCTGACATCGCAGAGCCTGGAGCCTGCTTCAGATTCTGTGTCTCCCTCTCTCTCTGCCCCTTCCCTACTCATGCTCTGTTTCTCTCTGTCTCAATAATAAATTTTTTAAAAAATCAAAAATTAAAAAAAAATTCTTCAATGTCCTTAATGCCACCTTTCCCAGCTGCCATCTGCCAGCCCGTGGTGGCGCGGTGGCTGTCTGCGAGGCCACACAAAGGACCAATGGAAGCCGCTGGCTGCAAACCTTAGGGCACCCGACCCTCTCGGCTCCCAAGACGGGGGGGGGGGGGGCCGGTGTGCTTCCTGGCTGTTTTCTTTGCCGGTGGGGTTATCTGATATTCTGGGCCACGTGTGCACTTCCTCATGCACTGGGACCCGGGTCCCTGCCGGACAGTGCTTTCATCTGGGCTCAGTGGCAGGGCTGGGAGCTCCCTCTGGCCGTTTGCGTGGTTATCAAGGGCCCGAGCTGTGGGATGTGTGCTCCTCTGGCATGCCGTGGATTGACTGCAAACCTCCAGTGTGACCTGTGCGGCTGTCCTGGGGCAAACAGGATCCACATTGCAACGGGGTTCCCAGGCACGCCGTCCCCTGGGGAGAAGGGGCCTGTCCGCAGGTCTGCCTCCACTCCCTCCCCTTAGGAGCCCAGTGTCCTGCACACAGGAGGCGCTGACTTAGTGCTTGTTTCCCCCGGTGCCCTGATGAACTCAGTGTCTTCTTGCTACCTGGAAAACCAGACTGGAAGAATCTGGAAAGTAGGACTCACCATAGTGCATTACTGAGGGGGTCAGGTGTGGAAAGGGTGGGGTAGGCAAGCCCAAAGCATCCAACCTTGACTCGGGTCATGATCTTGTGGTCTGTGAGTTCGAGCCCTGCGTTGGGCTCTGTGCTGATGGCTCAGCCCCTGGAGCCTGCTTCAAATTCTATGTCTCTATCTCTCTCTGGCCCTCCCCTATTCTCTCTCTCTCTCTCTCAAAAATAAATAAATATGAAAATTTTTTCAAGAAGGCATATTATAAAAGATACACATGAACAGCCAGATGAATAGGTACACAGGAGGAGATCTGGAAGGGTCTGCTGAGCACAGGAGCTTCTGGACCCATGAGGTGGGGGTGTGCCAACCTCCTGGCATGCAGATGTGTTCTCCAAACCCCTTTGTTTAGGGTTTTGTGGAGGTTCCATTACATAGGCATATGTGATGAAATCACTGGCCATTGGTGATTACCTCAATCTCCAACCTCCTCCCCACCCAACCTGGGCAGAAGTAGGGCAGGAGTGGCTGAAAGTTCCAACCCTTTAATCCCATGATTGGACCCTCTGGTGACCTGTCCCAGCCTGAAGTTATCTAGGACTGCTAGCCACCAGCCATGTCATATGCTCCAGAATGGCTGAAGGGGCTTTTCGTGAACAATGAGACACTCCCATCACTTCTGAACCCAGAAAGTCCCCAAACCCTTTTAGAAGCGAGGAGGGAAACCAATATCACAACAAAAGAGGCTGCTGGAACCCCTATTGTTAGACCTTTCCCCCACAATGCCAGTCAGAGTCACCGTGAGTAGAATCCATGGTCAATGGGTTTATTTTAGTTCAGGCGAATGGCCCCTCCTGAGTAGCTGGAAGTCCTTGGAAAAGAGCCCCGCCAAGCAGGAGCTCAGGGTTTTTCAGGGTTTTGGCGAGGCAAAATAAGTCATCATTTAGTTAACCGATTACAACTACAGCATCTCATTATAGCCAATTACATTGTAACACACAGATGTTAGTTTTGGCGGGAACCTATCAATTTAAAGTTCTTAGTCTTTTAAAATGACCAATCATAGTTAGACACCTATGATGTCTAGGTGTCTAGAGGCTAAGTGACTTTAACCTCACCTTGGACTCTGCCTCGGCCAGTTCTTATTAAAAGGGTTGGGTTGTTTAACAGAATCTTGAAAAGGAAGTTAAACTTTAGGTCACAAGGTTCATTATCGAGTTACATTCTCAGGGTCCTTCCAGAGCCGAGTTGCTCAACCTTTACTTATTTACCAGAATGGGAGTGGGTGAGTGAAACAATGGTTGGTATTTTAGGGTCCAGTCTGACCCAAGGGGGTGGGGGGTCTTACACTATCACTCAAGGGTTTGGAAGCCAGGAAGCAGAGGTGAAGACCGAGTGCCCATGTCCCATTGTATCAGAACCTCACAGAGTCGCAGGGCCTGGATTCGAATCCCAACCTCTATTTGTGGGGCGACTCGCTGAACTGGAGTTCCTCGTTTTATAAAGTAAGGATTGTGAGGACACAAGTCTAAACCAAACGGACTCCATGACAGGCTTTAAGTTTCCCCTCTGATCTAGAAGGCCTAGGTTCCAGTTCTCTGAAACTAACAGGCAGTTACACATTGCCTAGAGCAAGAGAGACCGCCTTCGCAACACCCAATCCGGAAAGGCCAGCTACCACTCTCCACATTCCTAAGGGTGAGGCCTGCAGATGGGAACTTTAGAAAGGACCCTGTTACCTAATGTTAAAGTTAACCCGATAGTCACCAAACAAGACCCTAGGCTCACCCTGTAATTGGTTGATTTTAAAGGTACTCTAAATGTTGTAATTGGATCCCACGAAAAGTAACAAATACTCTAGACAGTGTGAATGGTTAAACCTGCTGTCAATAATATTGTATAATCATGATTGGATCACTGTACCTGTGTCACAATTTCTTGTAACTCCCCCTCCCCAAGCCCCATAAAAACCCTGCTCAGCCCTTGTTCGGGGCTCACAACACGGATCCATGGCGCTGGAAAAGTCTGTGAGTCCGAGTTCGAACCCATAATAAAACCCTTTGTCTTTGCATGCGTGACTCGGTCTCCCCGGTGGTCTCTGGTCATTGGGGAATACTGCGAACTGGGCATTACAAGGATGATTGTAATAGCTGGTTGGAATGAGAAAGGAATATGATGTAAAGGCATCTGGCAAGTATGTAGCACACAGTAGGTACTCAGGGTGTGTTTGTCATCTTAAAATACACACACACACACACACACACACACACACACACACACACAAAGAGATTGTAATTTAAATGTAACAAACATCAGATCCCGCCACAGCTCAGGTCTTTCCATGGCTTCACATCTAATCCCTGCCGCCATTCGGCCAGGTAGACTCTCACTCCCATTTTACAGAGGATACCGTAAAGGCTCACGTGGGCTTGTTCAAGGTCACACAGGTGACAGGAGATGGGTAGGGATTAGAATGAAGTGGGTTGGGCTTCAACTGCTGAATCTTTCCAGACTCTTCCTCAACAAACCACCAGGCCCCTCCCACTTCCCTTTACGGTACAGACTATTTGTAGCATCCTGGTATCCATGTCTGACATGTTTAGTAACAGGAGCTGTGGTTGGGCACACCATAGCTCAGTCCAAAGCCTGCATTTCTCACGTCTCTTTCAGCTGGGTGTGGCCATGGGGCTAGGTTATAGCCCATGAGATGTAAGAAGCATCATGTGGAACTTCTGGAAGTCTCCTAAAAGGGGAGACTGCTTGTAAGTAAATGTTTAATTAAAAAAAAAGAAATAAAGAAGTAAAGAAAGAGAGAAGTGCCATTCTTCCTCCCTTCCTCTTTCCTTACTGCTGGCTGAAGTCAGACAAAATGGCGGGAGCTCGAGAGGTCACCTTGGGCCGCGTGGAGCTGTGTTGGTAGGAGGGGATGGTGAGTCACCATCCCAGTCCTAGATTGCCTCCCATTTCCTCTTCTGAATCGTCAGCTCTCTCGGGTAAGCCTTTTCTTTAGCATTTAAATAGGCCCCAGTTTCTCTCAACCTAGAAGAAAACACATTCAGTCTCATGTTCCCATTTCTCTCTCTTCCTCTTCACAGCCCCACCAGATGGGAAGAACTGCTGATTCTCAAGGTCTCCGTGTCTCCCAGCCATTTCTCAATTCATTGCATCTGGGTTTCTGTGCTACTGTTCTACCTAAAATGCCTGGGCCAAGGGCCTCCCAGGAGCCCTAAGCCTAAGGGACTTTCTTCAGTAATCTAACTAGATCTCTCTAGAGTTATGTTACATGGTCACCCACACACTCCTCATCCTGGGTTCTATACTGGCCTCTGCTCCCCAACCTCTCTAGGGGCTCCTTTGCTGTTGTCTCTGATGAAGGAACCATAAGGCAACTTACACCCCGGAAGCCAGCCCCCCATGTAGGATATGTGATACTCTTCCAGCAGTCCTGGATGCCCATGGCAATACACATAAACCATGAATAGCCTAATCTCCATGAACTCCCTACTCTCTTAATGATGATGCAATGCTAGAGGAAAAAACAACCTTGTTTGACAATAGCTACCCATCCAGTAATCTGTAAATTCTCTTTAGCATATGGAAATCCCTTTAAGAAACTTCCTTTTGACTTTACCTCCCCCACCTCCACAGTATGTGAGCAGTCACTTTGCACAACCCCAGTGCAGCTCTTCCTGCCCACAGGTCCCGTCCTCTTTCTTCAATAAAATCACGTTTTTGCGTTAAAGATGTCTTCAAGAAATCTTTCTTGGCTGTCGGCTCTAAACACCACCAACACCCCAACAACCCATCAATCTTCTCTAGTCCTCTTGATCTCAGGACTGATCTGACTTTGTTTCTTGCAGGTCTTAAAAGCACCTAAACTCAACATGTCCAAACTGAACTCAAGGTCATTCAATCCTCCCCCTCCCCCGCAGGAGATCTGCTAGCTGTTCTTTCCAGAACTCTGGGAGAATCTTTGACAAATCTCTTCCCATCATCAAACACAACCAATCCACAATGATCAAGCCCTGACAATTTCATCTCCTAAATAAAATCCATCCATTGGGCAGCGGCAGCTGACTCAAACCACTATCATCTCTTACCCCGAGCTAGCACACCATTCCCTTAACTGGTCTTCACTCCAATACCCCCATAAACATCTGCTTTGTAGGCAACAGTCATCTCTACCAATGGGATCGTGTCTTTGGCTTGCCCAGAAGTCAACAACTTTCCATTGTCTTCCACATGAATAGGACCACTCCTGCCTAGGGCTGGGCAAGGTCAGAACCTACTCCACATCCCTTCATTCCACTCCCCCTCCATCCTTGTTCCAGTCCCCAGAGACCTTGTGTGACACTCATATGCTCCCTTTTCATGCGCACTAGCTGTCCCCTCTGCCTGACCTGCCCATAAACTTCCCTTCCTAGCATTTAGCCCATCTCAAAATGATTTATGTATGTAAACAATGTCCTCCCCAACTAAAACATGAGCTTTCTGAAGGCGTCTTGCTTGCAGCTTCACCCCTCTTGGGCCAGGCATGGTCACCCAACGGATATTTCTCAAGTGAATGAATAATTCACGGGACCCCGCGCTCAAAGAGGCCACGAAAAACCCAAATGTGATGTCTTAAGCGTCCCACCCAAAAAGCATCCTGGAGAAAATGCGCAAATAACACGGGCGAGATGAAATCACGCAGGGAAGCCTTCCCTTTTCCTCCCAGGTTACGAGCGCCTATGCACACGCTCCTCTACGGCAACATCCCACTCTGGCCACGCGGTGGCGCTGTGAACGTGCTCCTCCAGGCCGGCTACAGGCCGCTCTAGCCGCCCTTCTCGCCTGCTCTGCTGGGAGGCGGGCACAGCCGCGGGGGTCCCTCCAAGATGGCGGCGCAGAGGAGGAGCCTGCTGCAGAGTGTGAGGAACAACCCGCTCTCCCGGCTGGGGGTCGGGAACCCAGGGGGAGGCCTGTCGGGTGCAGGCGCGGCTCCCTCTCCGCCGTTGGGCAGCCTCCTCCTCCCTGACGAGGTGTAGCCGCCGCGCTTCCCCCTCCCGGACCGGCCCCCCTCCTTCCCGAGGCCGGAGGCGCGTGCGGCCCCCGCGTAGCCCGCGCGTGCGCGCTGCCGCCGGGCCGCCCGGGGCTGGGATTCGGGGTCGCAACGACCCCGAGCGTCAGGGGCGCGTCGAGGGTGGGGAGCGCCCTGGAGGCAGAAGGGAAGGTGGCGCGCGGTGGCGGAGGTAGTCGGGGTGGTGAACCCACCCCGGGCACTGAGTGGCCGCGCCTTAATAACAGTTCTGGCGGCAGCAGCCGGTGGTGTTCCGCCCATCACCCTCCAGGTTTTCTGCCAATCGCTTTACGTTGTAAGTTGAGTTTTTGTAAGAGCCCTGGGAGGTGGGTACTCTTCTTCCCGTTTGACAGATGAGGACACTGGGGCACAGGGACGTGGTCATCTGTCCAAGGCCACACAGCCAATAAGCGGCAGAGTCAGGGTTAACATCAGACAGCTTGATTCCAGAAACTCTGTCAACCTCTGGGTGATACCGGAGGAGTGGCCGGCGTGGCAGCCTGGGCTCCGGTCCTGGCTCTAGTTGACCATGCCTCTGTTTCCTGAGAGCCGGCACTGGGAGGATTGTCCTGACACTCACCCTTGTCACCAGTCTGGACCTTCAGGGATTTGTCGCGATGTTTACAGCCGCTGCCACCTCTTGAGACGTGCACGTGGGTGCATACACAGCTTGGCACCGTGAGCCCATTCTGACCTGCCCCTGGAGGGTGCCGCGGCCCTGGGTACCCCCCCGGAGGTGGCAGGCTGTTGTACTTGCCTCTAGATTTGCCTGCCGCCTGTCCGTGAGATTTACGGTGAATGGTATCACCAGCACTTTCCACCGCTAGGTGCCAGGCATTCGATAAATATTTGTAAACTAGTTAAGCATTCGTTAGCCACCCTGTGCTTGGCCTTGGCCTTATAAAAATACAGCAGCCTATCCCTGAGGGATTTAGAGCATCAGAATTGGAGGAAGGGGTGACCTTCAGTGCTGTATTTTAAGGACAGACTTTGTGTCGCTGGTCTTTGAAACTGCTGTTCCGGGACAGCAGTTCCTAGGTCTGCCCCATGGGGATTGCTCTCTCCCCTTCGGCACCTTTGGCTGCCCCTGTATTTTACTGGTGCTCTGCAGGTCTGCCTTGTCACTGAGTTAAGTAGACCTGGCCCCCTGCTCTGTAAGCTCCCAGAGGGCAGGGCCCGGGTATAAATTTCCCCACTGTAAACATTCCAGAAATCTGGGCTGGACTGTAGGGAGTGCTGAAAGTGGTCCCTGCTGTGCCCCGATTTGGCTTGCTGAAGAGAGTGCCTTCAGCTTCCCTCTCTTCTGGGTGTGATGGAGCGTGGAGGGCCAGGTCAGACAGAAGCCAGGCTTTGCCATCTCCAGAATGTGTTCCTGCTGGTAGTGGAATCGTTGGAAGATGGACAATTAGCTTTAAGCGCACAGCTTCATGATGAAAGGCAAGGGGGTGGCAGTGACGTCCACACAACATCCCTCCCATCCCAATGACGGTCAAGACATCCCTGGGTGTCTGAGTGTCCGGGCAGCGTGTGTGGCTCACTGACCTGGTCTCCACTGTCCCGTGGTGAGAGCAGCTCATCTGTCCTCATCAAGCAGATGGCCAAGAGGGCTACGAGTGTATGGTGGCACGTCCTGGGGCCGCAGAGAGAAATAAGGCGTGTGCGCACCCTCACTGCATGTGCAGCGTGGGAGAGGAGCCGTGGTCCACCAGCACGACGCGCCAGGCACTCTGGTGTCAGTGTGGAGGGTCCGTGGATGGCCTCACTTAGCTGGATCCGGGGATCCTTGCAGGAGGGGCTGGGGGGTGGCTGATATGGTGCTGGGAGGGGCCAGACTGCGGAGGACTTTCTCCATCAGTCCCCAGGCGTCCCCAGGCCGTGTGGTCCCTTTAAAGGTCTTCTGAACGAAAGAACTTTCTGAAGCTAGCTTGGTGTGATCAGAGGATTGTGGGTCCTTCACAGCCAACCAAGAAGTACAAGTTTCACATGGACTTTCACTTGACATCCCGAACCTTGGTTCCCAGCAGAAGGGACTCCCAGGAGCATTGTTAGAATTAAAGGAACTAACACATTACAGACCTAGCCTAGCGTGATCACAGTCCAGCCCTTGAAGTGCCACCTTCAGTTCTGAACACGCAAGTGTCACTGAGCTCTTACCGTATGACAGGAGCTGTGTAGGTGCAGGGGACACTACCCTCATGAAGCCTGTGTTCTAATAAGGGAGACAGTAAGTGCACAAATGCAGATTATAAACAGTATAATAATATCTCTAGCATCAGGTGGTGCTTCATGGAATGGTGGAGGGGGGAATGTTTCAGACAGAGTGGGAGGAGACACCCCACCGTTCGATGGGCTGCAGGAGGGGATTTGAGAGGAGAAGCCCCGCCTCAGGGAATAGGGATGCGAGGCTTGTGTGTTTGGAGGGCGCCACAGAGACCAGCGGCTGGAGTAGAGTGTGCAGTAACCAAGGTCCAAGGGACCTTGTGGACCCCAGTATAGACTTAGTGTTCTATTCAAAGTGTGCTATGAAACTTGGTGGTGTGTGGGGTTTTTTTTTATGTTTATTTCTTTATTTTGAGAGAGAGAGAGAGAGAGAGCAAGTAGGGGAGGGGCACAGAGAGACTTCCAAGCAGGCTCTGCACTGTCAGCACAGAGCCAGACAACAGGGCTTGAACTAACGAACCATGAGATCATGACCTGAGCAGAAATCAAGAGTCAGACGCTTGACCCCCTGAGCCCCCCAGGGGCTCCGACACTTGGCAGTGTTTGGGAGGAGCATGCGATCTGGTTCGTGGTTGGAGAAGGAGCCGTGTGTCAGGACAGGTTCGAGTGGAGAGAGTGGACACTTGGGACCCGGGCGCAGTGCTCCCGGTCGCCGAGGGAGCAGTGGCAGGGGGCTGGTGTGAAGCAGCGGGTTCTGGCTGTATTTTGGGGGGAAAGCTGGTGTGATCTGCTGATGAATCAGATGTGAGGAGCATGATAGAGGAAGAAGAATCCAGAAGGACTACAGGGTTTCACTTGGAACAGCAGCGATGCCCTTTACTGACCCGGGGAATCCCGGAGCACAGTTGGGGCTGGGAGAATTCAGAGTTTGGCTTTGCCCGTGCTTTTCTGTGCTTAATTATAAAGCAGGAATCAACTTGAAATTAATTTTTTTTAACTCAGAAACCTAACTCGAGCAACCACATCCCTGAGGTCACAGGTGCTAGCTACATTTTTTTCCTGACATCCATAATAAATACGTACCGATTAAAATAAACGCGTCCATTAGGCCATCACCCACCTGCGTCTCCTCCACCATCAGAAGTGGCTCGGCTGCTCCAGCACACAGCACCCGCCCCACAACTATTAGCCGCCCCTTTAAGAATGTATTAGGACTATATTTGTGATGAAAACATAGAGGGCCTTTGATGAATAGCCTCCTGGAAGGGGAGGGGGGGCAGGAGTCGAGCTGGTCCCAGAGCAGTGGGGGAGGAAAAGGGGGTCATTCAGAAAGACCGAGATGGCGGGAGGCGCCGGGTGTGTTCAGCTTCGGGGAGAGAAAGAGCAGCCGCGCCCCCACCCTGACCCATCTTCCTGGGGCCGTTATTCTCTCATTCTGAGCTTCCTTTTTGCCTCCAAGGAATTGGGGCGCTTTCACCACAAATACACTCGGCCTTTTCATACCATAATTTGATATTCAGGCTGTAGCCTGAACTTGGAGCCGTGCTTTCTCCACTTCTGCTGCCCAGGAGGGTGAGAGGAATCGCTGCGGGGACTGTTCTGGACTATCACGTGACAGGGCCGCTTACTATATGAAGTTGCTTCAGCGCATGCGCGCCAGGTGTTTATGCCACCCTTAGCTGGGTGCAAATGTCTGGGTCACTGTAGAAACTAATCGTGGCAAAATGTGAATGTCAGGAATTCCCTCACACAATCAAGTCAAAATTAGGGTTTTTGAAACAGACTTCTTTTTTGCTGTATTTTGTGCTAATGTTTCTATTGAGAAATTGACTTGTAACCCACCAAGGGGCTAAAGTGGTGCAAGCTCTACGTGGTGAGCATGGGCCACCCCCTTTTCGGCTCCTGGCCTGGGGCCGAGGTGCCCCTTGCTGCTGGTGCTGGCAGGCCTGGCACTGTGGGCGTGGAGAAGGTATGCATCATGTGTGCAGGGGTGGGGCGGGGGGTGCTTTGTGTGAATACGCGACCTTTCCTAACATTGTTCAGGCCTGTGGAGGAAGGAAGCAAGAGACTTGGCAGCGGGCCCGAATCAGCGCGGATGGTCGGCCTGCCTCATCCCGGGACTGGGGCGGAGCGGGGACCGGCCACAGCAGTGCCAGGGTGGCTCTGGGGCCACTGCTGGAACGAGGGAAGACCAGACACTCCCCCGCCCCTCCGTGGGTACAGCCTCCTGGAATTCTCTGGCCACTTGTCTGGAACGTTCTGAGTCCTGTGGGGACTGCACTGTAGGCGGGTCCTTCCACTCAAGCCAGCGCTTGCCCCTGTATGAAAAATGGTCCTTAGGTCATTGGATCCCAGACACCATTAACGATAAGGAACCATCGCTATTTTATATACTGCGAAGAAAGAAAACCCATTGCTAATTAACTTGAAACACACAAACTTCAGGTATTAAAAAGTTGACAATGTACATCTTGGAATCAGGGAACTAAGTAGCTAATTAGCAATACCAGACTACGAAAACAAATAGACAAAAACCAAAATAAAATGGGCGCCTGCCTGGCTCAGTTGGTGGAGCACGTGACTCTTGATCTCAGGGTTGTGAGTTCAAGCCCCACCTTGGGCGTAGAGGTTACTCAAATACACTTTAAAAAACCACAACAGTACCATGCTACAGTACGGGAGTTGCCAGAAGGCCAAATGGTTAACGACCGGTATGCATAGTGAGCCACCAGGATAGGTTTCTCTGGGCAGAATGTTCCCGAGTCTGGGACACACACAGGGCGGGGGTTCGGTGTGTGTTGGCATAGAACTCCGTGTTATGTAACACAGATTACTTGCTTCTCTGTTCTTTCAGAGTCTGATGATATCAAGGGAAAGACTTGGTTTGGTCCTGGTATATCCTTAATACCTTTCTGATTCTTTTATTTTTTATGTTTATTTATTTTTGAGAGCGAGAGACAGCACGAGCAAGGGAGGGGTGGAGAGAGGGTGACACAGAACCGGAAGCAGGCTCCAGGCTCTGAGCTGTCAGCACAGAGCCCGATGCAGGGCTCGAGCCCACCAACCATGAGATCATGACCTGAGCAAAGTCCGATGTTTAACCAACTGAGCCACCCAGGTGCCCCAAGAAAATGTGGCAGTTTAAAGAAAAACTATGAAGTGGATAATTTCTTGAAGATAGTGAGCCAATGGTTGAGGTTTGGGCAACGTGGGCCTCTGGCGCCCGTTAGATTTGAGCAGGGCCTTTGCAGGTGAATGGGGCTCGGAAAGAGAAAAAGGGAGGCCTTGCCTCCCCGTGGATACTTTGGTTTTTTTATTGTTTTTTATTTATTTTTGAGAGGCAGAGATAGTGCGAACAGGGGAGAGTCAGAGAGAAAGGGAGACACAAAATCCAAAGCAGGCTCCAGGCTCTGAGGTAGCTGTCAGCACAGAGCCCGACACGGGGCTTGAACCCATGAACCATGAGATCATGACCTGAGCTGAAGCCAGACACTTAACCGACTGAGCCACCCAGGTGCCCCATACTTTTTAAGATACTTTTGGGTAATGTTTTCTTACTTCTCTTTTCTTTCAATAGCAACCCAAGTCCAGTTGGCTAGGAACTTTATGTTTAAAGAGGGCCCGTGTAAAATAAGGAGGGCTTTGCTCGTCAAGTTCACGTTTATAAATAGTTGATTTGTTTCAAAGCATGTGCTCGTTTCTGCGATGGTACCCCTGGGGATCAGTAGCCTCATCATTTGAGGTCCCCAGGATACTTTTGGCCTTTCAGGTGGAGCAGACCCTTGATGGAGGTGTTTCTTCGCTCCTGTGGTGGTGCAGGCACCTGCTGCCGGCGGTAGGGTGGCTTCTCCACTCCTCTTGCTCTGGTTACAGGTGTTTGGAAGTTACGTGGAACGCTGTGTAGAAGGCCTTAGCTGCACAAGATAGGCGGCTGAGTGAGGTTGTTAATCTGTCAAAGGGCGAGATTCGAAATTATGGCAACAAGCTGGAAGGCTGAGCTGAAAACATCAGGATATGATCCCACTAAAGTCCATTTAGGTTGAAGAAAATCCGCTCTAGGACTGTGGTTGGGGGAGACCGCTGGGTAGAGCCACAGGGGGAAAAGACCATTACTTTAGGTAACAGCCGGTGGGAATTTGCACATGGAGGCTAGATGCCAGTCTTTTCTTTACGTGTAGGAAGGTCCTTGATTTTTCTATCCTACCACCCTACTGATTTCTTTTGAATTAGTTTTAACATTAATTCTTCAGGTTTTTTAAATACTGTCAGCTGCAAATAGAGGTAATTCTACTTTCCCGGTCCTTTAAGTGCATGAGTGACGCCTCTGGTTCAGTGTTGGGTACTGGAGACGGCGGGCATCCTCACTGTGTGTCTGATCTTAATGAGAATGCCTATTGTGTCTCCCCCACTCAGTGGAGGCTGGCATTGGTACCAGCTGAAGTATGTGTATAATGGCATGTTGAGAAAGTATCCATTGATTGCTGTTTTCTTGAGTTATTATCAATGGGCAAAGACTCTCCTTAAAGAAACAATAGCACTGGAGGCCATGGGCATTGATCTGAACACCGATTACTGGTTAATGAAATGACATGCTACTGGCCCTTGAACAACATGGGTTTGAACTACAAAGATTTACTATATGCGGATTTTTTTTCGGTAAACACAGTACTACAAATGTATGTTCTTTTCCTTATGATTTTTTAAAGTGTTTATTTATTTATTTATTGAGAGAAAGAGTGTGTAAGCAGGGGAGGGGCAGAGAGAGAGGGAGAGAGAAATCCCAAGCAGGCTCTGTGGTTTCAGCACAGAGCCTGATGTGGGGCTCGAACTGTGAGATCATGACCTGAGTCGAAACCAAGAGTCAGACACTTAACCAACTGCGACACCCAGACACCCCTCTTTATGATTTTCTTAGTATTTTCTTTTTTCTAGCTTACTTGATTGTAAGAATTCAGTACACGATACACATAACATACAAAACATGTGTTGATTGTTAAGTTATTGGTGAGGCTTCCAGCAGACCAGACTGTATGAATAATTAAGTTTTGGGGGACTCAAAAGTTACAGACTTTCAACTGCATAGGAGATTGGTGTCCCAGACTCTGCATTGTTCAAGAGTTAACTATGTTCCCAAAATATTATTCGTTCATGATTATGAAAATCATTTTTTTATGTTTTTCATTTATTTTTGTTTCTTTTGTTTTTTGTTTTTTTAAGACTTTTTTTTCAGTTTACCATTTTATTTATTTTTTTCATAATATTTTATTGTCAAATTGTTTTCCATACAACACCCAGTGCTCCCCATAAGTGCCCTCCACCATCACCACCACCTCTTTTTCCCCCTCCCCCTTCCCCTTCAACTCTCAGTTCATTTTGAGCATTCAGTAGTCTCTCAAGTTTTGCATCCCTCTCTCTCCCCAACTCTCTTTCCCTCTTCAGATCCCCTGGTCCTCCATTAGGTTTCTCCTGTTTTCCTGTTAGACCTATGAGTACAAACATATGGTTTCTGTCCTTCTCTACCTGGCTTACTTTGCTTAGCATGACTCCCTCAAGGTCCATCCACTTTCCTACAAATGGCTATATGTCATTCTTTCTCATTGCCATGTAGTACTCCATTGTGTATATATACCACATCTTCTTGATCCACTCATCAGGTGATGGACATTTAGGCTCTTTCCATGTTTTGGCTATTGTTGACATTGCTGCTATGAACATTGGGGTACATGTGCTCCTATGCATCAGCATTTCTGTATCTCTTGGGTAAATCCCCAGCAATGCTATTGCTGGGTCATTAGGGAGTTGTATGGATAGTTTTTTGAGGAACGTCCACACTTTTCCAGAGCAGCTGCACCAGTTAACATTCCCACCAGCAGTGTAGGAGAGTGCCCATCTCTCCACACCCTCGCCAGCATCTATAGTATCTTGATTTGTTCATTTTAGCCACTTTGACTGGCGTGAGGTGGTATCTTAGTGTGGTTTTGATTTGTGTTTCCCTGATGATGAGTGATGTTGAGCATCGTTTCATGTGCCTGTAGGCCATCTGGATGTCCTCTTTGGACAAGTGTCTGTTCATGTCTTCTGCCCATTTTTTCACTGGGTTATTTGTGGGTGTGAAGTTTGGTGAGTTCCTTGTATATTTTCAATATTAGCCCTTTATCTGATATGTCATTTGCAACTATCTTTTCCCATTCTGTTGGTTGCCTATTAGTTTTCTTGATTGTTTCCTTTACAGTGCAGAAGCTTTTTATCTTGATGAAGTCCCAAGAGTTCAATTTTGCTTTCATTTCCCTTGCCTTTGAGGATGTGTCG
>NC_043709.1:8585328-8586615 GCF_006229205.1 Suricata suricatta | reverse complement strand
TGCCATGTGCACTCGAAAAGAAGGTGAATTTCCTATCTTCAGGATGCAAAGTTCTAAATATATCTATCAGTTCCATCTGTTCCAATGTGTCGTTCAGGTCCATTGTTTCCTTAGTGATTTTCTGTCTGGTTGATCTATCCATTGCTGTCAGTGGAGTATTAAAGTCCCCTGCAATTAGCACATTTCTGTCAATAAGATTGTTCTTTCTGTGATTAATTGTTTTATATATTTGGGTGCTCCTGAATTTGGTGCATAGATATTTATAATTGTTAGCTCTTCCTGATGGAGAGATCCTGTAATTATTATATAATGTCCTTCTTCATCTCTTGTTACTGCCTTTACTTTAAAGTCCAGTTTGTCTGATGTAAGTATGGCTACTCCAGCTTTCTTCTGGCTTCCAGTCGCCTGATAGATGTTTCTCCATCCCTTTACTTTCAACCTGAAGGTGTCTTCTGGTCGAAAATGAGTCTCCTGTAGACAGCAAATAGATGGGTTTTGTTTTTTTATCCATTCTGCTACCCTGTGTCATTAGTTTAGAGCATTCAGTCCATTTACATTCAATGTTATCGAAAAATGTGGGTTTAGAGTCATTGTGTTCTCCATAGAGTTCATATTTATAGTGGTGTCTCTGGCACCTTGTATTCTTTGCAATCTTTCCCTCATAGAGTCCCTCTTAGGATTTCCTGTAGGGCTGGTTTGGTGGTCATGAATTCTCTCAATTTTTGTTTATTTGGGAAAATCTTTATCTCTCCTTCTATTTTGAATGACAGGCTTACTGGATAAAGGACTCTTGGCTGCATGTTTTTTCTGCGCATCACATTGAAGATTTCCTGCCATTCCTTCCTGGCCTGCCAAGTTTCATTAGATAGGTCTGTAACCACTCTGATAGGTTTCCCTTTGTATGTGAGGGCCCTTTTCTCCCTAGCTGCTTTCAGAATTCTCTCTTTATCTTTATATTTTTCCAGTTTCACTATGATATGTTGTGCTGAAGGCCGATTCAAATTACGTCTTAAGGGGGTTCTTTGTGCCTCTTGAATTTGAATGTCTATTTCTTTTCCCAGATTTGGGAAATTCTCAGTTATAATTTGGTCAAGTATCCCTTCAGGCCCTTTCTCTCTGTCTTCCTCTTCAGGAATTCCTATAAGACGGATGTTGTTCCGTTTGATTGTATCACTCAGATCTCGAATTCTCCTTTCCTGCTCCTGGATTAATTTCTCTCTCTTTTTTTCAGCTTCGTCTTTTGCTATAACTATATCTTCTAATTCACCTATTCTTCTCTCTGCCTCG
>NC_043709.1:8539956-8585228 GCF_006229205.1 Suricata suricatta | reverse complement strand
TAATTTCTCTCTCTTTTTTTCAGCTTCGTCTTTTGCTATAACTATATCTTCTAATTCACCTATTCTTCTCTCTGCCTCGTCAATCCTCGAGGTGGCTGCCTCCAGTTTGTTATTCACCTCACCTATAGCCTTTTTTAATTCATCACACCTATTTTCAAGGCGCCTAGTAATTGTCTCAGTTGATTCTTTGATGTTTTTCTCAACTCCAGCGATTAATTTTATGACAAGTTTTTTAAATTCTTGATCCGGTATGTTGTCTAGATCTGCCTTGAGCAGTTCTGTGGCTGTGACTTCCTCCTGGAGGTTCTTCAGGGGAGAGTTCCTTCGTTTTGTCATTTTTGCTAGTTTTCTCTCTCTTGTCAGCTTTAAACAACCGTTGTGCACTGTGCACCTGTTAATATTGCTCTGTTAAAGGAGGCTTATTGACTGTCCAGGTCCTGTCGTTTCAGGAAATATTCTCTTAATGGTGTCTCTCAATTTCTCTTGTTGTGCCTGTATTTTATTTCCCTATTCAGCAATATTTGGGACTCGCCATCATGCACACTTTGGCTTGTTTCTTGGTGTGGTCCCACTCTCCATGGGCGGGATATGTGTGACGTTCTTCAGGCACTCCTGGCTTAAAAAAAGACCTGAAGCTTGCTCATGGAAGCGGGCATCGGAAGCGTTGCAGCTCTCTATTTTTGAGAGAGAGAGAGACAACGCGAGCAGGATGTGTCAGAGAGAGAGGGAGACACAGAATCTGAAATAGGCTCTAGGCTCCAAGCTGTCTGCACAGAGCCCGACACGGGGCTCGAACCCACAAACCATGAGATCCGACTCAACTGACTGAGCCACCCAGGTGCCCCGAAAATCAGATTTCAAAAAGAGCACTTACGTACTCCTGTGTGGTTTAGTCAGTTAGGTATCCTACTTCAGATCAGGTCATGATTTCACAGTTTGTGAGTTCAAACCCTGCATCAAGCTCTGTACTGACAGTTCAGAGCCTGGCTCCTGCTTTGGGTTCTGTGTTTCCCTCTCTCTCTGTCCCTCCCCTGCTTGTGGTCCGTCTTTCTCTCTCTCAAAAATTAATTTTAAAAACACGGGAAAAAATTTAAAAAGAGCACTTAGCCTCATAGAGGTATCCAGGCACTGGTCATACATAAATCCTGTCTGAAGACCAAGGTGCTTGCGGGGAGGTGGACCTCCGGCCTGGAGTCTTTCTCATTCGGGGGAGCTTGTTACTCCCGCAGGCCACGGCTGGTAGCGGGGCCCCGGGCGCCCCTCGGACGAGTGCTTTCGTGCCGTGAAGCAGCCGCGTGCTGAGCTCCTCAGTCATCGATGCCAGTTCGTTTCCTTCCTTCCCTGTAAGAGACTCTTGCCTTCGTGTTTGTCAGAGAGAGTGCATCTCACAGTGTCAAGTGGGCCCCGGATGCTGCTCGGGTAATACTTATTTTTGCTGGAAAGTGTGAATTTGTTGGGAAGATCCGAGTCCCTGGAAGCCTGTCTCTGACCCTCTTGGGAGCTGGGGATGGCAGAGGGGATCCCTCGATTGCAGCATCAATGGCAGGTTTTGCATCATGGGCGATGCCTTTGTATTGTTCCTCTCCTATTAGAGGTCAAGTTCAATCCCTCTTAATCTCATTTTTTTTTTTCTAAGTTCATTTATTCATTTTGAGAGTGACAGAGACAGCGGCAGTTGGGGGAAGGGCAGAGAGAGAGCGTGAGAGAGAATCCCAACCAGGCTCCACCCGGTCAGCGCAGAGCCGGTACGGGGCTCGAACTCATGAACCGTGAGATCATGACCTGAGCCAAAAGTCAGATGCCCAACCAGCTGAGCCACCCAGACGCCCCTGGAGCAGCCCCTTCTGACTGTTTCATCGAAAAGAGCCCTCACTCCCTGTCCCCTCACCCTAAGTATTTTTTCCATGGCACATATCCCTGCCTGAAATATTTTGCAATATTTATTGTATTATAATATAATACTTACTGTATTAACATGTTTTGAGTTTCTCTTTCGCTAGCAAAGAGGCTCCAAAAAAGGACCCTCCATTATTTCCTGCACCGTGGCCCCTGCGCCTAGAATAATGTCAGCTTTGTGTAAAAGCCCAGTAGATGTTTATTGAGTACATGTTGGTATTAATTGAATATGGTATAATTGCATAATGTCATATGTGGATTCCAAAGGCTTAATTAAATTCACATTTATATTAAGAGACATTCATATCGCTCTCAAATGAGACAGGTCAAGATTGCAGCTGGAAACAATTTGTGTTACTGTGACAGTTGTTCTTCCCGTGTGTCACTTGACCTACAAGTGCTCAGTGCCTGGTGTCAGGAGCTGAGCAGAATTTCAGCAGTTGGTGTTTCTTTTCCGCGTCTCGGTTTTGGTCACCTTTTCTGTTTTCAAAGTCTACTAATAGGCATTTGTGGCTTTTCAGCCCTTGTGGTGAAACTGTGTGGATAAATCCTATAAAGAAGACGTAAGTAAGTTTAAAGACATGCTGTGTTGGTGGATTGCAAGATTCGGCACGGTGGAGATGTCACATGTCCTCAAATTGATCTATAAACAATTCTAGTCAAAATCCCAGCAAGACTTCCTTGTAGATATAGGCAGGCCAATTCTGAAATTTATGTGGGAGGCAGAGGAACTAGGATCGCGGAGACAGTTTTGAAAAAGAATAAAATAAGAGGCAATCCGCTACCCAATTTTATAATATAGATTATAAGGAAAATGTAAATTTTATAATACAGATTTAAGTATAGTTAAATTTATAACTATAGATTTATAAAGGTGTGGTAATCCAGGCACATGGATCTGTGAAACAGTCGAGTCAGAGACAGACCCACACAAGTGTGGCTGATTAATTTGTGAAAGAAGCGCGGAGGTAATTTAATGGAGAAAGGGCAGTCTTTTCAGCAAAAAGTGTTGGCAGCCATTGGCTATCTGTATGTGCAAAACAAAACCCCAAAACACTTAGACCTAAACTTCCTGCTTTATGCAGAGATTAGTGCTGAATGGATCACAGGTCTAAATGTAAAACCCTGACACTATCTGAAGAAAAACCTAGAAGGTCTCTGGGGCCCGGGCTGGGCAGAATTCTTAGGATACCAGAAGTGTGCACCATGAGAGAAAAAGCTGATAAAATGGATTTCATAAAAACTAAAAACTCTTGCTCTGCAAAAGAACCAGGAAGTGAGTGAAATGACAGACTACAGACTGGGCAAACATATTTGCAACTCACATGTCCCACAAAGGACTTTATCCAGAAAACTTAAAGAGCTCTCCGAACTCAGCAACAACCCAGTTTAAAAAATGGCCATAAGCGGCACTTGGATGGCTAAGTCGGTTAAGCATCTCTCTCTCTTGATTTTGGCTCAGGTCATGATCTCACAGTAGATTGGGCCCCACGTCGTCAGGCTCTGTGCTGGGCATGCAACCTGCTTGAGATTCTCTCTCCCTCGCTCTCTGCCCCTCCCCCACTGGCACTTGCACTTATCCTCTCTCTAAAAAAACAAACAAAAAAGGGGCACAAGACTTAAAACAGACACTTCTCCAAGACTGTGTGGATGGCAAATAAGCACATGAAAAGATGCTCAACACCGCTAGTAGCCGTTAGGGAAAGGCAGATCAGAGCTGTACACCTCTTGGAATGTCTGCACTTAGAACACGGTGGTGAGGATGTGGAGCCCCTGGAACCCCACGCATTGCCCGCGGGAGTGCACATGGTCCATCGCTCCAGGAAACCAACTGGCAGCTTCTTACAGAATTAAACCGCAGTCTCCTCCCTATCCAGAGACGTGGAGTGTTCCGTCCGCACAAAAGCCTGCCCGTGAATGTTTAGGCCAGCTCTCTTCATAACTGCTGAGAACTGGAAACAGCCCAGGTGCCCTTGCGTGAGTGAGGGGAAAGGCTTCTGCATCCATTCGGTGGAAGGCTCCCTGCGATAAAGGGACAGACTTGCTGCCCGCGGTGACTTGGCAGGGGGCTGAGTGAGGGGAGCCAGTCTTAAAAGGTTATGCCCTACAAGACCTGGAGTGTGGTGGTGGTGGGTGCGGGGGGCTGGGGAAGCGAGGGGAGTTTGTGTTTAATGGGGACAGTTTCAGTTTTACAGGACGGGCAGAGCTCTGGGCGGATGGGGGGCTGGCCGCGCAGCACTGAAAATACTTAGTGCCACCGAACTGTACACTTAAAAACAGCTAAGATGGTGAATTTCGTTATGTGTACTTCATCACAAAAAGAAAAAAAACCTGCACACTGCATAATTTCACTTATGAGATTCTTGAAAAGACAACGAACTTACTGATTGGGGACAGTTCTGCTTGTCAGGGGTGAGGGGGGCTGCAGCTACCAAGGGGCAGCACACGGTGACGTTCTGGGACGATGGGGCTCTTCCCAGATCTTGTGGTGACGATCACACAGAACACGTGTCAAAACTCATAGACCGGCATGCCAAAAAAAGTCCATTTTACTATATGTTAATTTAAAAATAAAAATAAACTCGCACACCCTGCAGAAGTTGCTCCAGGGTGCAAGGCATAGAACTAACCCGCTGGAATAAATGCAGCATGAAAGCAATTTTAAAAAGCCGTAAAGGCACTCACTGCCAGTGTGTAAATAGACAGAAGATAAAATTTGCCACAAAAGCTAACCACAGGCCATTTACATATCTGATTGCAAAAGCCTGCTGAAGTGGTTTTCACATCCTTATTTGAAGACTCGCTGCTACCTTGCACGCAATTGTGTGCAGGGTATATGCCTGTTGAATATCTGAGTACAGCGTTCGATCCAAGCGTCACTCTCCTTGCAGTTGACCTTTGATGCTCCCAGTCATTCCCAACCCTGATGGTCCTGGGAAAGCTCTTGTGAACCAGGCATGGCTCTCAGATAGGGGCTGGGTGTAGGGAGGCCAATAGTGAGAAGCAATGGCTCACCCCTGGGCTTTGCATCAGAGCTGTTCCTGGGGCTTCAGACTGGACTCCTAGGAGATTTAGGAAATTCACAATCCGTGTTTGGGCCAGACCTGGACAGCTCTGCATAAGTGGGCATGCGTATGTGTAAGGTTTAAAGCTGGACAGCCTGCTTTGAGATCCAGGAGGTAGAACGGCAGGCAGACACAGGCAGACAGCAGTAAGGGAGCCAGGTGTAGGAGGGGCGCACGAGGTGGGGGGGCTGTCAGCTGAGCCGGGGCAGTGGTAGCGGGAGGAGGTCTTCCTAAAGGAAGACTTCCTGGAGGTGGTGATTCCCTAGCCAGAGTCCTGAGGGACACGGAGAACTGCTAGGTAAGGATAAGGAGCATATGTTCCTGCAGAGGGAAAGAGTGGGGTGCTGCAGGCAATTGTACTGGTGGAGAAGGATGTGGCCCGGAGCAGATGGGAGAGGGCACCAGAGCAGAGCAGGGGCCGAGGGGAGAGGTGCCAGGGGCATGGCGGATGACTAAGCCAGCTCCTAAAAGCAGTTTCTCAGGTGCCGTCGGAATTCCTGAGTCAGTCACCTGGGAGGAGCTGCCGGCAATGCAGGGATCCTGGGTGCCCCCAGGACCAGACATTCTGGGGGTTGCGCCTGGAAATCTCCAGTTTTAACCAGTGCCTGGGGGGTTGGAGTCAGAGCCACGGCAGGGAGAGGTGGGGAGCCACCAAAGAGCTCTCCACCAAGAGATTGCTGCTTTTGTGTGTC
Organism: Suricata suricatta; assembly: GCF_006229205.1. NCBI lineage: Eukaryota > Metazoa > Chordata > Mammalia > Carnivora > Herpestidae > Suricata > Suricata suricatta. The sequence continues at coordinate 8,579,575 of NC_043709.1, read as the reverse complement.
TCCCTCATGTTTTGTAACACAGCTCATGTTTGGAAACCACTGCTGAGCCTTGAATGTGGGGACTCCAGTCTTTTCCAGGTTTCCTGGGGACAGCATTGTGGACTACCCATAAACACGTGCCAGCCCCTCTGGAGGTGCTTGTCCACACAAGCACTGCTTTCCAGAAGGAGGTAGCACCCTCCGTGTGGGGCTCTGGGGCTGCTGTGCCTTTGTTGGGGAAGAGAGAGAAGGCGAGGTGGGGTCCTCACGGAGGAGGTGACACTTCCTGGTTTCCTGCTGTCCCCAGGAGCAGCAGCCAAGCTGGACAGATGACCTGCCGCTCTGCCACCTCTCTGGGGTTGGGTCAGCCTCCAACCGCAGCTACTCCGCTGATGGCAAGGGCACTGAGAGCCACCCGCCGGAGGACAGCTGGCTCAAGTTCAGGTGAGCATTGCCAGCAGTGTGGTCCTGGGTATTGGGGGCAGGTGTGCCGGCAAGGAGGCGCACCAGGTTTGCGACTGTCTCAAATGGGGTTTGCCAGTGAGCTGTGGCCCAGGGGGTGGCATCTCCTGCTGTCCCTTGCCCTCCTGGACTTCAGACCAACCGAGGACCCGCTGCGGTGGGAGGGAGCGGGGTGTGGTCCAGAAGGCTGCACCAGCGTGGAATGATGGTCAGAGTGGGGGCACCCAGGTGGGGTCTCCCCTAGCCCACTCCTCCTCCCTTCCACTCGAGAACTGGTGCCACTCTTCTGAGCCCCTGGTCTCAAACCGCCCCCCCTTCTCTGCCAGGAGTGAGAACAACTGCTTCCTGTACGGGGTCTTCAATGGCTATGACGGCAACCGGGTGACCAGCTTCGTGGCCCAGCGGCTGTCCGCGGAACTCCTGCTGGGCCAGCTCAGCGCGGAGCACACCGAGGCGGACGTGCGGCGCGTGCTGCTGCAGGTACGAAGCCAGCTGACAGGGACCCCCCCAGGCCCGCAGCCCTGAAGTGTGGGGTTAGCCCGGGTTGGTCCGAAGGTGCTGCCGGCACCTTCCCTCCTGCAGAGCAGTTGCGGGAGCCCCTCCCAGCGGCAGGGTGTGAGGAGAGGGGAGGCCACGGGGCCTAGAATTTAAAGTGGTAAGGGCCCTGGCAGCGAGTTAGTCCACTTAGCCATTTACTGCCCCGTGACCTAAGGAACAAGGATTCTAAAAGTCCATGTGGCATCCAATAATGCCAGAGGCCTGTGGCCAAGGTGAAAGTCCACTGGTTGCCCTGTTGGAGAGCCCAGTGCTCTGTTACATGGGCAGGAAAATGAGATCCTTGGTCACAGGATCTGAGTCCGCCGTGTCGGGAGGCCTGAACAGGAACAGGCTGTATTCAGAAGAGACTCCTGCCTGCAGAGGTGTTCCGGGCCGGTGGAGCAGGCTGGAAACCGGTGGGGGTAGCACACAAGTGATAGCGAAGTGGGTAGTGCCCGCGGATGGAGGAAGCGGCCCTATGACTTCAACCTGCCGGCAGCTAAGAGCGATGTCCCCTCCCGGGACCAGAGAATGCCGGCGTTTGGTTTGGGAGCATAATCTGCAGCTCAAAATGGTGCATTTTGCAAGAGGCACCCCCGGAGCAGGATGGCCCTGCACCCGGTACACCTGGGCCATTGTGGTGGCAGCTACCCTGTGACCTGAAGAGGTGCGAGGCCTTTGGGGGCAGTCAGGCCAAGGAATATAGAGTCAAGAAGTGGTAATCAAGAGAGGCTGGCACGGTGGAGCTGAGGGTGGATCGGGGGTGACTAGGGGGCGGGGGGAGCTGGTTGAGAACCCCAAGTGTGCAGTGACTGGGGTTCAGACAAGGGGAAACACCTCGAGGTAGCATCCGTGTGTGCTGAAGTGTGGGTGGCTTTAGTCGCCCTGGTACCCTCCAGATGGAGCACCCCGAATGGGGTGTGAAAATCACCCCACTGCCGTCGGGCTGACCAGACCACAGCCTGTTAGCAGCTGCCCGTGAGTCAGCAGAGATGCAGACAAGGGGCTTGTCACGGGGAGCAGTGCTCTGCGCAGCCGTCCGTACTGCCGCAAGCCCAGTAGGCGGAGCCAGCGCCACCTCGCCCTGTACGGTGGTGGTGCTGCCGTCCACGAAGCACCCAGGCCCCCCCTCCCCCGGCTCGTTAGCCCTTGGTGGCGGCTATCCCAGCTTGCTGGAGACTCGGGGGTGGGGGGCCTCTGTCACCTGTTCCCCGCGGTCCAGGGGCAGGGGCGGAGCAGCTCGGCAGCCGCGTCCTCCTGCCATCAGGGAAGACCTGCCTCATCAGATTGAACCCATCCCGAAGGCACCTGTGTCCGCTGCGAGCTGGCCCTTCCCTGTGACCTAGTTAGGAGTGTGAGAATGGCAGCTCCAGTCGCCAGGCCCTCTGTTTCTAACAAAGCCCAAGAAGGAACCAGAGAAAGGTGTTCTGGGGCGTGAAGCAGGCCGCCGTGCAGGGCAGCCTTCTGGGCCAGAAGCCCGTGAGCAGTCAGCGGCAGCCACGGTGAGGCCGTGGTCTCCGGGACACACAGTCCGCAGTGGCCCGTGCCTCCATCTGGCAGGGGGAGCAAGGGGGAGCAAGGGGAGGGCTTGGCGAGGTGACTGTGCCCGCTACGGAGCTTGCTGCTGAGCTCCTCCTGAGCTCCTCCCCGCAGAGGCGTGGGGGCTTGTGTGTGACTGCAGACAGGAAGGTGGTAAGTGTGGCTGGGACCACACCGGAGCTGCGGCGGGCTTACGTAATTTGGCGGAGGGTGAATAGTTCACAGCTAGTGTTTAACTGCAAGTGGAATTTCCCAGTCTTTAGAGGACCAGTTAAGGCCCAGAAATTCAATACTTGTGGCCCTTGAATTTTCTGTAGGGCAGTAGCCCAGCCTCTGTGCTGTAGGTGGGTCACCTCCAGAAGTGGAACGCCTCCTATGGTCTGCCCATTACACCCTATAATTTAAAGGGTGCCCTTTACTGATGTTTGGCGAGGTTCCCAGGAGGCATCCATGAGAGCAGTAAGAGTTCTCTTGTGTGTGTTCTGATGGATAATTAGAGAAGTATGCAGGTAATTGTCCCCTGGAGGAGGGACAGGCTCCAGGGGACCGCTGGGTCCCTGGGGCAGGGGCCCAGGCAGCGCCCTGCTCAGAGGTCAGGGGACAGGACCAGATCCTGTGCCGAGGGGTGGGCAGGGCTGTGCTAAGAGGCGATGGCATCTGCGGCGCCTGAGCAGCGGCCCCTGACTTGGGTCCCGGATGTCTTGAGACTAAGTCATTAGGGTCCCTGATCTCCAGAGCTGCTGATACGGAGAGGCCTGTGGGTCATCTTGCAAGGCAGGGAGCTGCACTGCAGGCCACCCCTTGGTGGGGACCCAGAAGGGGCCCAGAAGTCCCTGTAGCTCCTAGGGCCCCTCCGTTGGGTTCCTGGCCGTAGGGGGAGTAGGACCTGTTCACTTTTACTGGCAAACAAGATTTGGGCTTCAGAAAAATTCTCTTTTCCATGTCTAGTTGCAGGATCGGTACCATCAAAAACCTGCTGTACTGTATCTGACATTTCTATAAACTAACGGCATGGCCTTCTATTTGGGGGGCTTACCGTTTAGGAAGGACTCTTGAGATTCTGGCCCCCAGGGTGCCTCTTCTGGGTTGGACACGGTCAGGGAGTGTGGAAGCACTACATTTAGCAAAATGACCTTCCCGCCACGCCGTCCCAGTCCCTGGCTGGGAGGAGGGGTCTCACCCAGGGTTGTGCACTTGCAGTGGGCCCGGACTCTGCTGTCCACGGAGGGGGAGCCCAGTGCCAAGCGTGAAAATCAGAGTCAGGCCAGGCAGACCTTCCTTCTCACCTCCCGGCTCTGGAAGCTTGCGGTGTCTCTTCCGCAAAGCCCACCCCTTTTTTTATTTGGTCCGTGTTCTGCCCTTGTGGCTTGACACATCTGGTCCCCTTGCTGTGGTGACATGTTCAGGGGTCCTCTAAGGTGTTGCCAATAAAATGGGCCCTCAATACCTTGGGTTGTTCTTTTGTTTTGTTTTGTTTTGTTTTTAACAAAGTACAAATTTTAGAGTCTTTGGCCACCCAGCCGACTGGTGCATCTCAGCCGCTGCAGATGGCAGGTGGGAGTGGGTCCGGGGTCTCGGAAGAGCCAGTCAGTGCCCTTCTCCTCCCTGCTTAGGGCAAATTTTTCTAGAAAGCCTTGCACTGCTAGCATGGTATAGTCACCTGTCTCCACCTCTGGTTCACGTGCCGTTGCTGGACATTTCAGTTCAGTGGACAGCAGCAGGGAACGTGTGGGCCGGAGGCTGCCCCGTCCTGCTCTAGGGGCCCCAGTACATCTCTGGGGAGTTAGAGCCACCTCAACCAGTGCAGGGCTCCCCAGTGCATTTGGGAAGGCCCCCCAGCCCGAGAATGTAGCAACAGCAGTTTGGCGCGATGGCCACTGTGCCCGGTAAGGCCCAAGCCATGTGAGCCCGGGGCTTACGAGAGTCTAGTGGACTTGCAGCCTCCTCTGGGGACTTGGGAGGAGCTGGTACTGTGTCCTGGGGGCCCTGCTGTTCGTGAGGATTCCTTGCTGTACAACGTCAGGGGCGGGACTCCAGTGTCCCGTGGGGTTGGAGGACGATGTGGGACAGCAGAGGGGAGCACAGCAACACCGGAGGTGCCAGCCCAGGGTGTCCAACACAGGTTAAGGCTGGCTGCCCAAGCTCAACAGCCAGCCCTGCCCCCGCACAGCAGCCCTGGTGGCCGCCCTCCCTTTCCAGCACTAGCCTGTGGCTTCCAGGGCCTCACCGCAGGTGCCCCTGGTGGGAAAGAGGCAGAGCCCTTCTATCCTGCTTAGCTCACTGCGACTCAACTTTCACATCCGATTATAACCAGTCACCTCCAGACCAGACACCCAATGGGGTCTCGTTTTGAGACTAACAGGAAACACATCCACCTCAGATTGGGGCCTGCTGGTCGGCCCCTGCAGGGGACTCTGATCTTTCACAGCACTAACAATGGAGGTGGGGATTTGGCGCCACATCTGGCAGCAGATGGCCAGCAAGCAGCCGTCCCTTCCCAGAGAGCCTGGCCCTCCTGGGAGAGGAAGCTAGCGAGCCGTTCATAGCTCCGAGGCATCACATAGGAGTACGGGCCGCAGGGTGCCTGGGAGGCTCAGTTGGCTGAGCGGCCCACGCTTGATTTCAGCTCAGGCCACGATCCCAGAGTTGTGGGATCGAACCCAGCACCGGGCTCTGTGCTGAGCATGGAGCCAGCCTGAGATTCTCTCTTTCTCCCTCCCCCTCCCCTTGGGTGCCTGTGGGTGCATTTTCTCTCTCTCTCTCTCTCTGTCTCACTAAAAAAAAGAGAGAGTGGGGCACCTGGGTGGCTCAGTTGGTTAAGTATCCGACTTCAACTCAGGTCATGATCTCATGGTTCATGGGTTAGAGCCCTACATCAGGCTCTGTGCTGAGAGCTCAGAAGCTCAGAGCCTGGAGCCTGGCTTCAGATTCTGTCTCCCTCTCTCTCTGCCCGTTCCCCACTCATGCTCTGTCTCTCATTCTCTCTCTCTCAAAAATAAACATTAAAAATTTTTTAAAAAGAAAGATCCTATTCTTATCACCACTTGTGTTGAGAAGCTAGAGCTGGGATATTGAATCAAGATTATGTAGATTAAGAGCTGATGACACGCAGTCAGCAGATAGCTCCCTCAGCATCCGTGCACATGTCCCCTCCGAGGATGTGAGACCATCCATGGGGCTGTTTTGATTGAAGACACAGTCTCAGTACTGCCCAGAAAGGAAGTAGTGTCACCCCCAGAAGCAAGGGGGCGCCACTGAGCTGGAGCAAACAGGCCTCCCCCTGGCATCCAGAACCAGCAGGAGATAAAGAGCAGGGTGGCAAGCACCTACTGCTTTCAAGGTGGTTGGGACAGAGGTCACTACTTCTTGTCACTTTCATTCTCAGTGGTTATTTTAAAAGGTGCCACCAGCGAGGTGTCTGGGTGGCTCAGTCGGGTGTCCGGCTTCGGCTTAGGTCATGATCTCACGGTTCGTGGGTTCGGGCCCCACATCGGACTCTGTGCTGACAGCTAACTCAGAGCCTGGATCTGCGTCAGATTCTGTGTCTCCCTCTCTCTCAACCCTCCCCTGCTTGCACTGTCTCTCTCTGTCTCTCAAAAATAAATAAAAAAACATTAAAAAAAATTTTTTTAATAAAGGGTGCCGCCAGGAACAGCGAAACAGGAACCTACGGGGGGAATCCTAAGCTCAGGCCCTCATCCTGGTGTCCAGACTCAAACGCCTAGGCAGCGACTCAGAAAGACACACAAGGTCTCCCCACTTGCCCAGAGCGCAGGACCAGGCAGCCCACCAGCTTCAGCCCTTCCCCGTGGCCTGCAGGGTGGGCTGTGGAGGAGCTGCTCCCAGGGGAGGGGCGTTAGGGATGTAGCCTCTGACGGAGGGGTGCCGTGGGATGGGGCTGAGCTCTGGTGAAAACCGGGTGACAGGACGACGGACCCCGTTCCTCCGGGTGGGGCGCAGGTGCACGGGCTTGGGTGGCTGCCAGCCCTGCCAGCCCTGCCAGGCCTTGCTCCTCACTCGGGTGCGCGGGGCTCACGGGCGGGTCCCGCTCTCTGCTGCCTATTTGGAGCAGTCTTCCTGGCACCTCTTGGAGGAAGCGCGTCCAGAAGCACTTAGGTTAAGATGAGAAGGAGGGAGCCCTGTTCCTCGAAAACCAGTGTTCCCGGCCATCTTCCTACATCGGCGCCTCCGTGGCCTCAGGGCCCCGAGCCAGGGATCGGCAGGTGCCCGGCGTCCGGGGGCCGGCAGGATGTGGTAGCAATGTGAGGTGGCATTGATCTAGGCTTACCCTGAGCCGGGTGTCGGGGGCCCAGGGTGGATGGTCTCCATCACCTTCAGAGTAGCACTGGTCTCCCGCATGGAGGAGGAGGTGGAGGCTGCCCAGCAGGCCGGCGGCGGCGGTGGGGTTCACCCCCGGTGCCCTGACACCACGGCTTGCTTGTAAGGTCCGTGCCACCTCCTGCCTCTCCAGTCTCTGCAGTGCCACCTGGGAAGTTGCCAGCCTCTGTCGGCCATTGTTCTATAGGAGCCATCGCTGTGCAGTGTCACAGGGGAGCCTGCACCTGCAGTTAATACAGAATTTGTCACTAGTCATAGGAGGCACTTTGGTGTCTGGTGACGGGTGTTTTGAACTGGCCTTTGCCCTGACCCCCCCCCCCCCCCCCCGGTCCTTTGCCTCCAGGCCTTCGATGTGGTGGAGAGGAGCTTCCTGGAGTCCATCGATGATGCGTTGGCCGAGAAGGCGAGCCTCCAGTCCCAGCTGCCGGAGGTAATGCCCCAGCCTGCCTCCCCGCCCCCGGCAAGCCAGTCGAGGCCCGGCCTTGCAAGGAGCAGGGACCTACCTTCCAGGTCTCTCTCAGGCCACTGACACCACTGGGCCAGAGCCCCAGGACTGAGGGGACCAGGTGACGGACTGGGTCCTGCCTGAGGGACTGGGTGACAACGAGTTTGAGGGGCCCTTCCGAGAGGCCTCCCTGGCCCGTGCGGGAGCTCCACTCCGGCCCAGCATGGGGCAGGGCGGGCCGTGAAGGATATGAGGAAAGGCCCCTCCAGTTCAGTCCGAGGCTGGGACCTGCCCGTGGCCTCATCGCCCACTCGCTCACATCAGCCACCGGCACTTTCAGGACTGACAGCAAGAGTTCGGTCACCTCGGGCACTCCTGCCCACAGCCCGCCCCTGGGGCTGCAGCGCAGCTTGGTCCTGGCCAGGCCCTCAGTCCTTGCCTTCGAAGGGAGGGGGCGGCTGGTGAGCCGGGTCTCCAGGGACCCGGCCTGCTCTGACCCCCTGCTGACGGCCCGTAGGGTGTCCCTCAGCACCAGCTGCTTCCTCAGTACCAGAAGATCCTTGAGAGACTCAAGGCCCTGGAGAGGGAGGTTTCCGGAGGAGCCATGGCCGTCGTGGCGGTCCTTCTCAACAACAAGCTCTATGTCGCCAATGTCGGTGAGCCACCTATCCGACCCGGGGCGGGGCGTGCTGGGCAAGAGGTGGCCCCAGGGTCTGTGTGTCATCAGCTTCAGACACCTGAGCCCTTCAGGCCGCGTCCCAGTCCGGGCCCAGGGAGCTAGCAGCCCAGCAGGGAGGCAGGCGCCTTGGCTTTAGTCCCCGCTCTACCCCACGGGCTGTGGGCGACTGGTGCCCCCTCTCTACATCGCCTCAGGGGCTTCCTCTTCACGAAGAGGTGGTCTGGCTCTGGGAGACCCACTTGGCCTCCCACTAGGGGGGCGAGATGGGCTGGGTGGGGGGCCACGGGGACATTGGACTGGTGGGCAAGGAAGAGGCCGTGAGGGACTGACACCCAGGGAGCACATTACTGTGGGGGCGGTGTAGAGACCCCCCTGATGCTGCCCCGCTTGTCTTCCTCCTTTCCTTAAGATTTCATTGTGGGGGTGCCCAGGTGGCTCAGCCAGTTAAGCAGCCGGCTTCGGCTCAGGTCATGATCTCACGGTTTGTGGGTTCGAGCCCCGTGTCAGGCTCTGTGCTGACAGCTAGCTCAGAACCTGGAGCCTGCTTCGGATTCTGTGTCTCCCTCTCTCTCTGACCCTCCCCTGCTCGTGCTGCCTCTCTCTGTCTCTCAAAAAATAGATAAAAAACATAAAAAAATTTTTTTTTAAAGATTTCATTGTGGACAGAACTCAAAAATGTGAAAAGATGAGCATGTGGCGAAACCCCGTGTGCCCATCCCCCAGCCGTCTCCTCGGGACCAGCCTCATTTCGTCTGCAGCCCTTTGTCCCCACAAGCCCCAGACATCTTGTCGTGTTATCTCTTTGTAAATATTTCAGTATATCTCCCGAGAGAAAAGGTCTCTTACTAAAATCCTAATCATCCGAGGATGACACTGGAAAAGTTTAACCTAATTCCTTAATATCATCAGCACGCCCTGACTGGTGACTCACCCCAGTGGTCTAAGCCTATTTTCTTTGCTCGTTTCAAGGATTTCCTTGTGTGAAATGCCTGACTTCTCTCTCTCTGCTCAATGTGTCCTGCCCCTCCCTGCACCCAGACTTTGCTCAGCTGCCCGCATTCTGCCGCAGGTACGAACCGCGCCCTCTTATGCAAATCCACGGTGGACGGGCTGCAGGTGACCCAGCTGAACCTGGACCACACCACGGAGAACGAGGACGAGCTCTTCCGCCTCTCTCAGCTGGGTGAGCAAGGCTAGGGTCGACCCCACCCCCACCTTCCCCCGCCATGGCTCCCCCTGCGTCTTCTTCTGGCGGCCGTGTAGGGAGAGGCCTGAAGGGCTCGGGCAGTGACCTTGGGTGTGGATCCCAGCTCTGCCCCTCACTAGCTGGTGATATTCAGAATTTCTGAAGTTTTCCGTGCCTCAGTTTCCCCATCTGTGTAATGAGGATCATAGTAACACCCGCCTTGGGATGTCGTGGGGATTGAGAGTCCGTATGTGTGAAATGTTTGCAGGCGTAGTGAGCGCGCAGGAGGTACTGTGATTGGTGGAGACCAGAAGGCCAGAGATGTCCCAGGATTGCAGCCACCTCGGCAGAGCTCCCCGCCCCCCTTTCCCAGGGAGCTCTGCGGCCCGGGCCTCTGAGTGAGGGGCTGGGCTCTGAGGACCCCGGGGCACTTCGGGGTAGCTGCTCACCAGGGTGTCCTGGTGTGACTTCATTTTCTGTTCACTGAGTCTTGGTTGCATTGTTTTTGTGGCTCTGTCTGGATCCCCTTCTTTTAGTTCTTCCTGGTGGACAGGATCTGGGGTCCCACTGTCCTCCCTCTGGCAGGTTTGGATGCAGGAAAGATCAAGCAAGTGGGGGTCATCTGCGGGCAGGAGAGCACCAGGCGCATCGGGGATTACAAGGTCAAGTATGGCTACACTGACGTCGACCTACTGAGGTAGGTGGCCCGCCCAGGTGCCCCCGGTTTGTTTGTAAGACCAGAGGGCGTGGGCAGAAGCAGCTTTTAGGCTCTAGGGACAAAGGGTGCTATTGAGGTAGTTCAGAGCCCAAGTAGACTTTTCGTCCTCCCAGAGATGTTGGTGTGTGTGGCCCTAGACCCAACGAACCAGGAGCTGGGCTGACAAGGGGTCATGTTGGGGAGCTGGGTCAAAGCCAAGGGTAGCAACCAACCAGTGGCATAGGGCCTGACACAAGAGACCACCGTTGGCATAGGCTGCCTGGTGTGGTTGGGGCCGGACCAAAGGCCTGCCGTCAGTGCTGTCCGTAGCTGGGGCCAGGGCAGAGATGCGAGACATATTGGGCACAGCCCTCGGAGGGCGCTGCCCTTGTGGGTACCACTCAGTGCTCGTGGCAGCAGACGGGCCGTGACTATGATTGTGGGCCTTTACCGTACCAGGCCTGTGCCCAGCTCTCTACGTGCGTTCTTAGTCCTCATTCGGGCCCTGTGAGCCAGGTGCCTTGTCCCAGAGCTGTGTTCTTGTGAGGGAATGGCCGCCTGCCTGGTCCCAGGGCTAGCAGGGGGCAGAGGCAGGACTTGAGCCCAGACATTCTGAATCTGGAGCAACATTGGCTGAGAAAATAGGCTTGTACGTGCATGCGTGCATGTTTGTGTGTGTGTGTCACCCATGTCAGTATTTAATGTCCCAACCAGAGCCACGGGGGAATCCTAGCAAACAGCCCAGCATCAGAGCCAGACTCATCATGGCTCAGAAGGCAGGAGTTAAAACTCCTTACTCTCACAAGAGTAAGCAGTTGAGTTTGGAAACTCTTGTCTCTAATTTATGGGGTTGTGTTTGCGTAATTGGAAGGTACGCGTGTGGTGGAAAACAATCCACAGAGCGCCAAGGGCAGAGAACGAGAAGTAAGTTTTCCTCCTGCCGCAAGCCTGGACTCCTTCCCTGTCCTAGAGTTCCTGTCCACATGCACATGTACATGTGTGTGCACACGTGTGTGTGCGCGTGTGCATGTGTGTGGGATTGGAGGGGGCAAGTGTACTTTTTAAAGCGCCCACAAGTGCTTCCAGAGCGCCACACTGTCCCCTGGTGGGTGCCACTCTGTCCTCGACAGCGGAGCGTGGCTGCGTCAGCACTCCCCACACCGGCCCCTACTCATGGGCTCCCAGGACGTTTCAACTTGGCTCTTCCTAGTGCGGTCACCAGGAACCTCTTCCGCTTGACTCCGTGCACACGCATTGGAGCTCTGTGACTCTCACTGGCTCTGGTGGCACCTAGTAAAGAGTCCCAGTGCACACAGGGGCGCACGTGGTGTCTGACTTGGCTTGGATATGCGTTCTGGGGGAGCCCAGGAGGAGTGGGCCTCTGAAGGTGACCCACCTCCTCTCACCGTCCTCACTGTCACTGCACAGGCTCTGTGGACAAGGGCTGGGACTGGGCACCTGACCTTCGCTGTCCTGACCCAGCCACCCCACTGGCTTCCCTGGCCCTCAGACCTCTCCTTTAATAGACAACGCCCAGAAGACAGGCCTGTTTCTTTTCCTCCTGTCAGATTCGCGGTTCAGTTTACATGCTGGGTGGACTCTTGCCCTTAGCAGAGTGATGTCCCCTGCGGGGCCCTTCCCAGCACAGCTCTCCCCCAACTCTTCCTGCAGCGCCGCCAAGTCCAAGCCCATCATCGCGGAGCCCGAGATCCACGGCGCACAGCCCCTGGAGGGGGTGACCGGCTTCCTGGTGCTGATGTCCGAGGGGCTGTACAAGGCCCTGGAGGCAGCCCATGGGCCTGGGCAGGCCAACCAGGTGAGCCGGGCTGGGCGGAGCCTGCAGGGGGTGGGGCATGCTCTCCAGGGTCCCAGCCAGCCCTCCTGCTGGGCTCCGAAGTGCTCAGGAACCCAGAGCTCCCAGAATACCCATCCCACGAAAAGCTGGGCTTGTTCTGGGCTTGAAGCAGGGTCAGTCCCCAGGGCCCCGAGCAAAGCCAGAAGGGAAGAGGGAGAGAAGGAGGTGAATGTGCATGGACGTCTGTCTAGAAAGGGCCCTGGGGCCTCAGCCTCCCTGGGCCGGCTCCTTCCCTCTGAGCTGTGCCTGGATCACAGTTTGCTTCTGTCTCTGAGATGGAGTGATACCATCTACTTCTTTGGGATTGTGGTCAGGGCCAGGTGTCATAGGCGAGGTCCCCAGACAGTGGAGCTGCATATTTTTCATATGCTTGGCACACACATGTCAGACCTTTGTCATTAAAGCATGGCTTTGAGACAGTCCCTTCAAGGATGATTTTGAAGGGAAGCTGCCTTTACTTGACCTTGGGTAGTACTTTCAGGTTGTGTTTCTCCTCCCATTTGTAATTCCTATAGGAAAGTAACCTTTTCTACTTTGTCCTTTCTAATTAAAAATCAGGAGGAAAACATATGCCTGTCTTCTGATAACCTGTATTCGAGGTTTTTCACCTGTTTATCTTAGCGTTCCCGCCAGTAGCCTGTGACACAGGAAGCAGGGGCTCACTGGCACATTGAGGTAAAGAACTTGGGACTCACAGAGTTCAGAGTCCTGCCTGCAGTGACAGCTGGTCAGCAGCAGAGTGAGCCCGCCCGGGATGGCTGCTCCAACCGCCCCCCTACTTGTAAGGGACTCCGGCCAGCCGTCACGTAGAGGAGTTTCTGTTTGTGATCTTATTGTCAGTGTAACTTTTTTTTTTTTTTTTTTTTTGGTCTTTGCCATAGAATTATCTAGTGGTTTTTTGCTGGGTTCTAGAAAAAACTGGATAGTGGATTTCTCTGAGGACAGGGCCCACCTTCACTGTGTAGTCCCACTTTCTAATAAAAACAGCGTATCGTAGCCCAGAGGAAGTTTGTTCCAGGAAAGGAAGCTTAGTAGTAACGACAGTTTGCCCTGGGCTTTTTAGTGGTTTCCAGAATGTCCTCCCATCCATTGTTTTTTTTTAATCCTCCTGATAACCTAGTGAGGTGGACGTTATTCCACATTTTATTCATGTGGAGGCCAACACTCAGATCACAAGAAGGTCATACCTTTACTAATGAGAAAGTTCCAGAAGAATTACCCTGAACACCTTGAAAAGCTCGGATTACAGGCTTGAGTGGTGGGGACTTCTGCACCTGCTTGCCCGATGCCCGTAAGCATCCTGATGAGGCTCTGGGGTTGTGGCCCACAGTCCTGGGCCCCCCGCACCCCGTTCTCACCGGGTTCACCACCCCTCCTCCCAGGAGATCGCCGCCATGATCGACACCGAGTTCGCCAAGCAGACGTCCCTGGACGCAGTGGCCCAGGCCGTGGTGGACCGGGTGAGGCGCATCCACCGGGACACGTTCGCCAGCGGCGGCGAGCGGGCCAAGTTCTGCCCCGGGCACGAGGACATGACCCTGTTGGTGAGGAACTTCGGCTACCCGCTGGGGGAGATGAGCCAGCCCGCCTCGTCCCCGGCGCCAGGTATGCGCGCGGCGTGGACAGGAGGCCGGGGCGGAGGCCGGCCGGGGCTGTGGGGGCCTTGCAGCCGAGAGTGGACTTGGAGCTGGAGGCCTGGCCCGATTCTGATCTAATCTGGCTTCAGGGCTTTCTGAGCTGAGTTCGGTTTTTAGTGTTTGTTTGTTGTTTTTCCTTTTGCCTGTGAAATGTGGATTATAGCATGCCCCCTCCCCTCCCGCCCCAGCAAAGACCCAAGTGTGTGGACAGTGCTTTGCCAAGCCTCGAGGCCACATTACAGGGCTCACGGCTGCCAGCGCTCGGTGCCTGCTGTGTGCCTGGCACTCTACCCGTGGAGTTCCTTTAGTCCTTCAAACCCTGGAGACAGAAGGCACATGTTCCACTAAGGAACTGAGATTCTAGAAGGAAGAGACAGAGGCGAGGTCAGGCCTGTGGTCAGAGGGGCCCCGAAGCCCGGTTCTGACCGCAGCCCGGGTCGGGGGTAAGGCGAGACGCTTGATCTTCCGCCTTTGTAGTTCTGCGGTCGCCCACTCGGACCAGAGCTGGTGGTTCCTTTTGTTCCTCTCCCAGTGCTGCTCGGCGCCGAGCCCGTTGGTTCCTAGGGGCTGCGTTTCCCTTCTCTCTCACACGAGCTGGCCACAGTGCGCAGGCCGAACACGCGGATTCCTTCTCCCACGGCCGCCGGGTCACTGGAGCGTCTCTGACGTGTAGTTGTTGCAACCATATTTTCGTTGGGCCAACCTGACTTCCCCCTTGGCCAAAAGCATCATGGGAAACTGGGCCGAAACCCTCTCCTTGAGGCGGCTCGGCACTCACTCACCCTGCTCTGGGCCCCCGTGATGCCCTGTTGCCCACGAGGCCCCTGCTCACCTGGAAGAGTCTGCCACGAGACAGACGCCCCTTTGCTGTCCCCAAGGGGCGGAAGGCCGTGCCTCCTTCTCAGCCCCTCAGATGCTATCCTGTCAGGCCCTGCAGTAGCCCTGCTCCCACCACCCCGGGCCCCCCCCTCAGCTGCTGCCTGCGGCCCACCACTCTCTCCCACCCCTCCCCCGAGCTGTAGGAGGACGTGTGTGCCCTGTGTCCGTGCCGTACTCCAGCGCCCAGAGCACCAGCAAGACCAGCGTGACCCTCTCCCTCGTCATGCCCTCCCAGGGCCAGCTGGTCAACGGGGCCCACAGCGCCTCCACCCTGGACGAGGCCACCCCCACCCTCACCAAGTAAGCCCTCCCCCCACCCCGGCTGCCCTCAGGCCTGACCACGAATGGCCGGGGGGCTGAGTCCCGGGCCGAGTGACGCTGGGTGGGGTGCGCTAGTGTCCTGTCCCTCTCACATTCCCCAGCTCCTTCCCTGGGCTTCCGCCGGATGTAGAGGCTGGAGGAGGCAGCCCTGTGGGTTCCTGCAGATCCCGCGGATTCATTTTCACTTACTGGGGAGGTTCTCCTTTTCTCTTCTCTTTCTCTTTCTCTTTCATCTTCTCCCGCCTTGGAGCATGTGATGTAGGTCCGCCTCCCCAGTGGTGTTGTGTTTGGGGGACATTGTCTGGCCTGTCCCAGCTTGCTGCTTGCCGGAGCCAGGGCTCTGACTAAAGTGTCTCGATATAGCTTTAAAGTGAGTTGTCCAGTTGGGAGCAGGGGGAGGGGTGGAGGCAGTGGGAGGCCCGGAACCCAGAGGTGAGCAGGCTGGCCCCTCCTCACTGAGACCTGCCTCACCGGCCTGGTATCCCTCTGCCCTCTCCACTTCCGTGGAATGTCCACCCCCACCAACCTCACCAGGGGACCCGGCTCTGGTTTCTACATTCCAGCCGGCACAGAATAATAGGGATGCCACACCCAGCCCACACTCGGAGGATGTGGCCAATCGGAAGGCCCTCTGGGAGGGAATGGTGCCGTGGGCCGCTGCCTCCCAGGGGCCTTCCCTTCTCCCCGCCCCCAGTGCCCCTGCTACCACCCCTGTGCGCCCAGGGGTCCTACGAGGCCGCAGGCATCTCGAGTGCAGTGGGGCACCGCCCCACCCCTGCAGGGCTGTCCAGAGGAAACCGTGAGCGGTTCCCACAGAGGCAGAGTGTGACAGCAGCGGTCACAGCCCCCAGGAGAGCCAGCCGGCCTTCCGCACCTCTGACTCCTCGGGCCCCAGCATCTGAGGGCTAGTCGGGGCCCCGCTGTGGGCAGGCTGGTGTGGGCACTGGGCAGTACTGGGAATGTGCAGGGTGGCGGACTGGCAGGTAATGCCCACCTGTTAGGCGTTCTGTGACGGAGGTGCCCAGGGAGCTCTGACACCAGGGGCCTGTCCCCATCCAGCCAGTGTGAGGCAGAGAAGGAGCGAGTGTGGAAGGTTTTCTGGGGGAAGAGCCCTTCCTGGCTGTGACCAGCGGGATTTGGAGAAGCTGGGATGGACTTCCTATAGCCAAGCGTAGCTCTGAGGGTGGACCTGTTCCGTGTCCTGTCCCGTAGCCACTAGGATGCGTGGTCATCAAGCCCTTGAACTGAGTGATCCGTTTGATTAAATTCTAGCTTACTTCAACACCCACCTATAGGTAGGGCTTGGAAAACACGTGAGTTTTCATCTGCTCCTAAGAACATTTGGCCGGTGTGGCTCTTATGGCCTGAGAGGGCGGTGAGGCAGAGGCCTCTCTGTCCCCAGGGTAGAAGCCAGTGTCCCTGACTGAGTCTCCCCTGTCGTGCCCACAGCCAGAGCCCGACCCTGACCCTGCAGTCCACCAACACGCACACCCAGAGCAGCAGCTCGAGCTCGGACGGGGGCCTCTTCCGCTCCCGGCCTGCCCACTCGCTCCCGCCTGGTGAGGATGGCCGCGTCGAGCCCTATGTGGACTTTGCCGAGTTTTACCGCCTCTGGAGCGTGGACCATGGCGAGCAGAACGTGATGACAGCACCGTAGCCCTGACTGGGGAATGGGGCCCGAGCAGGACCTTGCATGGGGGCCTGGGGGCCCAGCTCTGGGGGCAGGGGGTCCTAGCTCTGGGGGCAGGATGGTCCCTTTCCTGCCACTTGCCTATGCCGTGGGGGCCAGTGAGCGCCTGGTCCTGAGCGTGCACCAGACTCTCAGCCCACAGTACTTGGTGCTGCGGAGAACATTCTCTCTGGGAGCACCAGTGCCGATTTGTCACCGTGCAGGGGCCCGGAGGCCACTCCCTCCGGCATGCTTAGCCAGGACCGTGGCGGCCTCAGAACCACGGCTGGGTGCAGGAGCCGCGCTGGCCAGTGAGCCTGCCACTTGGGGCGGGGTGTGGGGAGTTCCCCGTGACCCTGCACGCCACGAGCCCGGTGGCCACCGCCTCCTCAAGGTCACCACCTCCCCTGGAAGAGCCAGTGGCCGCTGCGAGTGCCCCCTCACCCCTGGGCGGCGGTTCCCCCCTTTCTTCTTCAGCCTCCGGCACGGGACCCTGGTTGGCGTCCGCACCCTCCGAGCCCGCCCCCATCCCTGGGCCTGCCCAGGGGGTTCTCAGTGGCGAATGTTCCCGGAGACCACGGGAAGTGTCTGGAGCCTGGGGTGGCTGCACAGGGCAAGTCAAGTGGAAAGGAGCAAGAGGGAACTGATCCAAAGGTGCGCTGCTCCTGGAGCCCCCGAGGGCAGGCTGGGCAGGGCAGGGCTTCCGGATACGCCTGGACCGAGGGGGACAGGGGCTGCTCTTGTCGGAGGCCCTGAATCGGGGTGAGCTGGCCCTGCTTTGTCTTTCCCCTACCGATGCCGAGGAAGGCCCCAGGCTGGGGAGCTGCTGAAATGTGCCATCTTTACCACTGATGACGAGTCTCTCCGGCTGGGAGGAGAAAACGGGTCAAGAGTCAGGCCTGGGGGCTCATCTGAAAGAACAGCAGGAAACCCGTCCAGAAGGGAAGAGGTTTTGGATACAAGCTGCCATGGGTGACGTAGGGCTTCAGAGACACGCACCACTTTTATGGACACTGAGGGACAGGCTCTGAGACCGTGTCACACGTGTCCTCTACTGTCAGTGGGCGGAGGCCGCCGCCAGGGCTGTGGGCCTGGAAGGCCACTCCCCCCCGTGGAAGAGGAGGCAGGAGGCTCGCCGCTCACCTGATTCCCACAGTCGGTGATGGAGCAGCACGGAGATCTTTTCACCGGCCTCTGAGGGCCCCCCAGACCCCTCTGCCCCTCCCCAGCTCCCAGGCTCCTGGCCCACGATGCCACAGACACAGCTCACCCGGGAGCGGCCACCGCGTGCAGCATCCGGGGGGTCAGGGGCTAGTGCCAGGGCCTTGCTCACTCTACGGGGCGCTCAGCCGCAGGGACCGTGTGCTGCACTCGGGCAGGAGGCAGTTTCCAAGGGGGCCGTGCCCAACGGGGCCGTGCCTGAGGGGGCCCAGCGCCTCTCGGCGGGGACGCTGAGCCAAAGCCGTCTCTGTTCCGCAGGGGAGCAGGTTCAAGGTCTGGCACGAGGGCTTGCGAACAGAGAGCGTTCTTTTCTTGTCAGGCTTCTCAGAACGTCTCTGTGATGCTGATTGGTCTCTAGAAATAGAATCACTTTTTTACTGCATTAAAGGAAGAGGAACTGGTGGTCTTACACAACACGTGTTAACAGTGCTCTGGGGGCCCCTGGGGGGCTCAGTCAGCGGAGCCTCTGACCTGATTTCGGCTCCGATCACGATCCCAGGGTTGTGGGATTGAGCCCCACGTCAGGCTTAATGGTGGAGTCTGCCTGAGGTTCTCGCTCTCCCTCTGGCCCTCTCCCCGGCTCCTACTCCCACTTTCTCTAAAAATAAACATTAAAAAAAAAGGGTGCGGTTATTCAGGTCTACTGTGACTCGCCCCGGCCTTGGGAGCTGGCACCTCCCCTGTCCCGCTCAGCAGCCGGGCGGTGGCAGAGCTGGGATGCACGGCCCAGGCCTCTGGTAGGACCTGGGCCACCAGCCTCCAGGCTGAGAGGAGAGCCCCGGCTTGTCCGGCATCCCTGCCTGTCCTGCCCACCCGGAGAGGGTGACAGTTCCCTTCTCTGGGCCCTGTGGGCAGTGGCAGGCCCGCTGCGCAGCCCTCTTCCTCACAAGGAGCCTGGTTCCTGGCACGTGAGGAGTGGTGTGGCTGACAGAGCTTCAGGCCGCCAGGATGGAGCCCTCCCCCTGTCACCAGTTAGTGGACGTCCAGGGAGTTCCTTTGCTTTGTTTTGGCTTTGTTTGGGTGGAGGACTTTCCATAAATACCAGCCTCTTCCTGCTTTATGGGAAGTCAGTACTGCCCGTTCTAACAAGAGCGGCTGCTTAGGAACAGAAGCAGAAAGCTCCGGTTTGGATGGGGGCGTCTGAGGCTCCCGGATGCCCCCGCCCCTCCACGGGGAAGGGGCTCTGGCTGAGAGCTGCACCTGCAGACGTGCCTCTCAGGCTCTGTCCCCGGGGAGGCCCTAAGCACTGCTGGCCCCTGCGCCTTCTGGAGTCCTGTCAGCCCAGCACCCTGAGAGGCAGGTGGTGTGTGTACCTTTTCTCAGGGAGTGACCGAGACACAAGACAAGTGGCCATAATCCCGGCCACAAATGACTCTGTCCAACCCCTGGGCCCCTGGGTCTCCCTTGGCACCTGCTCTGTCCCAGGAATGGGGGTAGGGCAGCACCCTGCTGGCTTAGTGTCCCCTGTCCTCAGCGTCACTGGGCTCCACTTGAGCCTACCTCCTGGGGCTGAGGGGGCCTCAGTGCAGCCTCCTGGTTCTCTTTGGTGGATGAAACCATGAAGCGGAGAGGGGTAGTTGAATCTTAGGATTTCAGAAATGGCCGGGGTGGGTTGCAGGGGGAGAACCGGGGCAGCCAGGCGAAGCGGTGACGCCGCGGGCCTGCCCTAACATGCGGGGGGGGCAGACGGCCGAGGCCCACGCTGGGCCGGGCCAGCAGGCACCCCCCACCCCCCTGACTCCAGCCCTGACCTCTGACCATCTCCCCGCCACCTCTCTGGGGAGAGTGCTCAGTTTCCCTGGGGCCCTGGATCAGATAGAACCAGAAGCCCACCCACCGCCTGTCGCCTGCCTGTGTCCACCTGTCCCTTGGAGACATCTGGTCCCCTCTGGGGACAGAACTAAGGCTTGTTTGAGGCTCTGGCCCGGATCGGACCAGTAGAGCCAGGCCTTCATGAGCTGCTATTCATCCCAGGACCGGAGGCAGGTGGGCAGGGAGCAGGGAACATTGGCCGCACCAGGGGCTCCCTGGACTCCCTTGGGCCATCTTCACTAGGATTTGCTCCCTTGTGTTCCCAGCTGCCATCTGGTGCCCGCAGGGCCGGCACCATGATGCACCTGTTGGGGGGATCCCCACGCTGCTGACGTTGGCAGCGAGACCCCTCAGGGGCCCCTCAGCCTGCCAGAACGTCCTAGGGAAAAGCACCTGATCGGCTCTTTACACGGCTGGTTTCTTCCTGTCATTCAGGCCTCAGCTCAAATGCTCCCTCCTGAGAGAGGCCTGCCCTGGTCCCACGCCAGCCACATCCTGCCACATCTCCCTGCTTAATCCGCGTCGCAGAACTCCGACATTTCTTGCTTGTTTACCTGTGTTGTCTCATCAATATATCCACTCTCTGTGACGGGGGGACTTTGTCTACCTTATTCCATGGGGTTCGAGCCCCAAGGTCAGTGCCAGCCAGAGAGTAGCCCCTTGCATGTATGTTAAATGAATGAGGGATGAGCTGTGACCTTGGACAAGTTCCTTGATCCTGCCGAGCCTCATTTCTTCATCTATAATATGAGGATCCAACCGATTTCTTTATTTTCTTAATGTTTATTTTTGACACAGAAGGCACGAGGGGGGGAGGGGCAGAGAGAGGGGGACACAGAATCCGAAGCAGGCTCCAGGCTCTGAGCTCTCAGCACAGAGCCCGACGTGGTACTCGAACTCACAAACTGTGGGATCAACCTGAGCCGAAGTCAGACGCTTAACCAACTGAGCCACCCATGTGCCCCCCAACCAACTTAATAAGATCACCTGACTTGCTGAGTCGCCAAAGCTCAGAGGTAAGAATAGCCCTGTGCTACGGATGTGGAAATGGACTGGGGTGCATTACAAGAGCGTTCACTGAGCTTTCCTGCCCCTTTCCCTCCCCCCACCATAAAGCCGTATAATGAGGGCTCCACCTGGACCTCCCGGCTTCCCCTAGGAACCCAGACGGTGGGGGTGTGGGGGTGTGGCTCTTGCCTCTTCGCAGCCGAAGCCCAGAGGGAGGCCATCAGCTGGGCTCCTGAACATTTCCTCCAACAAGGGCATCTTTCATGACTTTGCCTTCTGGGCCCCCTATTTTGAAACCAAACAAGAACACAGATCACTGCCAATCCGGACAGGCTCAGCATGAGCATGCGCTTTGTTCCCACGCAGAGGTGATGTCAGCCCAGAGCAGAGACAGGCACTTGACATTTCCATGAGCTAGGCGGCCTCCCCCAGGACAGACTGTCTGGCAGCCAGCTTTGAAGAACAGTGACACCAGTTCACAGACTCCGTTCCTGCCTTTGAGACCCTCGGGGAGATCAGAGGACACCAGGGTGTGGGTCGGCTCTTTAGTCTGGCACCTTCTTGCCTTTGTTCCTCCCAGGTCACATGGTAGGCCAGGGCAGGGACAGGGTGGGCCTCAGAGCCCCAGACTGGTTCCACACCTTCCGTGATCAAGCTCCCATGCTTGTCGGCTCAGCAAAGCTGTCCTATGGTCCAGACAGGGCTGGGCTCAAGAACCTTCTGTAGCTCCCGCCTTCTTCCCGGCACCTGCTGGGAGTATATGGAGAGTATGCTTTGCTCCTTCCCCTCCCTCAGCCCTGACCCCCCCTCCCCCGCCTGGGTCCCCTCCACCCTGGACTCTCCTTCAGTCCCCTCACGGGCAGTGTCTAAGAAGTGTCAGGTGAACGTGGAGGGATCGATGAATTGCCTAGGGAAGAGCTTCTGGAACTTTTCTACGGGAAACACCATTATCTTAGAGAAAACTCCTGCCCCAGTACCCCCAGAGTCTTGGGGTTTCTAAGAAATTAAATCTCTCGGTTTATTTTGAATATCTAGGTGGATTCTGCTGTCAAATTCATAATATCAAAAAATATTTTTTTTCAAAAATAGCATTTATAATTACTTATAAAGTAAATTGATGCTTTAGGAAGTGCACCACGTCAGTCCTGTGGGGTTTTGGACCGTGGCACAGCCTGGGGACCCCAGCAGCGGCCAGGCTGAGGGGCTCAGGTGGCCCTCCTACAACTCACCAATTGCTGAGTGCCCGGTGGGAACTTTGCAAGGACTTGATTCCCCAGGGGGGCCCTCGTGGGCTGCCTCCCACACCCAGAGCCACCTTCGTGTCTGAAGGTTTACTGGATCCTGTTGTTAGCTCCCACTGTACAGATGAGGAAATAAAGTACAGACAGGTGAAGGGTTTGGGCAGAGATCCTGGGAAGCAGGTGTCTGCTCAGGCTCAGAAAGAACTTCCCGGCAGCATCCACGTTGAACGTTGTCACATCGGCCGCCTGCGGGAGGGGAGGAGCTTGTGCCCACCTGGCATCCCTCGGGCGGGGGGAGGATGGAGCCTCAGACCCCGGCCTGGCCGCGTATCAGGACCGTGGGGCAAGAGCGCTGCTTGTTCCAAGTACAGATTCCTTGGCCCCACGCTCGCCTCCCAAAGCAGGGCCTTCGGAGGGAGACCCGTGAGCTTGGGACCCAACAAGACTGGATGTTCTTTTTTTTGAAACATTTTTTTATGTTTTTTAGCTTATTATTGATGTTTTATTTATTTTTGATACAGAGAGAGACAGAGCATGAGAGGGGGAGGGGCAGAGAGAGAAGGAGACACAGAACCGGAAGCAGGCTCCGGGCTCTGAGCTAGCTGTCAGCACAGAGCCCAATGTGGGGCTCGAACCCACGAACATGAGATCTGATCTGAGCTGAAGTCGAAGGCTTAACCGACTGAGCCACCCAGGAGCCCCTAATTTATTATTGAGACAGAGAGAAACAGAGCATGAGTGGGGGCCAGTCAGAGAGAGAGGGAGACACAGAATTCGAAGCAGGCTCCAGGCTCTGGGCTGTCAGCACAGAGCCCGATGCAGGGCCCCAATCCACAAACCATGAGTTCGTGACCTGAGCTGAAGTCGGCCACTCAACCGACTGAGCCACCCCGGCACCCCAAGACTGGATGTTCTTGACCTGAGTCCAAGCTGACAGGCTTCTGCTGTCCTGCCCGCTCCATGTGGCCTTTCATGATTTGGTATTTCTGGAAGTCCCACCTGTGTGCCCCTGGGTAACCTTGGAAAAGGGGCATAAACTCTCTGACCCCAGTCTCTTCTTCAAATAGAGGTGTTTTTTGTTTGTTTGTTTGTTTGTTTGTTAGAAGAGTGCAAGTGGGGGAGGGGCAGGAATGAGGGACAGTGGATTCAAAGCAGCCTCCCACTTCAGATCTCTGTCCCTCCCCCCCGCCCCTCCCCTGCTCATTCTCTCTCTCTCAGAATAAACTGAAAACCAAACCAAAAAAACCCAAAAAAAACATTTTCTTTGAACCCAAAGTTAATTTTTCTCTTCTGATGGAAAAGAAAGTAAACTATTCTTGCAAACCCCTAAAAGTATGATGGGACCAGCGGGGCTCAGCCACGTTCCCCTCAGCTGGGTGGCGTCCAACTGAGTCCCAGTCCCAGCCTTCCTGAGCTTCCCGACCCCCCTGAGGGCTCAGACCCAGGAAGAAGGTGGGAGAAGGGCTCAAGAGGGGCAAAGCAGACACCAGGACCAAAGCATAGGCTGTCCCCTCAGGCCCTCTGCCCCTCACCCCTTCCCTTTCTTCTCCGGCAGCAGAGTGTGCAGGCCATCAGAAATGACAGGACTCCTGTCCTGGATGGTCTCTGGGGAAGACACCAGCCCCCAGCTCCAGCCAGAGTCAGGCCTGAGACCCAGCCTGAGGCGGGACTCTCCTGGTGGCTGGGTGCCAGCAAGCTTCCAAAAGTGGGAGGCTAGAATATTTCTAAAGGACGCGGGTTTCTTGGGACTGCCAGACTAGTCTTGTCCCAAGCTTGGCTACAGATGGCAGATTGAACACAGGCACCAACGCCCCCTCTCCTAAAACCCTAGGAAGACCAGAGAGGGATCTCTTTCCTTTCCCCCTTTTTTTTCTCGAAGGTCTAGACACAAGGACTGGCCAAGCAGGGCAGAGACCACAGCCGGGCGGGGCTGAGGCTGGGAAGTGAGTGTAGAGGGGCTCAGAAGGGCCACATCCCAAGCAAGTTGAGGCAGGGGTGCCGGGGGTGGGGGGCTGAGCTGCACGTGAGGAACCCCGCACAGCCAGGGAGGGCGCAGCCCCAGCTGGTAGCCTCAGGTGGGGCCAAAGAAGGAGGGAGGCAGCCTCCCAGATGCCCTGCTGGAAGGTGATTGCCAGGCGGACACCCACCCCAACCCCAGCAGAGACCTGGAGTTATGTCTGGTGTCCCTGGCCTGGCGACGGGCATCCTTCCGAAAACAGGGAGCCAAGTGCCAGGAACTTCTGAGTGCCGAGGTCCCTGCCCTGTCCCCTGCTCTACGCCTGGTGGCAGCCAGGCCTTTACCCTCTAGGCGGAACGCTGAAGGATCCTCTCTGGAGAGTCAGATTCTCCCAAGAATAAAATCCCAGAAATATGACATGGGAGTTGAGAAATAAGTGAGGAAAATGTTAAAAATACAAGAAGAACCAGGGGCGCCTGGGTGAGCCAGTCGGCTAAGCGTCTGACGTCAGCTCAGGTCATGATCTCGCGGTTCGTGGGTTCGAGCCCTGCGTCGGGCTCTGTGCTGCCAGCTCAGCCTGGAGCCTGCTTCCGAGTCTGTGTCTCCCTCCTCCCTGCCCCTCCCCCGCTTGCACTCTGTCTCTGTCTCTCTCAACAATAAGTAAATAAACGTTAAAAAAATTGGAAAGGAATCTTCTTGATCTCCCACTTAAAAAAATAAAACTAATAAAAATAAATAAAAAGACAAGAAGAACCAGCCGTTACCATGTGTCTCAGCGATTCCAGTCCCAGGAAATGAAAACACACCCGCGCAGGAAGTATACACAAATGTCGCGGCAGCGTTGCTCAAGTACCCAAGGCAGAAACAACCCAACTGTCCATCGGCAGATGAGAGGACACAGGTGGTGGCACACCCGTGCCACGGGATGGTGTTCGTCCGTTAAAAGGACTGAGGTTCTAACACCCGCTAGGACACGGTTGAGCCCGGGGGACATTCTGCTCGGTGAGAGAAGACAGACCGAAAAGGTCACATATTGTATGATTCCATTCCATGAGACGTCTAGTGTAGGCGAATCAGTAGAGACAAGAAGCAAATTTGTGGTTGCCAGGGGCCGGGGGAGGGGAGAATGGCCAGTGATTACTTAATGGGCGCCTTTTTCTAGGGTGTTGAGAAAGTCAAAATCTAGACAGAGATGGTGGTGGCCCAATGCGGTGACTGCGCTAAGTGCCGCCTGGAACTGTTCACTTTAAAATGGTTTGGGGCGCCTGGGGGGCTCAGTCGTTTGAGCGTCCGACTTGGGTTCAGGTCGTGATCTCGCAGTTCGTGGGTTCGAGCCCTGTATCGGGCTCTGTGCTGACAGCTCGGAGCCTGGAGCCTGCTTCAGATTCTGCGTCTCCCTCTCTGTCCCTTCCCCACTCATGCTCTGTCTGTCTCTCTCTCAAAAATAAACACTAAAAAATAATAAATAAAATGGTTAATTATATGTTATGTAAACTTTACCTCCATTAAAAGTAAATAAGAGAACCACCTCTAGGGGTTCCTTTTGGCTGGGAAAGCACCTGGATTAACCAGCAAGGTTAGGCAGGAAAATAATGTGAGCCACACCTGCCGCGTTAGATTCTCCAGGGGGTCACATTCTAAAAAGGAAAACGAAACAAGTGTCGTTCTAATGCTGTGGTTTGTTTCTTGAACCCAAGAGCCCAAACATTATCGTTTCAACATGTAATCAACATAAATGTTACTAGTAAGATCTCTCCTCCATAGTAAGTCTTTGAAATACAGGTGTATTTGGGGGCACCTGGGTGGCTCCGTCGGTGAAGCATCCAACTCCTGATCTTGGCTCAGGTCAAGATCTCGGTTCATGAGTTCGAGCCCCACTTTGGGCTCAGTGCGGAGCCTGCTTGGATTCCCTCTCTCTCTCCCCTCCCCTGCTCACATTCGCTCTCTCTCTCTCAAAATAAACAGACTTAAAAAAGAAATACCGGTGTATTTCAGCACACAGACCATCTACATGCAGCCAGCCGAGTTCCAGAGCTCCGTAGCCACTCGCGGCTGGCTGGGGCAGCGTAGAGTGGCTGTGCCACTGGAGTCCCAGGACATAATCTTGCAAAGTATGAGGGTTTAAAATTTAGTGGGTGTTGAATCTGTGAATTAAAAATAAACTTACAAGTACGGTGTGGTCCAGCAATTCTGTATCTGGGTGTACACCCAACAGAAGCAAGGACAGGAGCTGGAACAGACCGCCCACTAACGTGCACAGCAGCGTTATTCACAACAGTGAAAAGGTGAAAACAGCCTCTGATGCCCGTGGATGGATGAATGAATGGAAGAGCAAAATGTGGTGCGTGCGGACAATAGGGTGTTATTCAGCCTTAAAAAGGCAGGAAATTCTGGGGCACCCGACTCGATCTTGGAGTCAGAGTCGTGGGCTTGAGCCCCATGGTGGGGGTTGAGTTAAATTGAAACACACACACACACACACACACACACACACACACACACAAAACAAAAAACAAGGAAATTCTGATTCCTGCTACAACGTGCACGAACCTGGAAGACATCAGAGCAAGTGAAGTGAGCCCGTCACAGGACAAACGCCGTATGGTTCCCTGGTTCCCTCTGGTGCAGCGCCTGGAGCTGGAGCAGCCAAGTTCAGAGAGACAGAGGGGAGGGGGAGGGGGGAAGGGGGCTTGGGGAGGGGCAGGGGGAGTTCGAATCTAATGGACAGAGGTGTAAAACGGGAAGATGAGCAAGCTCGGGAGCTGGACGGTGGTGCTGGTTAGACAGCCATGTGAAGGCACCTGACGCCGCGGGGCAGCATACGTAAAAATGGGTAAAATGGTAAACTTTAAGTTGTGCATATTTTACCACAATGAAAACCAAGAAATCCTGGGGCGCCCGGGTGGCTTAGTCGGTTAGAGCGTCCAACTTCGCTCGGGTCATGATCTCACAGTTGGTGAGTTCAAACCCCAGAGTGGGCTCACTGCTGTCTGTACAAAGCCTGCTTCGGATGCTCCTCTGACCCTCTCTCTCTGCCCCTCTTCCACTCATGCTCTCTCTCAAAAATAAATAAAACATTAACAGACAAAAAGAATTGTAAAATAAATCCTGTCCTCCACCCAATGTGTTTGGGTTTGCATTGACCAGCGTTGTTGAGCCCATAGTCACTGGTGGCTCCAGAGGAAAGATGCAGGGAGGGGGTGCAGGGCGGAGGCGTGAGGAGACACGGCAAGAGAGGCTTACGCCCGCCTCTGCGTCTCATAATAACGAAACACCATAAAAGTGATGGAAGACAAGTCCAGGATCCACGAGGAATACTTTCCTTAAAAGAGGTTCGTGCATTGCCTGGTTTTAAAGTCATGCTGTGATTTGGTTTCTAGGTTTGGGTCCCTTGAGGCATGGTCATCTCTGCATCCCCGTGGCGCCAGCCCCTGGGACCAGTCTCGGAGCCGTTTCCTGAGTGCATGAGTGAAGGCAGGCATAGAGGAAGGAGGAATTCGTGGGCAGGAGGCAGCGAGGAGGGAGAGAATCAGGGAAGGCTTCCAGGAGGAGGGGGCCAAGGGTATGTTGTTTGAGGAGTGAACCGTGGGGTGGGGATGGGCATACCTCAGGGCTAAGCACCATCCCCCTGCCCAGAGGATGTTGAGGGGGATGAGACAAGGTGCAGGCCCTGCCCAGCAGCGATGTCGCACGTGGGACCCAGCCTGACCCCAGCTGTCGGGAGCAAAGGGCCAGCCTTCCCCATCAAACACCCTGCTGGGCAGCTGGTCCCCCTCCTCCTCCCCAACACCTGGACAGTATCACTTTCTCCTCCAGCCCCACCTCAACTGGCCGGGCCACCATCACCTCTCCTGGCATCGCTACACCTCTGACCCGCCTCCCGCTGCCCTACCCCACAGCTGCTTACTCAGTGAATAGCATTGCGTGCCTGATTAGGATCGCAGGGATAAGGAAAAAGGCTTGGGCCCTGCCCAGTGGGGAGATAGACAATAAACACGGAAATGGTAAGTGTATCCTATGACAGCAAGCAGCAAGTGCCAGGAGGAAAACAAAAGAAATCGGCAAGAGGGGTCCTTGTGACACCTTCTCTGGGCCCTCAGATAAGTCCGGATCCAAGCCCCTCTGGGGAAGGTGGCCCTGTTCCGGAGGGGCCTGCTCAGGTCTGCTGTGAGCTGTGTACCTCACCCACCGGCCAGTCCCAGTGAAGGGAAAGCCATGTTCAGCGTGGCCTCAGGTCGGGCAACTTGCCCAAGGTCGGGCAGCTTGCCTGAGGTCATAAAGCTTAGGGATGTGCTCTTGAGACGCGTGCCCAGACCTCAGTCCCTACTTGGCCCTCACCAGACACGGCATGGCCGTGAGACCTCAGGCAGGACCATGGGCCACTTCTGAGCCTCAGCTTCTCCTTCTGTAGGATGGGCTCAAGGTTATGGGAGAGAACACCGCAGAGATCAGCTGGGCCCGGAAGCCCCCCAGGCAGCTGGAACGGGGCCGCCCACGGCCGGGGAAGTGAATGTCGTCCTGGCCCCGTTTAGACGCAGCCCAGCCTGTATCCGGGTTCCGGAGCTGGAGACCCAGAATCTCACAGTTGTTTACGGACACAAAGGTAAGCCGTCCGCCCTGTGCCCTGCTCCCAGCACATCTCCCTGGGGGCCAGGAGCCCAGATGGCAGACCCCTTCAAGGTCTGCCACGTCGATGAAGTTTTGGGGTGATGGTGGGGTGGTCCGGAGCTGACGGCCAAGACAGAAGTCTTGAAGACGCCTTTGGTGCAAAAAGGTGATTTTATTTAAGCCCGGGGACAGGACCCGTGGGCAGGAGGAGCTGCCCTGGGGTTGTGCCTGGTAATTAATGATATCCCTTCAGGTGGGAGGGGTCAGGGATAGAGTAAGTCTCTACGATATTGTGGAAGCAGGGTTTCTAGGACCGTGAGGGGTCGCTGTGTTAGAAAACCTCCACTTATGACCATTTAGTAAAACCTCAGTCATGAGACAATTCAGGTGTATATCGGGGGTCTTAAGCTTGGAGTCTGTTTGCCAGCACGTATCTTGGGGGAGTTGAGATAAAGGAAGTTTCCGAAGGAATTTTTATATGTTAAAGTGGACTTACAGGATCCTAGAGGCTGGGATAATGTTAAACCAAGATTCTCTTTTGCCCCCAGCGACGGGTCATCACTGAGGCAGCCCAGTTCCTAAAGGGAGGTCACGCCGCCGGTCTCAAGGACTTGGCAATGGGCGGTAGGCGGTGAGGGAATTTAATTCTTCATTTGCCTTCATTTCCCACGTCACCACGGCAAGCACCTAAACCCCTTTCCCTTGTTCTCGGGTCGCCGGGAGGGTCCGAGGACTGTCACACATGTTCCACCTGGCGGGGAGGGTGCTGGTAGCTTGTACTTTCCCCTCGGCTTGCCCCACGCTCCCTCCTCATACCGCCTCTGAACAGTTTGGACCCTTGAATATTTTAGTTACTGAAGGTGGAGCGTCTCGTCTTCTGTAGCCTCTTCCTGCTGAGTCGGGGCGTAGAGATGGCCCCACCTGTATGGTCAATATTGGTCAGTCAGGGAACATGTAGAGGAGTTACAAAAACATAGAGGCAGCTGAATCCAACATGGGCAACATGTATGAACCTCCTTGAGTAGAAAGGATCGTCTGTTGGCTTGAAGTTATTACAGGGATGAGGTCTTGGGACCAGGCAGAGAGACGTGGGAGGAAACAGCAAAACAGTTAGAATAACTAGGAAGATTAGCCCAAATGAAAGTCCCTCGGTTGCTGACAAAAGTCCTCGAGTCTAGAGGTTTCACCAATCGTTAAAGGGAAGAGATTGTTTAAAGCGCCAATTTGAGTAATCATGTCAGTTAGAAATCCAGAAATATTTTTGCGGTAAGCTGGGAGGTGAATACAGCATTTTGGGAGTTGGTTGGTTTGTTTTGTTTTTAAAAATTTTTTAAGTTTATTTATTTATTTGGAGAGAGACAGACACAGCATGAGTAGGGGAGACGCGGAGAGAGAGAATCTCAAGCAGGCTCCACACCGTCAGAGCAGAGCCCGATGTGGGGTTTGAACTCACGAAACTGAGGTCATGACCAGAGCCAAATTGAGAGTCAGGTGCTTAACCGACTGAGCCACCCAGGCGCCCCCAGCATTTCGTCTCTATGAGAGTATTTGTTCCACCTTGTACAGCAGCTGAAACATCTAATGCCATTCTATTTTGTCAAACTGTGTTATGCATTTGAGTTACAATGTTGTTTTGAGAGTTATTTAAGGCCTTAACAGAGTGACAGGTGGTGGCTAGCCATCCTATAGACCCTGTGTTGTTCAGTAAGCAAGCAGGTCATTAATAAGAGGGACTTTTACAGAAACAAGAAAAATACAGGTTAATGGTTAGAGCGGATCACAAACCCAGTGTCTCCCAGTGCTGGCAATGAGGCGTTGAGGTGTCAGGCTTGAAGCCTCCTCAGATCGGAGTGGAGACAGGCAGCAGGAACCAGATTGATCTTTCTGGTCTGTAGCTCAAATGTCGTGGTGATTCTTTCGGACGGCCCATTTGTAAGAAGGGATTGTTCGTAGAAATTGGGAAATGAGAATGAAAAAGAAAGGTACAACCATCATAAGAGAAGTCTGAGGTCTTTCACAGGCTCCCGGAAATAAGAAGGTACGTTAGTTTGCTCACTGATTTCCTGTAAAGGGGGTGCAGGTTTTATTTTAGATACAGGAGCCCATGCAGTGTGCCCCTCTAACTCAACGGCATAATAGACCCAGTGGGGGGGGCCTTTTATTTTGCAGTGAAATCCCCTGGCGTCTTGGACTTTCCATCCTTTGAATAAACCAGATCTCCTGGGTTTCTAATAACTATCAGATCAGGTTTAGGGAGGACCTGGTTGGCATATTTAGAGATTTGTGAATTAACTAGTCCTCAAATGAATAATACAGATGACAGTCTTTACCTGTTGATAGGGCCACAGAATAACAAGCATGGAAGATTGTCTAGTTTAGGCAAACAAGAAACATTTAAAGACTATCAGAACTAGAATTTAACATCCATAACCGTGCGTTGCTGAAACATAGTTTTTCTCTCTAAAAACCCCCATTGCCAGAGATAGCCAAATCGAGACCAATGCATTTGTAGAAAAGTCCAGCTTAACGAACCTGATCTAATTATTTACATAAGCTCAGCGAGAATATAGCGATTGATCATGAGGATCTTTTAAAGT
The DNA here is from genome assembly GCF_006229205.1 of Suricata suricatta. Classification (NCBI taxonomy): domain Eukaryota; kingdom Metazoa; phylum Chordata; class Mammalia; order Carnivora; family Herpestidae; genus Suricata; species Suricata suricatta. The sequence continues at coordinate 8,548,908 of NC_043709.1, read as the reverse complement.
TTGCTTTGCTGGAACCTTTTACAAGGAATCTCCAGATTGAACTTTTGTAGCCTCTCCATGCCAGAAGCCAAGCCAAATATTTCCCATCAGACAGGGCTGCAATACCTGTGGAACTGGACGAAATCCTCTTCACGAGGTCCCCAAGATGTCCTGAGGTCCTGCACCTGCCCGGAAGTGACCTTTGCTCACCTCGGAAGGCTGCTGGGAAGTCTGTAAGCAAGGTCTCCGGCCAGCACTTCCAAGGGGCTCTCTGGCTCCATGTTTCAGAAAGTCAGCCTTAGTTCCTTAAAGCTGTCTGGTCATTTCTGAGTCTATGCATGTCACTCTTGAATATGACATTCCAGTCAAAGCCTTGGCAAAATAACCAGTATTTCCAATGGTGTTGTGTTACAAGATGAACAGATTCTTATTGACCTTATGCAAACAATTGTAATTGCCATGAAAGAAAGAATACGCAGTGGGAGTTTTTGAATTTCAGAGGGTTTAGGTAGAGAGAAAAGATAAATGTTTCAGTTCACAACTGAATACTTTATGACACTTCTGTAAGTCACAGATATGTTAACAGAAAGTTTCCTTAATCTGGAAGAGCAAACATTAGAGAACCAGCAATGTTTCCAACAAGAGTCACAAAACTATAATCTTCCTCAGTTCATTTAGTCCCATGTTCCTAATTCTTGTTCCGTTCGAATGCAGCTTTTTAGCTCTGGAATCTCTTACCCATTTTAGTATTCATCTTAAAGATGTCAAATACTTGTATTTGCCCCAAAAGTCCTTTTTATAAATCTCCTTGATGAAGAAACACGTTTTCTGAGAGAATAAGAACAATGATAAAGGACAAGATCTCGGACACGGACATCATTAAAGATCTGATGAGAGTTCATGATGATGTAATTGACAAAGAAATTCGGTTACTTCTGTGACACATAGCACTTCAAGTAATCAGAATACTGAGTGATGACCTTATACCGAAACATTAAAATTTAGGAACTGCATAAATATTTGGGCAGTTACAGCATTTACCCATGCAATATAAGCTAAGGCTTACCATTGTACGACAGTGCTTTTCCAAGTAATTTAGCATACCAGACAAAAAAGATCTAATTGGTCAAAAAGACTTCATTTACCATTTATTTTTTTTAACATTTTATTTATTTTTGATACAGAGAGAGACAGAGTATGAGAGGGGGAGGGGCAGAGAGAGAAGGAAACACAGAATCGGAAGCAGGCTCCAGGCTCCGAGCTGTCAGCACAGAGCCTGACGCGGGGCTCGAACCCATGAATGTGAGATCTGACCTGAGCTGAAGTTGGAGGCTTAACCAACTGAGCCACCCAGGCACCCCTTCATTTACCATTTAAATCCTGGGAAATCTATTAAAACCTTAGAAAGTTATAAAGCACAGCCTAAGTAGGATTACAGATCATTACAAATCTTAAAAGTTTATTCAACCACAGTGGCCATAAAAGATCCTAAAGGCAAATGTAGAGCATTATATGGTTGTTAGCAGCAAAACCTACCTCCTTTAACATTGAGAAGTTTTAACTAAGAAATTAAAGACCTGATAAAGATGAAACCCAAAGCACTGGTTTTCTTAGCAGACAAAAGAGAAAACCTTTGTTTACATTGTCGTATCAAGAGCAGATCAACAGTCCAAGAAAAATTTGTCTTTTGAACAGAGAGAAAAGCAGAATTGCAACCTTATACCAGCATACTTTTAAAATGCCATTCATCTCAACCTTAGTCCATCCTGAGCACACATAAAATTCCTTTCCAAAGATGGCCCTTCATGAACCTTCTACAACTCTCCTTCAAACATAGTCCCAAAGCCATTTCTCTGCAAACAAGGACAAAATTACTTTCTTCTACCCTCAGCAAAAAGAAAATGCATTTCCATTCCTTGTATCTTTCTTGCATATCTCCTACTTTCCTACACACAGGATTGGGTTCCTTATTTCCAACAGTCTTAGGAGAGTTTTAACTCTCAGGAAACCTTGGTCTCCAATTGAGGCCTTAGTTCCCAACTGAGAGGTGTTCACACCAGAATTTTTTAGATGGTAAATTCATGAACCAATTAAGCACAAAACACATTTTCCAATAGATCCAAATAGTCTTAATTTTTCTGCAATAAGAAGTTGAAAACATAAACCCATGTTCAGTAATCAAAGCTTTAGCACTCCATCCTATTTGGAAAAGACCTAGGTGTCCGATGAATTTAATCTCATTTATCATGCATGCAAAAGTTTCAGGGTACCAAAGGCTTTGAAAGCTATCTTAACAATTACCCAAGAAAACTTTGAGATAGACAATATTGTTTTAAGTCATCATTTTGCTAACAAATTGCAGCAGAGATAACATGAGCTTATCTGGCCTTTAGTCAACTTTGATAGAATGAAAGTTTCATATTTAACGCTGATAACTTTAAAGACTAGGTCCCATGGGGCACCTGGAGGGCTCAGTTGGTTAAGCCTCCAGCTTCGGCTCAGGTCATGATCTCACCTTCGTGGGTTCAAGCCCTGTTTCGGGCTCTGTGCTGGCAGCTCAGAGCCTGTAGCCTGCTTCAGATTCTATGTCTCCCCCTCTCTCTGCCCCTCCCTGCTCATACTCTGTCTCTCTCTGTCTCAAAAATAAAAATAAAACATTAAAAAAATAATAATAATAAAGATTAGGTACCACAAGCTTAAATTAGTTTAAACACCAAATATGTTTCACCTGCAATCCACTTAAAAGTCAATCAATTTTTTCCCATCGTCAGTTTTCAACTGGGACACCAGTGAGGGTTATCTGAAGTGAATGGTCCAAGGAGGTGCCCTTTGCTCCTTGACCTGGAGGGTGGGAGGAGGAGCCAATGGTGTCTGAGGCACTCAGGATGGTCTAGGAATCAGTTGTGCAGACCACACCCAAGTTGGTGCAGAAACAGGAGGGGGAGGGGAAGGCAGAAGAGGCAAGAAGCCAGGAAAAGGCAGAGAAGGAAAATGTGATTCAAAACCTTAGCTCAGACAGAGGAGCAGACGCCATGTTCTTTCCACCAAAGTGGAACTATGGAGTCTACGTCAGGCCAGAGAAGACCGGGAATTTCCCCGAAATAAATGGAATTTCAGCAGCTGCTTGGGCATATTCCTTAAAGTCCCCGTCCCAAAGTGGACTAACCATAGTTGGCTCCAATTATAGCTGTCAACCTGGGAAATGAATTCAGGAGAAGCCCTCACATCCTATGAGGCAGAGGAACAGAGAGAGAGAGAGAGAAAGAGAGAGAGAGCCAGCGTCCCCTTTATCAGGACTGGTCTGTGTTTCCTCCAGTGACCTGGGTTCTATTAGGAGGAGGCCTATTTAGGCAATTACCATCCAATATACCAGGAGGGAGTTAACTGGCATGGTTCCTGACCAAACATGTTCTGTAAGAGGTCCTGGGATCCGAGCAGCCACGAAGGCCTGGCCCTAGGGTGCCTCCGGGCTTTTTCTCTGGTTACTAAGGCCATGCCGCGTTACAGGAGATGAGTCCTTTCTACATATTGCAAGCCAGATTGTTCCCAGTGGGTTAAAAAGGCATCCCAAGGGAGAGTCCTTGGGGATCGAAGAGAAGTTCCCATTCTCCTAGAGAGAAAAGGAGAGAGAGAGAGAGAGAAGGCCCATCACACCTGAGAATCTCCTCCAGTGTGGGTGGTGTCCCACGAGCAGGTTATGTCAGAGGTTCCTGGTGTTAAAGTGACCCTAGGCGTCCCTCGCACGAAATTGCTATGACCACCAACCAGCCGACTAAGGGCTTCTAAGGAGGGATGCTGGCATCCCTGGCTTCCCCACTGCATTCTAGACTACAGACGGGTGCCTGGCATATGGACCAAAATACCTTGAAAACCATGTCCTAAGAGGCTGTCCCTTGAAGAACATTCCCTAACAGTCATGCCCTGATTACCTAGTCTTTGGAGAGCAGGCAGTGGAAGCCATGCTTTAGTTTCTTGAATAACCTGTCATTTTTAACCCATGGAAACCACTATAAAAGTTTTACAAGGGGGAATTATCCAATTTTAAGTAGTAGTTAGCCGGGAACATGGACGCAAAGCAGTAAAGACAGAAATCCATCACGATGTAAATGACATTCCAACACGTGTAGTCTTTATAGACAACTTCCTTAGGAAACGGTCCCCGGCCGGGTTTTAATTCAGTCGGGTACTGGTGTCCACCGGCTCTCAGTGGACGTCTCCCAGCCAGAGGCAGCTGGACCAGAGATGTGGAAGGGATCACGATAGACCAATGAGGAGGGAACCTCACACGGGAGTCTCGAGATTGGCAGCCGTCCTGGTGACTTAGGTGGGTGTCCCGTGCCCAAGATGGACAACTTTGTACAGGACAGGAATAAAGAGAGGGCATCAAGTGTCTGGGTCTTATTTCCATCCCGACCAGGGTACTAACTTCCCGCCAAAAGGCAAGCTTGCTCCTCCCCCGAAGAGCGGGCTAGCAGATTGCAGCCTGACCAATCGATATGAATGTGGTCTAAAAGGCCCCTGAAATGAGAATAAAGGAGGGAAAGAGAAAGTATACTCACCAAATGTGCACCGAAGCTCAGAGTCCAGATGAAAAGACTCAATAGTCCCACACATTGGGCGCCATATGATGGAGGTTTGAGGTCATGGTGGGAGCAGGGGGGCTCCTGAGCTGAAGGCCAAGATGGAATTCTTGAAGACGTCTTTGGTGCATAAAAGGTGATTTTATTTAATCCCGGGGGCAGGACCGGGGGGCTGGTAGAGCTGCACTGGAGTTGTACCCTTATCTTGGGAAAGGATTAGGGATAGAGTATGTCTCTAAGATATTCTGGAAGCAAGGTTTCCAGGACCTTGAGGGGTTCATTGTTGCTAGGGAAACACCATTTATTACCGTTTAATTTACCTTTTATTACCATTTAATAAAACCTCAGTCGGGAGAGCCTTCAGATGCATATCTGGGGCCATAACCTTGGAGCAGGATTGCCTGGGTAGGTCCTGGGGCAGTTGAGATAAAGGAAGTAGACTTCCTCCAGGATCCTAGAGGTTGGGACAGTGTTACACTAAGGTTCTCTTTTGCCCCCAGCGAAGTTTCATCACAGAGGCAGCTGAGCTAGAGGGAGGTCACCCTGCCGGTTTCAAGGACTTGGCAATGGCCTGCAGGCAGTAAGGGAATTTAATTTTTCATATGCCCTCATTTTCCACATCACCATGGCAAACACTTCAACCCCTTTCCTTTGTTCTTGGGTCACTGGAAGAGTCCAAGGACTGTCATGCATATTCTGCCTGGAGGGGAGGGGTGCTGGTGCCCTGTACTTTGCCCTCGGCTTGCCCTTCGCTCCCTCTTCACTGTGACCATCTGCCTGAAGTGCTGGAGGTGGAGGCGACGGACGACGCTGGCTCCATTGCTCACAGAAACTCCCTGCTTTGAGTTGGGGGCCTGAGGAAACAGGGCAGGAAAGCAGGAGATCTGAAGTTCATGGCTGGCTCCATATTTGCCAGCTCTGAGTCTTCCAAACCTCTCCGTGCCTCAGTTTCCGCACCTATCAAGTAGAGGTGGTCCCTCCCAAGGGGGTAGAAAGAGCAGATCATGGTAGGCAAACCATATTCTGCTAGGCACGAGTATTTTTAAGTTGGTGATCATCTTGGTGACAGAGGAGCCATGGCCACTGGAAATAGCGTGTGGGTAGTGGGGGCCACCTCACATTCCTCTCTAAGCTCCAGAGGAGCCGTTTCCTGTGAGTCGCTGATCACGTGGCCAGGAAGCAGCCTTGGGGGGCGGGTGCAGCTGGAGGGGTTTCTCGGCTCGGCTCCATAGCTTTCCCACTGTGTGGCCTGGGCAGGTCCCTCCCCATCTCTGGGCCTCTGCTTCCTCTTTGGGGTCTGGTTGTGAAGATAGCTCAGGGACAGGGGGGCGGCCCCCTAGGGGCTCACCCGAGGACCCAGTTGCTTTGAACCACCCATCCCCCTGGGGTGAGTGACATAATCTGCTTAGGCAGCCCTGGCACCCACCCAGGCTCCTTCCTGTGCCGAGATGACCAACAAGATAAAGGCCCACCCCTCCCCGCACATGGGGACAAGACTTCCAGGAGACGTCAAGCAGTGAGCAGTGCCTGCGTCCAGGCCAACCAACAGGAAGGAGGGAGGAGTGGAGGATGGGAGGACAAAGCTGGGGCACGCAGGGTGATGTGGACACCCCGCTGTGGGTCCCCCACTGTGGATGGACATCTGTGGACAGAAGTCTTAATGCCACCAGGGTTGTCTTCAGGGGGTCTTGGTAACCCCCCTTGCCCCATCCCCATCAGCCCCAAGAAGACTTGCTTGCTATAGAGGGCGGCGTAAGATACTTCCCTTCCTGGGGCGTCTGGCTGGCTTAGTCAGGAGAGCCTGCAACTCTTGCATCATGGGGTCATGAGTTCGAGCCTCATGCTGGGCATAGAGCTTACTTAAAAACAAAAACAAAAATCTCTCTTTCTTAAGATCACCCCACCATGCACAAGCCCTTCCTGTGTAGAAATTTGGTCCCATAGTCCCTTGGGAGTAGCTGCACCACCCCCCCGCCCCCACTTTCTGGCAGTTTCTCCAACAGAAATGGGCCAGTGGGGGAAGGGGGATGTGCCCCGTGAGAGAGAGAGAGAGCTGGGGGCTGGACACCACTCAGCTCTGGGCTTGTGCGTTCCCATACCCTCGGGTTCTGTGGATTTCTTGAGCCCATCCAGACCTTGCCCAGTGAGCCCAGTGGGGGACAGGTGGGCACTGGGGATCTGGTGGCACCGGCAGAGGTATGGCCCTGGATGGCCTTGTGTGACCCCTGCAATTAGCCTCTTAGTCTTGGCTGGTGGCCCCTCGCTCATCTATCGCTGTCCCAGAGCAGGAAAGGACCAAGATGGGGGCGGGTGGGGGAGAAGGACTTATGTGGAGCCACCGGGCCCAGGGTGAGTCGTAAGCTCTGTGATCTTGGGGAAGTCACTTTGTCTCTGGGCCTCAACCTTCCCTTCTGTCAGTTGGGGCCACAGCACCTGCCTCTCTAGATGGTTGGAAGTTCAGAAATGATACTGTTCGTGTGTAGACACGGTGCTTGTGAAACTCTTGCAGCAATAGCCCTTTATAGAATCCTGGTGTCCCCAGGTCCCTGGAGATTTGGGCCAGCTGGGGAGGGAGGAGCCTGCTTGATCCAGTCCTGGAGCCCCGTTCACCTCAACAGACCCAAACTCCTAGAGCCTGATGACTTCCCTGAGATGGGGGACAAGAGTGACCCTCTTTGCCGTTCCCCCTGCACTCCGTCCATCTCGTCAGGTGGGGTGGAAAGCAGTTGGACCAGCCACGGTTACAGTCAGGAAGAGGCCGTCATTCTGTGGGGCAGGGCTGCTGGCCCAGGTCATGGTTCTCAGGCACGACCTCCGGGCCAGTCCGTGTCCCCTTCACCACTCTCACTTACGCTGCATCTTCACCCCAAGCTACGTGCATCTTGTCGGTATTCCTGATTGGGGAGGTAACTGAGTCCCAGTGAGGTGATGTTATTTGCCCAGATCAGCAGTGGAGGTGAGATTTGAACCTGGTCTATCACGTTGCTGTGATCCCAAGACTTGAGGAACAAGACTTCAGGACTTGCAGTGTATCCGTTACCGAAGGCCGAGTAACAAACACCCCAGGCATGGTGCTCCTGAGCAACGCCCGGCATGGGTTTGCTCATGATTCTGCAGTTTGGGCAGGGCTGGGCATCCCTACTGTGTGCACCGTCATATGGGGTGCCCGGCCAGCCTCCCTCATGTGTCTGGGGCTGCAGCAGCCAGGGGCAGGCTGGGCCTCTCTCCTCCCTTCATGTGTTCTAGGGCTCCTCCCTCCCCACAGCCTTTCTCTAGTGGGGTCACCCTACTTCCTTACACGGCCTCTGGCTTTGAAACTGGGGAAAATGGATGCTATAAAGCCTCTTAAGGCCTAGGCCTGAAATCTCTGTCACTTCCAAGTCATCCTAGTGATCAGAGTCGCGCACAGGCCACCCAGACCCCGGGGAGGCAAGATCATGGACTGTGCGGCCGAGTCACAGTGATGGGAGGGATGGTTGGCAGCCGTTTTGGGCAGCCATTCCTCCGCCCAAGGATCCTGTGGGCCACTGTCTGCTGACAGCTCCTGTGTGACAAGAGCCGGAGAGTTGATGGTGACCCGCTGGAATGCAGAGGAGCGAGGGCCCAGGACGCTCGCTCTGCAGTGGGATGGGAAGTCCTCTCTCCTCAGGCCTCTGGGTCTTTTCCTCCCTGGGCCCAGCTGCCCTGCTCTCCAGCCCCCGAGAGGTGAGGAGGCTGAGCCCCCTGTGGGGAATGAGGCCGGGCCTGCTCATCCTGTTGGCGACCATTCTCTAAGGGCCCTCCCTCGGCTTTTGCAGGGAGCACTGCTGCGGCCGCCTGCCCTGCCCTGGGCCTCCCGGATGGCTATGGCCAGAGAAACCTTCTCAGCGGCTCCACCCCAGCCCTACCCCAGCCTCCCAAGTTCTGAAAAAATGTTGGCTTCAGATCCACTGGTTGGTGGGGAGGAGGCCATGTGATTTCTCCTGCCCTCCACCCTCCAGGAACTGCACAGTGGCCCCCAGCCCAGGCTCTGGAGTTCACAGCTGCTAGTCTTTAGCTGTGTGATCTTGGAAAGGTTGACTTACCTCTCTGTGCCTCAGTTTCCTCTCTGAAAAAAGGAGAAAAGAGAAGGGTGAACGTGACCATCCTATGTAGGCCCTGTTCTAAGCACTTTACATCTAGCAGCTCATATAGTTCCCCCAACAACACGGGCCAGTGTGTGTGTGTGTGTGTGTGTGTGTGTGTGTGAGAGAGAGAGAGAGAGAGAGAGAGAGAGAGAGAGATTCATTTCACTTTTACAGCTAAGGAGATAAAGGCACAGAGAGGTCAAGTAACTTGCCTGAGGCCACACAGTTAATCATTCCAGAGCCCTTGCTCTATCCAACCCCCAGTGCCTCCTCCCGGCTCCCATATT
>NC_043709.1:8529268-8539856 GCF_006229205.1 Suricata suricatta | reverse complement strand
GTGTGTGTGTGTGTGTGTGTGTGTGTGTGTGTGAGAGAGAGAGAGAGAGAGAGAGAGAGAGAGAGAGATTCATTTCACTTTTACAGCTAAGGAGATAAAGGCACAGAGAGGTCAAGTAACTTGCCTGAGGCCACACAGTTAATCATTCCAGAGCCCTTGCTCTATCCAACCCCCAGTGCCTCCTCCCGGCTCCCATATTTTTTTTTTTTTTAGTCATTACGGTAAAATACGCCTAACAGAAACTTTACTGCATACAGTCATGTGGCATCATGTACATTCACACTGCTGTGCGACCTTCACCGCCAGCTGGCCCCAGACTCGTCATCTTCCCTCCTGAACCCAGACCCGTTCAACAGTAATTCCCCCGTCTCCCGGCAATCACCCTACTTTCTGTCTCTGTGAACTTGACTCTTCAGGGACCTCATGTAAATGGAATGAATCACACAGTATTTGGTCCTTTTGTGACTGGCTAATTTCACTCTGTGTAATGTCTTCAAGGTTGGCCCGTGTTGTAGCGCGCATCAGTATTTCCTTTCTTTTTAAGGCTGAACAGTATTCGGAAGTGTGTACAGACCCTTCATTCTCCAGTGGACCCTTGCGCTGCTTTCACTTTTTGCGTGTTGTGAATAAAGATGCTATGAACACGGGTGCACAGACATTTGTCCCAAAACCCTGCTCTCAGGGGCACCTGGGGGGCTCAGTCAGTTAAGCAACGGACTCTTGGTTTCAGCTCTGGTCATGATCTCACGGTTCGTGGGATCGAGCCCTGCATCAGGCTCAGCACTGGCAGCAAGGAGCCTGCTTGGGATTCTCTCTTTCCCTCTCTCTCTCTGCCCTTCCCCTGCTCTCTCTCTTTCAAAATAAATGAATCAATATTAAAAAGAAAAAAAGACTCAGCTTTCAGTTTTGGGGTGTATGTACCCAGAAGTGGGATTGCCGAACCGTATGGAAATTCTGTGTTTAATGTTTTGAGGAGCTGCCGTACTGTTTTCCACACTGGCTGCATCATTTTACTTTCCCATCGGCAATGCACACTGATTCTGGTGTGACCCTGAACCCCAGGTGAATGCTGGAGCCCGAGTGGGCACCTGACAGGGCCCGATAAAGAGCTGGCGGAGGTGGTCCAGCAGCTCCTGAGGGGCGTGCGGGGCAGGGCAGTGCTGGGGATCCTGGCGGACACCTAGACAGCCTGGCCTGTGGCGTTCTGTCCCATGGACACCGAGTCCTGGGCTCAGTCCCTGAGCTCTGCCCTTCCCCAACCCCACTCTGCCAGGACAGGCCACCCTGGGGCAGAAGGGATGAGGGGCACATGTCTGCACCTGCAGGCTTATGGCCATAGATAGGATGGTTAGACCCTTGGGCAGGAGGCTCCCTGCTCGGCCAGGCACCACCTTGACCTGCCACGTGGCCTCCATGATCCTCCACCCTGTTATTACCCTTCCCTAGCCCCAGTCACTTCCTCCTCTCCCCAGGTGACATGGCTTGTGGGGACATGTTCTGGATATTAGCCTTGTGACCTGGGAGGTGCCAATCTCCTTTGAGGAATTCCCAGGGCCAAGCCCCTCATTGTGCAAGTGACGCTTAGTGAGTCAAGGGGTGTGTACTCTTCTAGAACTCTGGCTCCTGACTCCTTCCCCAGGTTTCTCCATAGCCTGCCCCTGCCACCGGCCTCCCCCCAGAAGGTGTAGGGCCGGTAGGCCCCAGAAAGTCTATATTCATTGAGATCCTGGTCCTGGGCTGAGGGTGGGTGCTTTGCCCTCCAGAGAAGGTACCAGAAGTAGGATGTCTCTTCTGCATGAGCTGAAGCCCTGGCATGGCCTCTTTAGGTTGTAGGGCCCCAAACTCTGCAACTCCAGTCCTGTCTGGGGGCAGGGGTCAGACATTCTGAAGAGCAGCAGTGCACAGCCTAGGCAAGTGGTCTGGGCCTCAAGGCCTTGGGCCACGTGCACTGCCACAGATTGGAGGCCATGGTTATGGGGTCTTGTCCTAGCAGCTCGTTTCTTTTGGCCCTGGGCAGGCTCCAGCCTCTCTCTAATCCCTGTTTTCTCACCGGTGCAATGGAGCAGGCTGGAACTCAATGGCCTTCCCAACTAGAAGATTCCAGAAGGAAAAGAATTCACCAACTCTGACCACCTATGAGGAGTAGCAGCAATGGCACTCACTGTGTCCTAAGCGCTGAACATATCTCACCTTACTTATCCTTGACAACAGCCCTACTCAGTAGATCTATTTTATTCCCATGTTAACGAGAGGAAACTGAGGCACAGAGAGACGAAAACGGCCCAAAGCGGCAACTGTGGCACAACTCGAGCCCTGCCTTCTTAATCCATGTTCTAATTGGAAGTCCTATACCACGATATGACTAAGGTCTCTTTAAACCAGAATTTTTGGGGGCACCTGAACCTTCCCAAGCGCCAAGTGTGCCACCTCACAGGAAGGGTACCAGAATGGCCAGAAACCCTACCACAAAAGCAGGTTGCGTAAACCAGAGGACAGGCCGCCCAGGGGACGGGAGAGACCCTCTGTGCATCTGTGCCAGTCAGACCCTGTATGGGGGAGGGCGGGGGCAGAGGGGGCAGTGGCTGGCATGGAAAGGTCTGGAAACCCCATCACGGGAGGAGTCGCTAAAGAACCTGGGAGCAGAAGCGTCAGAGCGACTGTCGCCCAATTCCTGAAGGGCTGGCTTGCTCTGACCGGCTCCAGGTGGTGGGACCTGGGATTCCGCACAGCCAGAGCCGTCCCACAATAAAGTGGGGAGTGAGTGTCATGTGTCACTCCGCAGGGCCAGGGCGCTGGAAGAGATGCCCTTGGGGCCCCACCCACGTCACAGGTGTGAGGTTCAGTCCGCCATATGGCCTGAGAGGTTGGGGGTACCTACACTTGTGGGCAAATTTCTCGCTTCTTCCAGTTCCGCCCATCAGCCTTGCTGCAGCCGGACAGGCAGGACCCTGACCGAGGGGTTGTTGCAATTTTGGGTTGTCAAAAGGACAAGAGAACGTACTGACCCAAAGCACCTCCAAGACCCCCTCGTGGATCACCTCTGGGCCTGGGGCTTTCGGGCTCTGACAAGTGATTTCAGACGGGATGTTCCAAGGATCACCATCCAGGCCTGGGAGGTGTGACTGTGGGGCCTCGGGCAGGGACTTGACCCTGCAGCTGTGAGGACGGAAGCACACTGACGGCGCCCAGGAGCCAAAGCTGAGCTGCTGTAGGACGGACAGGCCGTGAGTCAGCATCCCTGTGCAGGCGCCTCACCTCTGCTTATGACGTTTCAAGGCACCTTCGTCAGAGCAGGTGCCGGCCGCGTGAAGCCTGCCTCCGTGTGCGGGTATATGAGAGGGAGCATGTGTGAGACGCCAGGGGAGGGGAGCCTCCCGGGGTGCGCTCACCAGCAGCTGGGAGCCAGCTCCGTGCACGCGCCAGGGGTGTGCACACACATGGGTGTGCGTGTGTCTACTTCTCCCCTCTGGCGTGATCACCGGCGAGACCCAGCTCCCCAGCCTCAGTCCGGCGGGCCACCCTCCTGGGCTGCAGTGGGTGTCACTTACTCAGCTCCCACCTGCTGACTCAATTCATCCCTCAGCACCTGTGGTGTCCTTGGAGCTTGTGGGGGTCCTTAGGCAGAGTGACTCCTTCCAGCCCCACGCCCACACTTTCTAGCTATGACTAGTCCCTTCCCCATCCATCCACAGCCTGGATGCCCTTTCCCCTCTTTTGCGGTGTTTCTAAATCTGCCCCAGCCTTCGAGGTCTGGCCGATACCTCCTCTCCTCTCCCAGTCCCCCAGGTGGACCAGGTGGCCGCCTCCCTGCCAACGTTCTGTCTCCTCCACTGGCCCGGGTTCTCCTGGTGACAGCGGTGAGTCTCAGTCCCCTCTGTCTCCACTGCAGCCTGGAGCCCAGAGCCTGGCATGCAGCAGGCTCTCGATCAATGAGTGGATACAACCTCCACCTACCAGGTTCTCATCTTCTGCTCTCTCTGTGGGGTCCGCCGCCGTGAGGGAGAAGACCCAGAGGGCGTCTGGCGTCCTGGTGGCCAGAGCACTGACTCTGGAGTCTGTGTCCTGGCTCTGCCTCTCAGTCGCTCTGTCAGTTTCCTCACGTGGGGATCCAGCCCATGAGGCCCGTGCAGGGGCTTCTGGGGTTGGGGGGGAGGCAGAGGGTTTGGAGACAGAACAGGCCCCCAAGTTTCTAGGAGTTTCCAGGACCTGGCTCAGTGTGAGGTTCATGGTACCAAAGGTGACCGGCACCTTGGGTCACATCTATTTGCAACCACACAGTGCCCTGACCTGAATAGCAGGACTGTTTTGGTCTCAAGGTCTCCCCTGCCTGGAAGGCTGGTGCTTCCCTCTCTGGGTTTCCACCATCCCTCACTCCCCTACTCCCAGTAGACCCTGCACATGAGAGCGGGAGGAGGAAGTGGTCTGATGCTTCCTTCCTATGCAGTAGTATTAACTGAGCACCGACTGTGTACTGGGCTGTGACAGGTACTGCGGTGAGAGCAGTGGACACAGGACAGACAGATCCCTGCCCTGGAAGAGGTTATGTTCTTGGGGGTGGGGGGAGACAAGCAAAAGAACAAGAAGTATAGGTAGTTCTCTAGTAGGCTAGATGGAGAAATGTGCTACGGAGATAGAAAGGGAGCAGACGAAGGGATGGCGGAGGTGCGCCTAATTGGGGTGCTTGGGGAGGGTCCACGTTTGGGTGGAGGAAAAAGGAGGAGCCCATGGGTCCCTGAGGGAAGAGAGGTCCAGGTCCACTTACCAGCCAGCGCACAGTAGGTTGGTGAGCGCGGCGGGGGTGGGGGGTGGTGGGGAAGGGCGGGGTGGAGGGAGGGGGCTGGGCAGGCACCAGCCTAGACCAGGTGGGGACTCGTGACCCCCGAAGCACTCTGACCTCCCTTTGGGTGAGATGGGAGTCCACAGCAAGGACGGACTTGAACAGCGGAGGGAGGTGGCCTGACTTGTGCTTTCCAGGGTCACACTGTCTGCTCTGCGGGAGGGGAACAGGCATGGGGAAGCTGGACAAGGACGCAGACCAGGGCCCTGGAGGATGAATAGGCAATTCTGGAGCCCATAGGAGTCCCTTCCAAGGGGGGTGCCCCAAGGAATTGTGGGAGAGAGCCTGGGAGTCCCTCATCCAGGTCCTGAACCCTTCGAGAATCCAGTAATCATAGACCCTCTCCCAGAAAAACGGGCGAGTGTGCGCACACATTCCCATAAGCAAGGGCACAGTCATATCACACCTCCGTATCCTAACACTGATGTTGTAGGTGTGCACATGCATGCCCATGTGCTCACGAACACACACGCCACACTGCTGGGAATTTTAGGAGATTCCTGGAGGGGCACCTGGATGGCTCAGTCGGTTAAGCGTCCGGCTTCGGCTCAGGTCATGATCTCACGGTTCATGGGTTCAAGCCCTGCGTTGGGCTCTGTGCTGACAGCTAGCTCGGAGCCTGGAGCCTGCTTCAGATTCTGTCTGTCTGTCTCTGTCTCTGACCCTCCCCTCCCTGCTCATGCTGTGTCTCTCTATGTCTCTCAAAAATAAATTAAATAAATAAATAAATAAATAAATTTAGGAGATTCCTGGCCCCCTGTCTAATCCATCTCCTCTACTTAACACGTGTGGCGACTGAGGCTTGCAGAGAGAAGGAGACTTGTCCTAGGTCCCGGAGGCAGAGCGGACCTGACCAGCAGGACGGGGCCCAGACAAGCCTAGAGTATCAGGAGACGCCGGCCTTCCAGCACTCCGTCTCCCAGCACTGAGGCAGGCGCCAGAGCAAACCCATCTCGTCCTTGGGCCAAAGGGGGCAGGCGGGGAGCCTGGGATCCTGAGCGCTTCCCATCCGGTCTCCCGGCCTCCCTGCAGAGCTGTTTGTTCGTACAGGGCGCAGGATGGGAGGGGCTTGCCCTGGAGTCTGGTGCGGATGGAATGAATACTTAGAGATGGGCTGGGACGGGCCCTGTGGGCCACGTCCGGGAGCAGCAAAGGCCTCGAGGTGGGAACTCTCCAAATGGGGCTTGAGCGAGCCCTGTGGGAACCAGAAGTCAGAGTGGCCTCTGAGGGCAGGACACGCCTGGGGCAGATGAGTAGAAGATTCGCCAGAGAGGCTTTCTGGGCAGGAAGGCAAATACAGGCTAAGGTGCGGGGCTGAGAAAGGTCAGAGGAACTGCAAGCATTTGGGAGAGCTGGCGAAGGGTGCGTTTGGGAAGGGCTCCTTTATGAAGGAGGGGATGGAGTGCAGGTCGGTGAAGGTGAGGGCAGGACAGGGGGCTGGCTGGGCCTGCGCTTGCCCAGCAGGTGACAGGGAAGGAAGGGAACCGAGCGTGTGTGGGATGCCTCTGCTGGCGTCCGCGTGCAGTCAGGCGGCCCCCCTCCAGCCCATTCTTCGGATGAAGAAGCCAAAGGCTTGGAGCCAGCCCACTCTGCCTGCGGCACGGCCGTGCGCCCTGCCTGCCAGGAGCCTTGGCAAGGGCCGGTGCTTGGCCCTCGGCAGGGTCAGGGACTCCTCACCTCGGGCACCCAGGGCCAGCCAGGAGTGAGATGACCCAGGGAGGGAGGAATGTGGTTCCCACGGGCCAGGCAGCAGCCGCTGAAAGGGGGAACAGACCTCGCAATTGTTCACAGAGCCAAATCGGCCCCAGGTGAAAGGACTGCAGAGAACTGTAAAGTGACACCGCCTTGGGCTGCCTAATCTTGTATCAGAGCTTCTTTCAGCTCCAGGGGCCCACTGCTTCCTTGTCAGCCCTAGAGGAGGGGGTGGGGAAGGAGGACCACCTAGCAAGCCCCCACCCCAGCCCCCGCTCCCCTCTCCCCCACATCCCTTTCTGTGGCTTTATAGACAGACCAGAAGTGAGTGAGGAGGAAGCGGAGGGTGGGGTCCGGATTCCACTGATACCAGTGTGATGATGGGTGGTGATTATTCCCATTTTACAGACAAGGAAGCTGAGGCTTGGGGCACTGACATGACTGGGGCGCACCGCGGAGCTGGATTAATCACGCCAGTGTTCTGCTTCTCCACTTGCTGAGCACCTACTGGATGCCAGCCCTCTGCAAATGTTGGAGAAGAAACAGAGGGGTGTCTCCCCTCTTAGCCAGCTCTCTCGGAGATGGGCTCCTGGTATAGGGAGGGTGATGGCATGGAGGCTAGTTTGCTGACTTTGCCTTCAGCCACTTGCGAGTGACTGAGCCAGTCAGTCGTCATTTCTGTTGGGCTGGGAGGATGAGCTGGCCACACAACCCCCAACACTGTGAGACTGCCAGAGCGCATGGGGCAGACGGGGGCTGAGTTTGGTATGGCCGCCCCCCCCCCCCCCCCCCCCCCGCCCCGAGGCTGCCTCCCTCGTGCCCTCACAAGAAGCCTGGAATCTAGAAAGGTCAGGAGAACAAAGACAGAGCTGGGGGGAGGGGGGAGCGCAGTGAGCAGGCCCCCAGAGTCTACGGAGCCAGCTCCTGGCAGTGTAGGGCAATCCCACACTTGTCCTTCTATACGAGTGCCCCGGAGCATCCCTTACCCCTGCACGGGCTTAAGAGCACCCCCACATGTGTGTGTGGGGTGCCCTAGTGAAGGAAGCAGGGCCTGGGGGACACAGCTTTCCCAAAGTGGCCATTTCGGACGGGTCGAAATGAACAGCCACTGTTTCTTTTTAAGGACAAGTAAGATGCGCACAGAATGCCTTCATTCATTCCTTTTTTTTTTTTTCTGGCAAGTATTTTTTGAGGGCCTCCCGCGGGACCCAGCCCTACAAAGGGTGCTCCGGAGACAGTGGCCCTCCTGCCGCTAGGACAGTCTGGCTGGCGGGCCCTGAGGAGGGCACCTTACGTACCCGTTTCACCTTCTAAGCAGTTTTAAAAAGGGAGGCTTCCTTATCCCCATTTCACAGATGAGGAAACTGAGAGGTAAACCCTTTGCGCAAGAAGACCCAGACCCAAGCCAGATCTCTCTGGTTCCTGACCCCAGTTACCCCGAGTGGTGAGACCCTCCCCACAGATCCTTACTTCTCACACCATACCACGGGCAGGGCCTGGAGGCTCAAGGACAGGAGGAAACATCTGTTTCACACCTTATTTAAAAAAAAAACAGAAGGGAGACAAGCTATAAATGTAACGGATTCATTTTTCAGGTCACAACAAAATGGCTTCGCATCAAATGAACTGCATCAAAAAAAAAAAATGTCATGAGGGAAAATGAGCGGCCGGAACTGAGGCTGAAGGCTTAATTTCCCCTGGACATCTTTCCGTAATTTTCAAATTTGCACTGTGTATAGCTATTATCTATTCACCCAAATCAATTACAAAATGTCAAGGGACAAAAAGGCATATTTGTGGTTCAGGCCTTGATCAGGATCTTCTCTGCTTTTAGTGTTGTGGGGGGGAGCCCCAGCTCACCAGGGGGAGATAGAATACATACTAGGTGAGAGGCGAATGCTGCTGGTTGCTCACTGTGAGGACCCTGGCATGAAGAGTGAACCGGAGAATCCAGCCCACCTGGATCTGATTCCAGGCTCTAGGACCTTCCAGTCTCGTTACCTCATGCACTCTGGGATGGCAGCTGTGAAAACTGAGGGCTATGGTGCCTTGTTCCCAGTTTGGTGCTCACGGGCCAGCATCGAGATTTCTGACGCCCAGAGCAAGCCAGACCTGAAACAGTGCTTCTCTCATGGGCCAGGGGGGCGATGCCTGAGTTGCTGCAGGAGGCCAGGGGAGGAAGAACAGATTCTTCCCAGGGGGAGTCAAGGGCAAGGAAAGCGTCTTTGAGATGGTTCTTTCCAGATGACAAGATTCCCCAGGCAGAGGCACAGGGAGAGGCATGGCGAGGTAGAGGGAAGCCTGTGTGAGCAGTAGAGAGGGTTCTGTTGGAAACGGGGAGAAGAGGGCAGAGTCCGCTGGAGGAGCAGGTAGGGGAGAAGATGCTGACATTTGAGGGTAGGACGGATGGCATTTGCAGGCAGTGACACAACACCTGAAGCAAGTGAATCATACGGATGGCACAAAGGGTACAGGGATGTGCTTAGAGAGGTGCTAGCTAGCAGTGATTTTTACATTTTCAAATGATTAGGAAGAAAAGAAAGAAGAATTCAGAACACAGGAAAACCACACGAAATTCACATTTTAGCGTCGGTAAATAAAGTTTTATTGGAACACCACCATGTTCATTCCTGCACAGAATGAAAATCTCAGGTTGATTTTCAACTATGGAGGAGAGTGGAGTCGCTGAGACAGAAACTCTGTGGGCAGCAGAGCCTAAAATATTGACTAGCTGGTCCTTATAGAAAATAGTTTGCCTACTGTTGGCTTAGAGGAAATCTCCAGGGGGAGGAGGGGTGACAGTGAGGCTGGGGAAGGGATACAGCCAGGTCACCAGGGCCTCCTTCTGCCCTACCCAGGCACTGAGCTTAAGCTCAAGGCACGTGGGGACCGTTGAGGTGTCAGGGGGAGTGTGACCCGCTTAGATGAACGCTGGAGTCGAGTTGCTGAAAGCCTGGCAAATAGATGGTGGGCATGGAGACACTTGGACCAGGAAGCCCAGCCAGAGGCAGCTCCACAGGCTAGCAAAGACCAGTGGGGCCACCCTTGAGGACATTCGCCGGGGCCTAGTTTTTTGAGGTGTCTCCCTTCGCCTACAGCCAACACGGCTGTATATCCAGGTGTCCCGCATGCAGGGCGGAAGTGATTGCTTCAGGCCGGAGTCCCTGAGCGGAAGGAACTTCCAGGAGGGCGGGAAGGGCGAGGAGGCGGCCTGGGAGACCCAAGCAAGACCATGAGGAGCCAGGGTGTGAAATGGTGGGCGGCTTGAAGAATCGCTGGCGGCCGGATGTCGGGAGACTCAAGAGGTGGGCAGGGCGACGTACCTTGGGACTTTTAGTGCCTGCTGGGGAGCGGGGGACGAGGGAGAAGAGGTTCATGCCCTGGAGTTTCAGGGCCAGGAGTCACGGGGCCATGATGACTCTGGGCCTATATCGGGATGGAGAGAGTCGGAAGGATACAGGCGGACAAAGGTCGGTAGCCCACAGGCGGTACACACGCGCCACCCGCACAGACACACAGACCTGTGTAGACTCAGTAAAAGGCCTAGCGCTGTGCACACACCACAGCAGAAGAGCAGGCCTCTGCACACGAGCGTGGATGGGTGTACACACAAGCACAGCTGCCCAGAGCCACGCACGCACTCAGGCCTCTCCACACGGTCACGGATATGTGCACACAATCACGCTTCAAGTACACGCAGGAACAGCCTCCGGATCCGGGCACACACCATCACACAGATGTACACGCCCATGTACTCCCCGGGAGCTGTAGGTCACCCAGTCCCATGCACACGTCCACGCACACGCAGAACCGGACACGCGGAGCCGTGCACACGCCAGACATACACACACCCTCTGACCCGCCCCGCCTCCCATCGCACACACAGCCGCTCAGGACGCACCGGGCCGTGGGCCGGCGCACGCACGGTCACAGGCAGGGGCGCGCGCGCACACACACACACACACACACACACACACACACACACACACACACTTGATCGCACACGCGGGAGGCGCGGAGCGGCAGCCCGAGCCTGCGGCCCGAGGCGCCCCCCGGCCC
>NC_043709.1:8501200-8529168 GCF_006229205.1 Suricata suricatta | reverse complement strand
GGCTCGAGCCGCGCTTTGTGCGCCGTGCCCCCACCCCCAAACCTCCGGCGCGGCCCGGGGTTGGGGGTGGGAGGCCTCAGCGCCCGTCCTACCCCCCCCCCACCTCGACCCCGGGCTGCGGCGGCGGAGGCCCAGGCGCGGTCCCGGAGCAGGGCGGTCGCGGGGGCTGGGACTGTGGCTGCTTGCGGGGACCAGGCTGAGGGGCGTGGGGAGAGCACCCCTAGTCCTTTCGGCGGGGTTGAGGGGGGAGGCTCCCGCTCTTTTCCCTGCACTGCTTGGGGCGGGGGAGGGAACCTGGCTGGGGGAGGGCGCTATAAATATCTGCAAATAGTGAGTTCTGGAAGCGGGGGTGGGGAGGGGAGCGCGCTTGGGTGTAAGTGGGCACGGTGGAGCCTGGGCTGGGGTGCTACGGGAAGCAGAGATGGGTCTCAGCCAGCCTTGGTAGCCTGAGGTCGGTGATGCTCCTCCTCCAGAAGACTCCCTGGAAGGCGTGTGGGCAGGAGTACTACCCCAGAGAGACCCCTCCTGAGTCCCCCAGAACTGGCACTGCCCTCATCCCCACAGGACTCCTTGCCACTCGGGACACCAGTCCAGACCTGCCTTGATGGGGAGCTGTGGACACTGGCGGGTCCCCTCTCGGGGCAGGTACTGAAGATCCAGGCCTCCGAGTGCTAAACCGATAGGCACAGGGGCTTCGTCGGAAAGTTTGGAAGAGGTTCTGTCATCCCAGGGAGGAGAGAGAACTTGCTGGAAGAGTTCACTTGCTCAGTACTGGAGGGAAGGGCACTCTAGGGAGAGGGAATGGCACAAGCAGAGGCTCAGAGGTGTGAGCACCTGGTCGGGGCGGAGAGGTAGAAGTGGGGCTGGTCAAGCACCAGAGTGACCCATGTGAACAGTGAGGTGGCCGAGATGCCAGAGCTGAGGGGAAGGAGGGCCAGGTGGAGGTGAGGTGTCAGGCCATCCCAGCGAGCTGGCACCAGCACCTGAGGACAGTGAGCAGCTGATTGGCCCCGGAGCGCTGCCATCTGGCTGGGCAGCCCCTCCTGAGTCTGCCCAGGGCCCCTGCTGTGGTCAGGGCTGCTTGGCCCACACCTGCTGGTGGCCGGGCCGCCCCCAGCAAGTCTGCTTTCTGGGTCTCAGTTTCCACATCCGTCAAATGGGGAGGCTCCTCCACAGGGTTGTGGAGAGGTCTGCACGAGCTCAGTGCAGGGTGCCCAGCACCTGAGAAGGACTCAGGAAATCCTTGGCCGCTGTGTTAATATCTTTACCTGGAAAACGGGAACGTTGATGTCAGCTGGTGGACCAGGCTCACTTTCCTGGGTGGTGGTGAGGATCACCACTGGATGGGACCCGGGGAAGCCAAGGGTTAGGGGAACTGCATGTCTGCGTCCTCACGCTATTCTGGAAGAAGAGAGAAGCAGTGGGCAGTGGCTGGGGCAGGGTGGTCTGCACAGACTGCCTCCTCATGCCCCTCTGGGCACCTTAGCCATGGCATACAACGGACCCTGCTGTTTTCCCCAAAGCCAAAGCCCCTTTGTATTCCATGCTGCATGAGGCACCCCCTCCTCCTAGTCAGCGCTAGCCCTGCACATAGGGACCAGGGCTCCCTTCCAGAAGGTTCTTCAGACACTGAGACCAACAAACATGGTGTCCTCCTGTGAGGGGCACTGTCGTGGGCAGCCGAGTGGAGAGGACACAGACCTTACCCCCAGGAGAATGGAATCTAGCTGGGCAGCATACACCACCGGGCATCCATGGTCTTGCGGAGCCCTGGGCCGGCTGCTTAGGGGCGGGGTGGGGAGTTGCAATAATTGCACTAGGGGACAGTCAAATGCAAAAGTTAAGAGCAAGGGTTCCAGATCCAGTGGCCCAGGTTCAAATCTCAACTCTGCCTCTTCTTACTGTGTGCCTGTGGGCTAGTGACTCTGCCTCTCTGTATCTCTGTTTCCTTGCCTCTAAAATGGGAACTATGCACACTAGGGCTACTTGAACAGCTTGGTTCAGTTTCTAGTGGGTATTCACGCCCCCTCTTCCAGAATAGGTCTCCCGGGTCACCTCTGCCTCCTCGAAGACTACACAGCCTGCTCCAGTAGGCTATCGTCTTTCTTTTCTGTGAGTCCCATAGGTGTGTGCCTGCCTTTCTGTGTCCACTGCCCGGGCCGGGGGCATGGTGTGCTGGCACCAGGCTCTCTGGGAGGAAGAGGTACCCGAATAACAGCGTTGGCAGGTTTCTGTGGTTGAAGTGTTCCAGCAAGGCCTGTTTGAGGCTACGAACAGCTTAACCATCATCTCACAACGGGAGCTGGTACATGCCAGCATTCAGTAGGTGCTTAATAAATGATGCTTGAATAAGGAAGAAGGCTCCAAAGACTTGGGAAGCTGCCAGGCCATACTGTAGCTGAGAGAGGGTGGCGGCGCACAGGCCGAGGCCAGGGCCAGAGACCACTCTGAAGAAGTACTCGTGGTGAGATGGAGGGCAGAGGGGAAGGAGGGCTGCACCTCTGATCCTGTGTCACTCCTGCTCTAGATCCCCTTGCCCTTGGCCTGGTTTGGGCTGTCTCCACAGAATGACCTAGCTGGAACCCAGGCGTTAGCCCAACAGTGCTGAGAAATGTGGTCCAGACAGGTCTCAAACATCAGATTCTATTCCCTTGCTTATGCTCTTCCCTCTGCCTGAATGTCTGTTCCACATACCTCTTCCTATGTCCCCTGAAACTCTGTCACCCTTCACAAGCCTCCTCCATCTCAAATCACACAGACCCCTCTCCCTTCTGCTGTTACCTCTGGCCCTCCAGCCCCTCACATGTGCACCCTGCCTGCCCATAAAAGTATCGAATACAAAATAGCTAATCTTGATTGCATCTGTACAGCAACCCACGAGAGAGGTACCACGATAATCCCCTTTGCAGATGGGGAAATTGAGGCACAGGTTCTTGTTAGTGATGACCCATCCTTTGCATCTTGGCTTGCGCATCCGTTCGTTGTGCAGGGAAGCTCCTTGCTGTGGTAACACATCTGTTTCTTTAGGGTGTTGGCTATTTCGTGTTCTGAGAGGCTGTGAGTTCCATATCCTGTAGAATCTTGAATGAATGAATGAGTGAGTGAGTGAGTGAGTGAGTGAGTGAGTGAATGACTCTCAGCGCCAGGGAGCAGCCCTGTGCTTCCACCCATTCCGTCCCTGTGGGAGGAGACTGACCCTCCGGAGAGCAGCCTCAGAGCAGCCTTAGACCGTGGAGGGATGGTTACGGGGACCCTGCTTCGCCACACCTGCCGGAAGGGGAAGTGAGGCATTGGGCGGGGCTGGAGGCCCGCAAGGCTGGAGAGTAATGGGCCACCCTCCTGTGGTCTAGCCTGGAGTTGACATGGGCCCACAGCCCTGCCTGTGACCAGGAAGTTAACAGGGTCCCCAAATACTTTTTCTTGCACCGCCTCAAGTGGAAATTCCCCTGTTGGCCCACGTATTTTCATTTCTTTCTAGAAAAATAAAGTTGGAGATACGAATCATTCACACACCTAATCAATTCATTGTTTTATGAACTTAGAGCCTGTTTGGCTCTAGACTTTGGTTCCCACTGAAGTAGGGATCCCCTTGGAGGGGCAGGGTGAGGGCCAGGATGGGAGGCCGGAGTCTGCGCTGACGTGAACTGGTCCTGCCTCTGGCCCTGTCCTCCAGCTGGCCTCTCCTGGCAGGCCGGGGACTTCCCAGAAGCCGCAGTCCAGATGGGGTTCTGAGCGAGGGAGGGCGGCCGGAGGCAGTCTCCAGGATTCTGGTTGACAGAGACCCGTAATGGATGACTTCCCAGGCTGCTCTACCTCACCTCGACCTCTGAGTCATAATAATTTGCGGCTATTTATCGAGTACTTACTATGTGCCGGGCACTGGGCCAAGCGCTTTGTCTGCATTGTCCCAGCGACGCCTCCTAACTTCCCTCGAAGTAGGTACTACTATTATCCCCATTTGGCAGTTTGAGGGTGCCTGGGCCCGGGGCTCAGGGCCAGGAAGTGGAGGGCTGGGATTGCATCCAGCCTGTAGGGCCCCAGAGCCTGATGGGGCCCCTTGGATAGGCCCCTCCATCACTGAGAAGGGAACGGTCTCCAAAGCCTGGACGCCCAAGACAGCCACGTCACTGGTGTCCTGGCCTCCAGGCCACCCTTCTTGTAGCCCTGACTGCCACTCCCTTCTTTCCCGGAGTCCTGGGACTGTGTCTCTGGAAGCATCCTCACCTGGGTGTCTTGGGGAAGATACAAATTTCCCAAGCCCTGGCACACCCTGCTGAGTCGGAATCCCGCTGTGGGAGAAGGGGCTGGAAACCCAGTTTTTAAAATGTTGTCCTGGGGATACAGAGGCTGCGGACTTCCAGAACCACTACCTCACCCAGTGGAGTCCAGGCTGCCTTAAAAGACTCCCTTGCCCTTAACCCAGATCCCTGGGACCCTGCCCCCACTCATGTTCTCCGCCTCTACCCCCTGCTACCCTAACCCAGCTCTGCACGCACCACGCTGACCCCCCCACGTCCCACATTGCCTTTATCCGGCTGCCGTTTCCTTCTGAAAGCAGGTCCCAGCTGGCCACAGACCCCATGTAGCTTGCTTAATACTCGGGACAAATCGCTCGTGGCCCCACTCTTGCTAGGCCGGGCCTGGCACACAGCCTGGGTGCATCGTGGTGGGTGAGCAATGGTGGCCGGGGAAGGGGGAACTATGGAGCCCTGCCGATGACAGGTGGACTTCCAGGCCGGGCACACGGGCCCTCTCTGGGGGCTGGGACCCTGCCTAACATGGAAAAGGCATTTGATGACTGTTTCTTAACGGTTTGTTGAATGGCGGTCGGGAGGGAGTGTGACGGGTGAGGGCCACTTCCCGGAGCAGTGCAGATGGGCGGGTTTAGGTGAGAGATCGAGAAGGCGCCTTCCCAGCCATCTCTGAGGACTGCGAACATTAACGAACATTAACGGTCAGAGCTCATTTATGGCTCGGATGGGAGCGAGCTGCTGGTTGCTTTCTTGCTTGATTTCATTTCAGTATCTTAGGAGTCCTGGAAAGTGGTGCTAACGTAATCCTTGTCTCGTTCAATGGAAACTGAGCCCAAGACAGGGCAGGTGACTTGCTAGGGTCACACCTCCGGGACGGGGTCCTGCAGGACAGAGCCTTGCCCGTTGCACAAATAAACTAATGAGTCTGTGCCCTACGGTTTATAAAGCAATAACACATGATCTCAGTTGTTTCTAGTGGCAGCGGTAGCAGTTTGGCTCTACATTTCCACCTATGCCCACTTTCCGGAGTCAGAAAACCTGTACCCCGGGGCTTTCTGTTGCTGCCAGGGGTGGTTGTGGGAAGAGATCCCTCCTCTAGGCTGGTGGGAGAGAGAAACAAACAGGTATGTGTTGGGGCTCTGGCACATAGTAGGTGCTTGGGAGCCCCTTTTGTCAGTGGAAGCAGAGCCCGGCCTTTGGTCCAATCTGGACCTTGGAACAGCCCAGATGAGTCTTCAGTCTTTGAACCAAGGCCCACGGCGTGTGGGTGACAGGTCTAAGGTCACACCTGCCATGTCCAGGGTGAAGAGTAGAGGCTGAGAGACTCCCCTGCGGCTGAGCAGTCCAGGGAAAGGGGCAGGAGGGCTCTGTCTGTGCGGGGTGACCACTGTTAGGGCCGTTAAACAATAGGGCCTGACCCCAAAGGTTCCCTGGGCAAACCCCCTCTCGGGGGGGTCCAGGACTACTGCAGGGCCTGGCATGTTTTTGCTGTCACGAAAGTTCTGGCCATGCCTGAGTACAGGCAGTGGCCCTACACCCACCAGAGTTGGGGGGGGTAACAATCTGTGGTCTGCCTCCAGGCACTGGCACGCGGGGAGGGGGAAATCCACACTGGAAATCTCGGTGCTGGCTTTCTCCCTACGAGGCGCCCCCCTATTCCCCCCCAGGCCTTTGCAGATGCTACCCCTCTGTCTGAAGGCCTTCCCTTCCTCTCCTGGCAGGTGCAGGCTCATCCTTTAAGAGCCCTCTGGGAAGTCCTGCCTGCCTTCCACACCCAGGGCCAGGCTGATCCGCCCTGCCAGGATTTCCGTACATCGGCCCCACAGGATGCTGAGGGCTTGGCTGTAATGCAGGCCCTATCGGAGATGCCAGTTGACTGGACAGGGAAAGCAACTGTTAGGTGCAGCCCAAGTCAGGTGACTGTCCCTTCAGCCCAGACAGCAGACCAGACTGGGGAACCTTGAGGCCATATAGCTAGCCAAACATGCCCATTTCACAGAGGGGATGTTGAGGCTTGAGGTGCTCAGGACTGACCGAGAGCACCATGGAGAGTCGCTGGTAATCCCTTTGTGGCTTGTAAGAGGAGAGCCCGGGCTGTGTGGCCGCATCCCTTCCCTACTCTGGTCCCCAGCTGAAGCATTTCTCTGCAGGATCCAGGTCAGGTCTGGAGTGGGGAGGATGGGAAGAAGCCTCAGGTCTGCGCTCAGTCTTCCCATGTGGAGGACAAAGCTCCTTAGAGAAAATGCTTGCTGTCCAAAAGCTGGCAGGAAATCCACACTGATAGTTCATTCCAGCAAAAAGGTGCGTAGGAAAAGAAGTCTGTGAGAACTTAGGCCAGAATGTTAGCCCCAGGATGGTCGGTGATATTGCCCTGCTTTTGCTGTGATGTTCAAATTTCCTAGGTCGTAGGGGAAACCTTTATAACCAGAAAGTGAAGTTATAACGTAAAGGAGAATGGTCTGAAAAAGGTGCCCTGAGAACGGCCAGCTCCCCATCCATGAGACTCAGGGGTCACCACGTGTGGGTGGCTTCCGGAGGGGCCCTGGCCCCAGGCACAGCCCCCAGGACTGGTGTGCTTGTGGCAAACAGCGTGGGTGTCTCTTATTCTTCAAAATGGGCTCAGCGAGAGTCCAGACCTGGGGCTACGGGGATGTGGCACCCCCAGAGCCCCGTGCAAACCTCTGACATCCTTCCTGTCATGTGGGTTAGGCCCCAGGCCCTTGCCTTCCCTGGAAAGTCATCCCCGCCCCACCCCAGGGTGCCCTCCACCTGCCCGTCCCACACAGAGGTGACCCTGACACTGTTTGCTTCACCTCCATCCGGGTGTCCAGTGGATGCCTATCACTGGTGACCGCCTTCCTTACTGACTCCAGACCAGCCCCGAAGTGCCTTTCTAGGGGGTCCTCCTACAATGTAGTCAAGTTTGACCTTGTGGAAATGGTCTTGGTAATCACAGCTGAGCCTTGGTCCTAGGTCAGCGTTCAGTCTCCACCTCCTCCATGTACCTCGTACCGAGCACTCGTGCATTCGCTCAGCTGTCACCCAGCAGGTGCCAGGGCCCAGGCTAGGCGCCAGCGGCAGAGGTCTGCTGACTTCAGGGTGTGACGTGTCTGTGTGTTTGAGCACGTGTTTTGTGCACATCGCCTGCACACACGCACAGCCTGAGCATCTCTGTCATATGTGACCTCTCGTCTTTAAGGCTGTGACAGTGTGTGATCCTGCCGGGACCCCATGCGCCACTGGTCAATTTATTCTTGCACGTGTTTGTCAGACATCGGCTAAGGAGGTACCAGGCCCTGACCCCAGAGAAAAATGACCCAAGGTCTCTGTCCTCGGGGAGGGCCGTCTTGGGGGCTGTTGCAGTGCAGACTGGTGAGGGCAGAGGCCCGCGGGGCTGGGGGTGGTCAGAAAGGTGGTCCTGAAGACACCGGGATGGATGCGGAAGGGTGTTCCTGCCCAGCTGTGAGGAGGCTCTCCAGTGTCCCCTGAGGCCCGGCCGTCTGGGGCCTGGGGTCACCTTCCCTGAAGGTTTTAATGATCGAAAGCAGCTCCCAGGACCAACACAGCTCCAAGGGGTGGGCTGTGAGCCCGGCTGCTGGGGGCTGGGGGAGAACACAGGGAATGAAGATGGAGCCTGTTGGCTTGGAGAACACAGCATGGCAGCAGGAGGGCCTGGACTCCAGACCTTTCTGAGAGGGGAACTTGGGGACCGGGCACCAGAACACAGCACCCAGAAAGTGGAATGCTGTGATCCAGACCTGAGAAGCAGGATCACGGAACCTAGAGGAGGAAAATGGAGCAGCAGACCTAGAACGTGGGCCTTCCAGAACCTGGAATGCTTGTAGTTGGCCGGAAGCTGGAAGATCAAGTCTGTGCCCCCCCGCCGTGGTCAGTGGGGAAACTGAGGCCCGGCGGGAATGGAGGGGAGGTCTTGAGGGTCGGTGAGCTCTCTGATGAGACAGAGCCTCCCCACAGCTTGCTGCTGCCTGACCTCGGGCGAGGCCTGTCCCTCTCCAAACCTCAGTTTCCCCACCTATGAAATGGCCACGTGACAGTGAGATGAGATGGAGCACTTCGAGTGAAGTGAGCACTTCAAGTACGTGGGCTCTCCCGGGAAGTTAGCAGCATCACTGAGACCAGGACCCTGGCCACCTCACACCTGAATGACCCTGTCACCTCGTGGTGACTGTCTGGTCACTGCTGTTCCTCTCTTTTCTTTCCCACATTCAGCGGGACATTTGGGCCCTTGCAGCCTTTTTCCGGAATGCTCTCTGGATCTAGCAGGTGGAAAAGACTAATTAGAGGAGCAAAAATGGATTGGCAGCTCCAGATTAAGGAGCAGGGGCACGGTGCCTCCAGCCCTGCATGGTGCCCTCTGCCATTTGGTGAGGGCTTCTGGAGTGTCCTCCCAGTGGAGACAGTCAGGTCCTGGCCCAAGGGCGCTGCTGGCCCTCGAAGGCATGGGTGGGCAGAGACGGATCAGGAAGGGGAAAGAGGAAGGGCTCGGTGTTCGAGCGCCACGGAGGCTCACCGGTGCACCTGCCCCAGACCCCCTCTCCTGCAGGCCGTGGATGATGCTGCCCGGGTTCCCAGAGAGCTGGAGCAGGTTCTGAGTCAGGAGCAGCCCCGTTGCTTCCCCAGATCCCCGCGAGGTCCCTGCAGGAGGGTGTTACCAGCCTCCCCATTTCTGCCTCCGAGAGAGTGGGGTTCCAGCGCTATGGGGGTTGGGGCAGAGCCAGGGTTCCAGCCCACCCTTTGACCCAGCAGCAGCCAGGCATGGTGCCGGACACTGAGCATGCAGGGGCCAACCGCGGTCACCTCACGTTTCCCCGCCTTCCTTCCTGTGTCTCCTCCAGACCATCAGCCATCTGCTGCTCAGTGCGCTTTGAAGGCGGGAGTCCTTCCCCGTGTCTCTGCTCTCCCCCACCACCCTCCCACTGCAGGAGACCCCTTGAGTTCATGGACATGAGCCACCTCATCGAGGTGTGCCCTGCCCAGGCAGGACAAAACTTTTCCAAACCCCAGACCAGGCCTGAGAGCCCAGCAGCACTGACTGCAGGTGCAGGGGTGTGTGGATTTGAAATGAAGGGGTCATTTATTCATTCAACAGGCCAAGGTCAGCCCCTCCTTTGCATCAGGCTCTGTGTTGGGGCCCCAGGGGAGTTGGGCAGCGCAGTGTGGAGTGAGGAGCCCTGGGGGGCAGCCAGGGCGTGGCAGCCAGTCTTTCCTCGGCCTGGGTGAAGTGCAGTCTGCTGAGGCCCCCAGGGCAGGGGGTGGCCAATCACACAAAAACCTGGAGCCTCCTAGAGGATTTGGACTTTACCCCAAGGGCAAGTGTTACAAGCTGGGAGGAATAGCCCCGGATGTGGCTTTTGCTTGGCTTCGTGGGGCCCGAGCTGGGTGCCCCTTCCCTGGGAAGGCTCCTGCTCTTGTCCAGGTGAGCGTGGGTGGTGGCACAGGGGGCTGGGTGGGATGACAAGCACTGGGACGTGGAGTAGACGGGCCTGGTGTTGGGGAGTGCGAGGTCAGCAGGGGGGAAGATTCAGGGTGAGCCCCGAGCTCCTGGCCTGGGAGACTGGGTGGATGGTCACCTCTCCGGCTATCAGTTCGGGTTTCCGGAACCACTGTGTGAGCGAGTCGTCTGTGCCTGGTTTTGCGGCGGAGGGCAGGATGGGAGCCGACTCTGAGCCCAGACCTCTGCCCTCCAGCCTGGCCCAGATTCTGCCGGGTCTGCTCTCTCTCTCCCTTAACCCTGCGGGTACTTTAGCCTCTTGAGTGCAGGGTTGCACCCCCCCACCCGCCCCACAACTGTGCCCCGTACACTTGGAGGAGTGCCACTTCTCTCCTACTGCCTGGGCACACGGGGACCAACCTCTGCACAGGCACCCTGACCCCGTGCAATGATGCATCTCATCCCCTGCTGTGCAAGGGTATTTCTCCCTCCCCTCAAGGTGCAGCTCCTGGCACCAAGCCTCTCTCCACTATAGCTTAAATCTGCCACCCTCCTGGCCCGGTGCTAGAGAGGGCCCCATGAGGACAGATGAGGGCTGGGGCACATCCTCCCCTCCCTTCCCCCGCCCCAGGCCTGCAGGCTAGAGATGGAGCTGAGGCTCCGTGCTGAAGTGGCCCTTTGTACATTGTGCCCCCGGAGGCTGGGGGAGCCTGGTGGGCGGGGCTGGCACTGCCGGACACCCTGCGAGTGTCTCAGCAGCACTGAGGAGGGAGGTGGGGCGTGGGGGGGCTGGGGGCTTTCTCTGGGCCTGGGAACAGTGGAGGGCACCCTGCTAGGTATGGGCACGCCCTGGCTGGGCCTGCCGCCCCAGGCGCCCCAGACTAGACGGTACTTGCCACTCAGAGTCTGTCATCGCTTCTCGTGCGAGTTCCGTCGTCACGCAACAGTTGTTTATGGAGTGCCTGCCCTGGGCCAGGCTTTGTCCTAGGGGGTGGGGAGCAGCGGTGACCGGTGACCGAGGCTTACAGGCTTACGATGACCCTGCTCTCCTGTTGTTGACATTCTGAGCGCCCGGGTGTGGGTGGGGGAGACAGACCACTAACACGTAAACAAGGAGACAGCTAGCTTCCCCAGTGAGTGCTGGGGAGGGGACAGCCGCTCTAGCTGGCAGGCCAGGAGGCCCCTCTGAGCAGGCAGCCACATTCCAGGCAGAGGAGCAGCCAGTGGGAGGACCCTGAGACCGAAAGGTGGGGACTGTGACCGGGGCCCAGTAGACAAGGGAGGCAAGGGCAGCAAAGATTCGGGGACCAGACTGGCGGGGCCTGTGGGCCCAGAGAAGAGTTTGGATTTCATTCTGAGCAAGACTGGGGTACGGGTGGGGCGGGTGGGAGTGTCTTGTGAGAGGAGGTTGAGTGCGATGGAAGGAGGGAGGGGGATTGCGTCCTGGTGGGGACTTTGCAGTGACAGACTTTGTGATGCCCAGCGCCAAATGAATATGTAGGGCCCCTAGGGACACCGGGGTGGCTCAGTGGGTTAAGCATGCAACTCAGTTTCTGCTCAGGTCATGAATCCAGGGTTATAGGATTGAGCCCGGCATCTGGCTCCGCATGGAGCGTGGAGCTATCTCCCTCTGCCCCCCTTCTCCACTCTTGTGCACTCTTGCTCTCTCTCTCAAATAGGGTGATAGTCATTTAAGCGTTCCACTTAGGCTGAGGTCATGATCTTGTAGTTCATGAGTTCGAGCCCTACGTCGGGCTATGTGCTGACAGCTCAGAGCCTGGAGCCTGCTTCGGATGCTGTGTCTCCCTCTCTCTTCCCCTCCCCTGCCCACACTCTGTCTCTGTCTCTCTCAAAAAAAGTCTAGGGCCCCTTGTTCAAAAATAATTTCAAGACAGACAAAAAAAAAAAAAAAAAGGTGGGAGGGGCAGGAGAGAGGCCAGTGAGGAGGAGGAGTGGGGCTGGGTTCCGAGTGCATTTTGGAAGGACACCCCAGCAGTCCTCGCCCGGACACCAGGCACATGGTGAGGCCGTGGTTGGGCCGCACAGGGAGATCTTTTCAGCTCAGGAGCTCAGAGGACTGGTCAGTATTGAGCTTCCTGGTACGTCATCATGGGGTGAGGGGCTGGGATGGTCCCACAGTGCAGATGGGGACTCGGAGGCCTAGGGTACATAGTAAGTGACCTGCCCAGGATCACGCGATGGCAGGGTGGGCAAGGCAGTGGGGGGGATGGGGGTGGAGAAAGGGCAGGATTTGAATCCGGCTTTCTTTGAGCCCAGACTCCAGGGAGTTGCTGCCCGTCGCGGTGCCCTGCCCACCTCCAACCCCTGAGAGCACCCCCAGCCCGTGAGCTAGGGAGTCTCCTTCCTGGCCACCGAGGCGGACAGTGCTGAGCCCCAGCCTCACCGGCCCTGCTTTTCTCACGGTGATCTCCAGTCCCCAGATGTGGCAGGGGAGGAGGCAGGCAGAGCTGCTGTCCACCCCTGCTTGCCGGGTTCCTCCGATCCCTCCAATAGGGTGGGTTGTTTGGGTCTGGGAGGCTGAGAGGCTGGGAGCCGGGCTGGGAGCCACAAGCCGGAAGTGAAGGAGCCTCAGTAGGCTCCCCAAGGGGGTGGGTGAAGCCAGCCTGCGAGGGTCTGGGTTGGTCAACTTTGCGGAAGGACTGGCACCATATTCCGTTGTGGATTAGAAGAAGCTGCGTTTCTGACTTTCCTCTAATTGGCTGCTCTGCTCATAATTAATGATCTGCTCAGTGAGTCCGTTACAGGCTCGTGCTGCCCCTCCTGCTTCCTCGGCCTCACCCTGGCTGGACCATGTGCTCCTCTCTTTCTCCTTCCTTCTCCCTCCGGACACCCCAGCCCCATCCCTGCGCCTCCCAGCCGTAGATCCCAGAAGGCTGACGTTCACTGTCAGGCACCAGGAGCAGGACTCAGGCCCTCACGGCCTGCACAGCAGGCCGACTGGCCAATGGGACATTTCTCTCCAGGCTGATGGGGGGCTTCTGAGCGGGCTGGGCTTGAGGGCAGCGCCCCAGGGGAGGCAAGGGCTAAGCTGGAGTCCCCGGAGACCCCGAATGCATCCCTCCACCCAGCAGCCTGAACGCTGGACGCCAGGGCGCCCAACATTCTTCTCGGCCAGCCTCTGATTTATGTCTTCACCCTCTTCAGAAGGAGCCCAGAGAGGGTGATTCCCACCACAAGGAATGAATGCCTCGCAATGGTGGACTGGGCATGGGGCCAGGCTGTACAATAGCCATCTGGGGGTCTCCTCCGGGCCCCCAATTTCTCATCCATGGCCCGCCACACGGAGTGCAGCCTCTGTTTCCATTCCCAGAGAACCCTTTACCCCCCATGGCCCCCCACCCCCAGGACTGGTGAGTACTGAGCCTACTCGAGGGTGAACGGAGCAGGGTTTCTGAGGCACAGTTAGGATTCAGGCCCCTCTCCCAGCCCTCCGCGCCCACGCTGTGTGTGAGATGCTGGGTCCCACCGGTACGGAGCGCTTTCCAACCTTTCCTGCCTGTACCGCACTCCTCCAGTTCCCATCATGACCTACAAATATGCCCAGCAGTCCCTTGGGAGTATGGGAACCATTTAGGGCCACCTGCCACCCAGAGGGAGCAGGCGAGGCTCCAAGAGGAGACAGGCACGTGGTTTACCGAGTGCCAGCACCGACAGGCCCCTTCGTTGTGAGCGCGCCCACGTCCCCGGCACCCACGTCCCCTGGCACCCTTCAGCAGGGTAGGGCTGCCCTTACTGCCCTGGGGCTACCTGTTTCTACCTCATACAGAAGAGGAGGCTGCCGCCCCAGCGAGGTGACCCAGCTGAGCAGAGGTGGGGTCGGGAAGCCTGCCGAGGTGAAGGCCAGAGCTGAGGCTGGGCCAAGTTTGGCTTTCCCCATGTGTAGCCACCTAACTGCTGCCTGTGCTCAGCCTGGGAGGGCAGGAGGCAGCCTGTGGTGTGCGGGTACCCAAGGCAGGTACCGGGTCAGGTGAGGGGAAGATGGGCCCAGGCAGGGAGAGGCCAGGAGGGTACGAGGACAGCGGGGGGTGTGGAGGGGAGCAGGAGGTCCTAAGGTTGGGTCAGACACTGCTGACCCTTACAGGGCGAGCCAGGCTGTCACTCAGACCCTCTGAACTTGTTTCCTGGTTTGTAACAACAATGCAAGGATGGAATTGGAGAAGGGAGCTGAAGCAGCGAGCATCCTGCCAGAGGGCAGTGTGGTGCCAGGCCTTGGGCACGCCCTCCGCTCTTCCCCTGTGCGGTGACGGGCTGCTGAGAGGCAGCTGGAGGCCAGGGTCAGGCAAACAGCCAGTAGGCACAAACTCCCGGAGTATGGGTGCAGCTGGTGTGGCACCATCCCGAGATGACTGGGAATTCTGGACATCCGGGCCAGCAGGACCCGGGAAAAGTTAGGGAGTCCCAGGAGGGCAGTACGCGTGGGCGGGGTCTGCAGTACAGGCACTAGCCAGGTTCCCGGAGGGACTTCAAGCCGCCTGGAGCCTTCTGGAGGCCAGGCCTCACCAGGGAGGTTTCCTGACTATTTAGAGAAGGGTCCTGGAGATCCCAACAATGGACCGTGTCCAGAGTGATCTGTTTCCGCCGTCATCAGGTCAGGGGCAGGGGGCTCTTGCGGCCCTTCGGGAAGCCCTTGGCTTTGTGGTTTCACATCACTGCAGCCTGGTCTGTAGCCAGAGCACTGCCCTGGGGGGCCCCCAAGTGGAGGGGAGCCACAGCCTAGACTGTGCCTCCTGAGTGAGGACCCCCAGAAGGGGTGCGTGGGCATGAGTCCTGCTGCTCCGGTTGTGAGTCTCAAGCAGGTCCCTGAGCCCTCCATGCCCATCTCCTCACCACCTGGCGGTTGTGAGGACAAACTGAGGAAGGTACTAGGCCACTCAGTACTTGTCAGCTGCCATGAAGAAGGTGATAATGATGCAGGCGCCATCTTCTGGAAGGAATGTTCTGGGCCCGCTGCTCTGCATCCTGTCCAGCCCTGCCCAGTCAGAGGGTTTACCTGCATCCAGGTTACTGACTCGAGAGGGGTGAGAAGGGGTACCCAGGCTTCTGCCCAAGCAGTCCCTGAAGTGCAGGGTGTCCTTGTCACCCCACTAGGCTCCACAGGCTCTTCATAGACTCAGACCTCCCCCCGCCCAGTCCTTTGCTGTCACTGCACTGGGAGTTTCCAACACATGGGCCTTTGTGAGCCCTCCACCTGAGACGTTGTTCCCACCCTATGGGGTGGCTGCTTCTCGGGTCTCAGCTGAAACATCCTGTCTTCGGGAGCCCCCCCTACCCCCGACACCTGGCATCCGTTGTTCGTTTTCCTCATTTGTTCTCTGTCCCGCCATTGGACTGAGTTCTCCTGGAGGACCTCATCTGTGGATCTTGTTCCCCGCTGCACCCCCAGTGCCAAGCCAGGACCCATCTGCCCACTCCGCCCATCCTTGGGAAGGACAGAAATACCGTGACCCACTGTGGTCCTCCCATCCCCCCCACCCTAGCCCCTGGCTCCTCCCCCTCGCCCCCCCCCCTGCCCTGGCCCAGCCCCCCACCAGGACAGCTCTGCCCCTTGATTCTTCACCAGCCAAGTCCAAGTCGGTGACTGGATGTGGCCCGGCTGACGTAGAGACAGTCAGATCTCGATGCCCGAAGTTCCACCTCAGTGCCCATGCCTCTGGCTTGTCCTACACATCCAGCAACCATCTGGGCTGGGCCCCATGCTGGGTGCCCGGAACACAGGGTCAGGCTGACTTGGAGAGCGCGCAGTGTGGGAATGGAATGAACAGGGCAAGGGACAAGACTCATCGCTGCTGAGGTTTGCCATGACGGGGCAGGGGTTGGAGAAGACGTGGCCCCTGGCTCAGTGGCTGGTGGTCATACTTGGGTGGCCGCCACTGCTCCCCCTACCTCTGCCCCAGCGGCGCCTGCACCCCTGCTGGGACCTGTCCACATCCCCTCCCTGGACCGCTCAGAGGACTCTGGCAAGACCACTCCCCACTCCTGTAGTTCCCCTCTCTCTTCCAGGCGGTGTGAGTGAGCCCATGAGAGCCCTCAGGGCCCTTCTGAAATGCGCGCCCACCTCGTGGGTGGCCATTCATCTGTCCTCCGCCTCTTTGGGGTTTAGGCCGGTTCCTTCTCTGCCTGGCTGGGGTTTTCAGACCATTTTTGGTGTAGAAGTTTTTCTGCAGACAAAATCTGATGAGGAACTGCTGCAATGTATGAAACTGAGAAGTTGAGAGAGCATCTTTTTGGTTGTTTTTTGGGGGGGGGGAGAGTTGTCCCTGGCTTTGCTAATTCTCCCCTCTCACTCCATCTCATTCTCTGGTTCCCAGGAGGACCCTGTGAGGTTCCACGGAATCTGGTTTGGGAACACCCGTGCTCAGCACCCACATAGCCCTTTACGTGCGATGTTTGTGTATGTCTGTGTCTCGTCCTATGTCTCCTCCCCAAAGCCACCCACCAGGAGTCTCTGCTTCCTGGGGACAGACGCCTCAGTCTCCCTCTTGTGACAGACATGCATCACACACACCTCTCCAGATGTTTCACACAGACCTACCTGGTGGTTGCTATTCCAGGTACTTGTATTTAAAGTGAGGTCCTGGGGCGCCTGGGCGGTGCGGTCATTTAAGCGTCCGACTCTTAGTTTTGGCTCAGGCCATGATCTCTCAGTTCATGTGTTCGAGCCCTACATCAGGCTCTACACTCTCTCTCTCTCTTTCTCTCTGCCCCTCCCCCGCTCATATGTGCAGGCTCTCTCTCTCTCTCTCTCTTCCTCTCTCTCTCAAAATAAATTTAAAACATTAACTGAAATTCTCACCACAGCCTTGTGACCTGAACACCATAGTAACTCCATCTCACGGCCTCCAGCTGCCTCTGCAGAATGAGGCGCAGCCCCCTCTCCCAGCCCCCGACCCCCAGGCTCTGTGGCTTTGTTCCTCCCTTCGCTCCTTCCCAGACTTTCCCTAGTTTCCACTTCCAGCGCACCGCCCACCCCTGAGGCCATGACCCTCCTTCTGCTCACTGCCTCGGTCACCTTGTCGCAGCGGCTCACTCCCACTCCCCACCCTGGCCCTGTGTCCCAGGCTGAATGCCGTGGGCGGCCTCCGGGCCTCCTGCACCTCAGCTGTCCTAGTGAGCACCCTTCCCTCTGCTCCCGCCGCCCCCTCCCATGGCCAGCCCCCCCCCCCACCCCGTTTCCCGCAGGCCTGGTGCTGTCAGGGCAGTACCTGCCAGCACGTGTGGCTATTAAACTAAAATTCAAATTAAGCTACATTGTAAATAGTCCCTCAGTCTCCCAGTCAATTTCAAGTGCTCAGTAGCTGCATGGGGCTAAGGGCAGCAGGTGTGTTGGACAGTGGGGTGTGTGTAGGATAGCTCGGGAAGCTGATGTTGGCCACCCTCCGGCACAGGCTGATGGGGTCACCCCACTCAGAGGCTTCAGTGGCCTGGGGCTGAGGCCCATGGCGCCTCCACCCCGCCCCCTGTAAGTGGAGGCTGTGTGTGGGTCTCAGGACCTACAGAGCAGAGAGTGGGCACAGGTGGACAGAGGAATGTTCTGCAAATTTCTTTGCCCTCTGAGCTCCAGTTTCTTCCTCTGTAAAGCCGGGATAAGAAGTCCTACCTCCAAGGATGGCTGGGAGGCTCAAGTACCTGTAAGACCCCCAGCTGACAGCTGGTGTGTATTTAAGCATGTGATAAGTGGTGACCATCATGCTAACATGAATAAGGAAAGGCAGGGGCAGATCTCAAGAGGCAGGGGTCACAACAGCCGTGGGCCCCAGTGCTGGACACTGGGAGCCACCGTGGGCCTCTGACCACCGCCACCCCATTGGCTGATGCCTGAGGATGGCTAATCACTAAGCACTTAGCCTCAGTGCTATCCAATAGAACCTTCTGGGATGGTGGAAATGTTCTATATCTTTGCTACCCATGGGCCTCTGGGGACCAGACGCTGATATCCTGGGTGGGCCAAAGACCAGTGGGGAAAGAGGAGGCCCCAGGTCGCTGAGGGCAGGTCCCAGCCTTGGGAACCAACTTTCTCAGCACATGCGAACCACTCGGGCAGCTGGCCTGGGGCTGGGACCAGGCGGAGTTCAGGAAGGGAGGGGTTTGGAGGAAGGAGAGAGGGCCAGGGCACGCTGGTTGGTTGTGGGGTAACGGGGAGGGGTGGGGTTCATCATGGAAAGACCTCTTGGGCATGGGCATTGGGCTGAGCCTTCCGCTGGGCCCCTGCCCTGGAGCTAAGCCCGCAGAAAGAGTAGAGCCCAGATCTTTGTGTCCAGGGGAGTGGCCTGGGTGCCCCATCCGGCTGGTCCAATAACCGGCTCCCAGTGTAGCTGTGCCTCTCCTTTGGGCCTTGGCTTCCTTATCTGTGGATGGGAGCAGCAACAGCCCTCCCACCTGCCCCATAGCGAACAGGCTCTGCCAGGACTTTCTAGCTGCTGGGCAGATGGGGTCGTTGGCCAGGGCTGGCCCTTTAAGCTGACTTCTCTCTGGAGAAAGCGGGCAGTAGAGGTCCTGGGGACTGGGGGTCATGGTACACCAGACCATCCCTCAGCCAAGCCATTTGTGATTAGCCTGGGGCCTAATCCCCAGGCCTGCAGCCCTGCTGGGTCCCAGGTCTACCTGTCAGCAGATGCAGGATGCTTGGGAAATCTTGGTTTCCATCGACTTCGTTCCCACAAGCCTGGTGCAGCTGAGCGACTAGCTTAAAGTCTTAAAACGTCCATGTCCTCATTTACAAAATGGAAACTCACATACCTTCCTCCAGGGCTGGCCCCATGAATTGGGCCCCAATTTCTCCACCCATCGCAGTGCCTGGCCCACTGCAGGTTCTTGGTAACTGTTCCACCAGTGGCCTGGATGACGTGTCGGCTTGACCCTTAGGGAGCTCTGTCTGATGGACGTGAGCCTAAGGAATGAATAAAAACGACAAGAGGGAAAGAAGTAAATACAGCATCAGCAGCTTCTCACATCTTGCCAGGACTCCAGAAGTTGTGCCCCATAGCTGCCTCCTCTGCCCATCTCCCCGTGTGGGACCGTAGAACCTCATATTGGAAGGACCCTTATTTAGTCCCGGAGTCTTCTGATCCCTGTGGTGCTGACTTGCTCTGCTTAACCCCAAGGAAGGACCCGGAAGCAGTAGCGGCAGCTTCAGGGAAGCTGATTTAGGTCAACAGAAGGAAGATTTCTAGCAGCCCAATGTGCTTAGAATGGGTGGCGCTAAGAATTGGACACGCAGAGGCCAGATGGGCACTTGGCATTGGCCTCGGGTGAGGGTGTGGACAATATTCTTGTTCTAGAGCACTTCCAACCCTGGGAGAGGAGCCTGGACCTCTGTAGGGCTCCACATTCCCTGGCTTCTGGAAGCCAGATGAGTCACTGAGAATGCCCTATAGGGTGTTGGGTGCCAGTCAGTAGTAAGCAGCCTTCCAATTGGCCCAGTCCTTTAACAAAGCTGGCCAGGAGCGAGGCCTGGCATGTTCAGTTGTATCTCTACATTTGGTTGTCTGGCAGGAAAGCCAAATGGAAAGAAAGAAACAGGAATTTTTCTAGAGCATCTACCAATTGCTAGGCTCCTTACAGGAGGCTTGGACACCACGGCTCATCCAGATCTCTCACAGGATTGCATGGAAGAGGATATCTTCCTTCTACATGTAAGACTGAGGCTCAGAGAGGCTAAGTAACTTGCCTAAGGGCACACAGTAAATTACAGCTCTGGGATTCAAGTGAAATCTTCCTGACTTCCAGTAACAAGGGAGGCTTCTACTCACTGAGCACCAACTGTATACTTAGGCACAGTTACTAGCCCTTTGTGTGGATTAACGCATTTGATTCTCAAAACAACCTTATGACGTAGGGACAGTTACACCACCATTTTACAGAGAAGGGGAACTGAGGCAGGAAGGGGTAAGATAACTTGTCAAAGTCAGAGGCAGTGTTCAGATCCGACATCACAACCACTGTGCCTACCCTGTGTCTTAGGCAGTTTGATGCAGATTCACCTCCTGCCTTCTTCATGGAGATGGGCAGAGCCCTTGGGTCACATGGAGTAAGACTGGCATGGGGTAGAGGCCAGCACAGGGAGGCAGCAGACTTCAGCTCAAAATCAAGATGCCCTTTTAAGCAGATGGACTAGTTCTTGGAGAGGCAGTGAGGGTGCATTCAGAGGTCCTCCCGGGCCGGGGGTTTTAGATGAGCCAATTCCTGCCCAAGAGTGGAGACAAGGTGGGCTGTGTGACCTCCAAGATTTCCCCAATAGATATTTTCCAGAGCATTCTCAACACCTACTAGGTGTCAGACCTCTGGGACAGACTGCAGCTGGTCTCTTCTTCCAGTTGCAGGAGTTGAGTGCCCCATGGCTGTTTCAGAACTGAGGACACCAGGGATCAGGTTCCATGAGGCAGACAGGGAAGGGGGTCAGAGGATGGTGGGCAAGGGAAGTGGTATTAGGACATGAGCTACTGAACCAAGGAGGAGGCTGGCAGGGGGCAGTGAGAGGCCAGCAGAGGGCATTCCCAGGGCTGAGCTAGGACCCTGGTCAGCGCAGGCAGGCTCAGGACCATGGAGAGCTCCCTAGGAACCTCCTATCACTCGATGACCGCTGTCAGGATGTGTCTGCACCCAGGAGGCTGCTGCCATCCTGGTAAGGCCCACGGATATAGCCTGTGGTCTCCAGGGACATCTGTCTCTTCTCTGGCCAAGAGCCCCCACTGGATTCAGCCTGAGCCCTGACCCTGAGGTCATTGCTGGGTTGTGAGGTTTGGGCTCATCTGATTCCCTCTCTCACCCCATCAACCTTCTAAGCAAAGCCCAAAGAAAGAGGGCACAAGGAAGAGAAGGAAGAAGTGGGGAGAGGGAGGAAAAGAAGAAAACCTGCCCAGGGGCACCTTCTGGGGCATGGTTACAGCCACAAGTCAGCACAAGAAGAGGGGGCCCAGGGTGGGCTGAGCCTGCCACCTTCCTGGGTCAGGACCAGCCTTAGCGCCCCCATCCCTGATTATCTGGCTACCAGGAAGCATCCAGCCCATCCCCTGCCAACTTCCTGCAGGAGACCCAGGCTCCTGGGGCTGGGTACAACTCATGGACCCTCTGGGGAGGCTCCTAGGGAGCCTGACAGAATTTCTTCCCTTCTTTCCCTGGCATCCCAGGAAGTGGGGAGCTGTTTCTCAGCCCCTCCTCTATCAGGCTCAGGTTTAGCTTAGGCTTCGCTTATGAGCCCCTGCTCTGCCCCTTGCTCCTCGCTCCTCTGAGACAGGACAGCACCCACTAGGGCCCAGGCTTTGCCAGGGGCTCACGTCCAAGCCTTTGCTCCAGCCACACCCTTATCTGAAGGTTCTCTCTGATCTCTGCCAAGCTGGGGTATAATAATGGGAGTAAGAAGAGTTGAAGTTTATTTAGGACTCACTTTGTGCCAGGTGCTTTATGTGGATTATTATTGAACCCTCATTTTATAGGAGGAAAAGGAGGAAAGTTGTGAACTTGCCCAAGGCTGCACAGATAGGGGATGGCAGAGCCAGGATTTGGACCAGGCAGGCTGGTTCCAGAGTCTGTGTGCACGGAAGTGCTGGTGAATGCACCGAGACCTTAGGGCAGGGTGCTGTTGTTGAGCCTGCTGTGTACAGCTCCCTGCCCCAGGGAGCTGCTAGTCCAGCTGAGAAACAGATGTCAGAGGAGGCGATCCCAGCATGGTGAGCGTTGCGAACAGGACAGGGCTACGGATTGGTCTCCCCGAGTTCAGTGTCTCATTCAAAGTGGGCAGGGCTGAAATAGGTTCGTTACAGCTGTAATTAGTTAAGTTAAGATGAGGTCATATTAAAGTGGAGTGGGCCCCTCACCCAATATGACTAGTGTCTGACGGGAAATTTGGACATAGACATGCACACAAGGAGGATACCTTGGGAAGGTGAAGGCAGAGACGGGGTGAGGCTTCCACGGGCCAAGGATGCCCGAGATGGCCAGCAAAGCCACCAGAGGCTAGAGAAGAGGCATGAAGCAGATTGTCCCTAACAGACTTCAGAAGGACCCAAGTCTGCTGACACTTTGGTCTCAGACTTCTGGCCTCCAGAACTAAAAGTAAGTTTCTGTTGCTTAAGCTAAAAACAAAAAAGTGGGCAGGACAGGAATGATTATACCCATTTTACAGATGAGGGAGTTGGAGCGCAGGTTCACAGTGGCTATATGAACCCAGGGGCTGATGCAGGGAGTCAGGATGAGGGTTGGGAGAGCTTAGGATGGCTCCTCCAGGTTCTAACCTGGGACAGGAGGCATTTGGTTTCAAGGAAGGCCAGCCCTGACACAAAGCAGGCACCTGAGAAATATTTGGTGAATTTCACTGAAATGAGGAAGGGCCTGAGTTATGGCTCGAGTTGCCTGAGATCATTCACTGTAGGAGGAGGGACCCAGACAGGGGTTTTGTCCTGAGGGAGCTGCCTACCTAAGGCCTTGAAGGTCAGTGGGCCAGCCCATCAGAGATCCCAAGTCCTTCCTCAAGTAAACTTGCTTCTCCAGGCAGGTCCTGACCACCACATCCCTCTTGGGGTCCTGAGTCCTTGGAGGGACTCAGATGTGCCAGGAAGTGGGAGTAGGGGTGGAGAGCGGTGAGCTGGACAGTGAACCCCAACCCAGCTCTTACTCCCGGACCCAAAGTATACTCACCTCCACGCCCATCCAACCCAAGAAGCTTCTACACCAAGTATACTATGGAAAAGACATGAGATTTGGATCCAGAGACTAAGGTCAACAGCCAGGCTCTGCCATTAGCCAGCCAAGTGACTGGCCACGCCCCTCAGTCAGCCTCTGTGTTTGCGTCTGCTGGGCAGGATGCCGTGGTGAGGGTTAGAGTGAGGACCCTGCAGGACAGCCTGTCTCAAAGCCCAGCGCTGCCATTTACCTTCTCCATGAAGGCTGTTGAGGTGTAACCCCCACCCCAGTCTAAGACTACTCCATCCTTCTAGGACCTGACTCCTTGCTCCCACTTCACGTCCAGGTGTTCAGCAAATCCAGCAGATTCTCAGCACTTTCTGCAGCCCTGTCCCCCACCCTGGTTAAAGCCACCCTTGTCTTGCCTGGACAGTGGTGGCGACTCTTCATTCTTCCCCCTGCTCCATTCTTCAGGCAACAGCGTGTTCTTAAAAGAGCAGCCCAAGTGAGCCTCTTCAGACCAAAGTCAGGTCATATTTCTGCTCTGCTCAGAATCCTCCCATGAAAGCTACATTTCCTGCTGTGGCCCCAGGCTCTGTGTGATCTGGGCGCAACCGCCTCCCTCCTGAGCACTGGCTGTTTCTTCTGCCCAGAACCTTCATCCCTTGCTCTCTTGTCTTCTTCAAGTCTTTCTCTTCCTTAAGTCTCCCTCTTCTCAGTGAAGCCTGCACTGACCACCGTTGGTCAGGGAAGTCACTTCACCTCCTATCCCTTACCGTGCTTTTTCCCCAGAGCACTACTCTTTCTAAAGTTGTACTTGACTCATTTATTTCTAGTTTATTGCAATTCCTTGCTCTGCTCACCCCCATGGGTGCTGCTTGGAGGTGGGGGTCCTCGCCTGCCTTGTCCCCCGTGTTCTCAGGGCCTCGCACAGTGCCTGGCACGTAACAAGCTCTGGATAAGCAGTCGCTGGGGGAGCAGCCTGTGGGGTACTGTGTGGGCCAAACGTGAGGTGCCTGTTCCATCCACTGGGTTGTCTTCACTGGTCACCAGTAGACTCTTCATGAGGGTCACCCTCCTGGGGTTGAGTGTGGCAGATGGAAAGGGCTCAGGACCCGTTTACCAGGGTTGATCCCACAGAGTCTGACTCCTACTAATTCTGTGATGTGGGGCACATTATATCATCTCTCTGTCCTCAGTCTCTTCACCTGTAAAATGGGGATGGCAACAGCACCTGCTTCCTGTTGAGAGGTCAAGTGTGTAATGTGCTCGGGACGGTCGCTGGCTTGTGTCAGTGACCGTCAGCTTTATTGTTACACCTGGTTGTTTTCTCAGTGAAGCGTTTGAATAGAGGCAGAAATGCTGCCAGCTGGGGCCTAGTTTGGCTCCATAGCTGGGTCCCCTGGAGGGACACAGCCTTGGCTGTAAGAGGGGAGGGGGGTGTTGCCACCAGAGCAGAACTGGGTTCAGGTCCTGACACTGCCACCTTCTTACTGTCCTTTGGGAAAAGCCTCGTCATCTTTCTGAGTCTGTTTCCCCATCTGTGAAATGGGTGGTTACAGTAGCCTCCCAGGGTAGATGAGACTGACAGGAGACCGCATGTGCCCATGCTTTATTTATTCAGTTTTCTATTTATATGCCGCTCAGTCAAAATAAAAATGTATTCGGAGCACTTATCAAAATACATGAAGATAAGGCAAAAAGGGATGAGGACAAGAAGAGTAAGAGCGAAGCCAGAAGCGAAGGCGCCCCAGACAGTCTGCTCTGCGAGGCGCTGACTTGCTCCAGGCCGACCACCTGTGGTTCCAGTCTC
Organism: Suricata suricatta; assembly: GCF_006229205.1. Classification (NCBI taxonomy): domain Eukaryota; kingdom Metazoa; phylum Chordata; class Mammalia; order Carnivora; family Herpestidae; genus Suricata; species Suricata suricatta. The sequence continues at coordinate 8,505,011 of NC_043709.1, read as the reverse complement.
CTAAGCAGCTGGAGCAACAAGGGACCCACACTCAGTTCCTTATTCCCAGCAGCAAGCCAGGCCCGGGCCTTATCAAGAGGCCACACTCTGAAAGCCCTCGTGAAAGGGGGTCCTCGGCACAGGTGAGACTGTCTTCCAAAGGGCACAGCTGGCCAGGTATAAGGAGATCCTGAAAGCCGGCCTGGCCACAGAACCGAGGGGCAGCTGGGTCGGTGTGACCTCAGCTACGGGAACTGGTCTGAGTGGCCTCCCGGCCCTGCCCTTCGAAGCTCCTGGTCCAGCTCAGCCCAACAGGGGCCAGGATCGGGGTGTTCCACAGACGCAGGTCCCAAGCAGGGAAAATTAGCCCGCCAGGATCAGGGCTGCCTGACTGGGTCCTCCACGCCCCCTGGCGGGCCACCAGGGAGGCTGCTGCTGTGCAGCCGTCCGTGTTGCCTTATGCCTGGCATCCCATGGCAGGAATTCCTACCCGCCCGCCTGTATCAGGCCTCACCCCTCTGCCCCTCCACTCACCCTGCCAGCCTGGCCTACCTGGTCTCACTTTGCCAGAGCAGGGGCTGGAATCCGTTATAGAGAGAGGAGCCCAGAAGACCTGCTTCGAAAGACTGCCAAGGGCAGCCCTTCTCTCCTGCAGCCTCAAAAGCCAGTGGAGACCAGTCCCCCCACCCCACCCCCCGAGACAAGCTGATATTTAGCAGAGGTCAGGCCCCCAGCCCCATCGTCCTGCCTGACTGTCTGCAGGCTCCAGGAGCACCAGGCATTCAAACTAGAGGAGATGGGTCCCCTTGGACCTGACAGCCAAGTGCGCTGGCCAGCGGGATTGGCGACCCCACTGTTCCTCACTAGCTGGAGGTGAGGCCGGGAGGTAACACAGGAGTCAAGCCACCTGGGTTCCTGCCCCAGCTTTGTAACCTCAAGCAGGTCCCTGAAGCCCCCTAGGTCCTGATTTCCTCCTCTATAAAATTAAAAGGTTGGAGGAGGTGGTTCTTGAAATGTTTTCTGGGTCAAACATGTTATGATTCTGTGCCTTATGATGACCATGTAGCTTAGAGAAAATTAATGTTGGAATCTTCCAGCACTGAAAGGATGGAAGTTTATTGAGCAGGAACGCTGTACCCATTTCACAGGTGTAGAAACCAAGGTTTAGAACGGTGAGGAGCCTTGCTTAAGGTCACAGAAGTTCAAAGCCAAGTGTGCCTCTTTCCACTCTACCCTGCTGTCTTCAGAGTTAGGAAGTGGAGGGCAGGGAGGCAGCCAAATGACCCCGAGAAGGAAAGAAAAGCCACAGAAAGGAACATCTTAAGGGAAAGAATGCTCTCGGTGGAAGGGCAGGGTCTCGTGGGATCCACGGGAGGGGAAACGAAAACACCAGATGCCAAAGGCCGGTTTCTGTCCTGGCCCCTCCCGAGACTAGTGCGTCATCCAACCAAGTTGTTGGTCCTGCCAGGCCAAATGGGTATCCTCTAGCCTGCCTGCCTGCCTCCCTGGGCCCCAGGACAAAGCGAGCTGGATGGTTAAGGTCAGAAGTACTCTGTCACTACACAGGTTCATCCGTGAGATAAAGAGCACATCTGAATCAAGTGTGGACTTTAGTTGTTAGTAAGGTGGCCATTTCCATTTCTCAGTGGTGACAGATGTACCATGGCGATGTAAGACATTAGCCCTAGGGGAGACCGAGTGAGGAGTGCTAGAACATTTACTTAAATTGTAAGAAACAACATACAAGGCTGTCCGTTCCACAGCCATCAACTGACAAGATCGGGGCGCCTGTGTGGCTCCCTTGGTTAAGCGTTCGATTTTGCCTGCGGTCATGACCTCACCGCTCCTGAGTTCGAGCCCCGCACCGGGCTCTGTGCTGACAGCGTGGAGCCTGGATTCGGAGCCTGTGTCTCCCTCTCTCTCTGCCCCTCCTCTACACGCACTCGCTCTCAAAAATGAAAAGATGTTAAATTGTAAGAAACAACGTACAAGGCACCTGGGGCAGCTGAGTGGCTCCGTTGGTTAAGTGTCCGACTCTTGATTTAGGCTCAGGTCACGATCTCAGGGTCATTGGATCGAGTCCTGACTGAGGGAGGAGCCTGCTTACGATTCTCTTTCTCTCTTTCTCCCCCGCTGCCCCTCTGCCCCTCTCCCCTGCTCGTGCTCTCTCTCCAAAATAAATTAATTAATTAAAATAAACTAATCGATAAACTGGATAAGTGAATAGAGAATGGTTATAGTCATGACTCACTCGTGAATAGAGAGTGATTCATTCAAGACAACCATGGAATATTATGTGGGATTTAAAAGGAAATGGTAGATTTATTGATATGAAAATCTGTTTCATCTCTCATTGATTGAGGAAAACAACTTGAGTGTACTTACTGTCCAATATGGCACTATTTACAAAAAATATGAAGCCCAGAACAGAAATACTGCATATGGAAGCCAGCAACACACTGTAGACAGGTCACACTGTTCCTGTGGGGACATCCGTCTTGAACTTGAACTTCCTCTTTTAAGTATGTCAGAGTTAGGGGTGCCTGCCTGGGCGGCTTAGTCGGTTGAGGGACCAACTTTGGCTCAGCTTCATGGGTTTGAGCCCCGCCCTCGTGGGGCTGTGCTGACAGCTCGTTCAGAGCCTGGAGCCTGCTTCAGGTTCTGTATCTCCCTCTCTCTCTGACCCTCCCCCTGCACACTGTCTCTCTCTGTCTCTCCAAAATAAATAAAAAACACTTTTAAAAATTTAAGTATGTTAGAGTTAAATGTGTTTCCTTGAGGCCTGAGAATTATTTTTCAGTGAAAAAGAATGGGATGTGTCAACATATCCACAGCAAAAGAAAAAAAGAGAGCAGCATCCTAGGCGGTGCAGGGAGGGGACCCGAGTCGGCAGCCTGTGGCCCACTCTCTCCCTCCCTTGGGGCCTGGGAGCCCCCTGGGGCAGGTTCAGGACCGCAGGGTCGGGCTTCTCCCAGGCTGCGTAGTATTCCTGGAGCCAAGCCTAATAACGCAGCTGGACTGGTCTGGGTGGGCAGGCCAGGTGGAAGATCAGACTGCAGGGCAGGGGGTGGGGGGAGGGGGGCTTTGACCTGGTGGTCTCTGGGAGGCAGGGCGGGGCAAGCATGGAGGAGGTCCTGATCCAGGAGGGGAGTTTCCTTGATTCCTTGATGGGGGGGAGGGGGGAGGGTTGTTTCCAGGGGTACTTGGTACAGCAAGTAGAACTCACAGGCTCGACTCCAGGGGGACAGGGGGTGACTTCATGCAAGGGCACCTTCTCAGGCTCCCTTCCTAAGGAGCGGGCTCTCCTCACCCAGGTCTGCAGACTCCCTGACCCTCTGCTCTCTCCCTGTTCCCTGCAGGATGAAGATGAGGCGCTACAAGCTCTTTCTCATGTTCTGTATGGCCGGCCTGTGCCTCATCTCCTTCCTGCACTTCTTTAAGACCCTGTCCTATGTCACCTTCCCCCGGGAACTGGCCTCCCTCAGCCCAAACCTCGTGTCCAGCTTCTTCTGGAACAATGCCCCCGTCACGCCCCAGGCCAGCCCGGAGCCGGGTAGCCCCGACCTGCTGCGAACGCCGCTCTATTCCCACTCGCCGCTGCTCCAGCCGCTGTCCCCGAGCAAGGCCACCGAGGAGCTCCACCGGGTGGACTTCGTGCTGCCCGAGGACACCACCGAGTATTTCGTCCGCACCAAGGCCGGAGGCGTCTGCTTCAAACCGGGCACCAAGATGCTGGAGAAGCCCCCCTCTGGGCGGCCCGAGGAGAAGGCCGAGGGGGCCGACGGCTCCTCGGCCCGGGGCCCGGCCCGGCACCTGCTGAGCGCCCGCGAGC
>NC_043709.1:8491003-8501100 GCF_006229205.1 Suricata suricatta | reverse complement strand
GCTCGGGGGCCCGCGGCGCGCGGCGCAAGTGGGTGGAGTGCGTGTGCCTCCCGGGCTGGCACGGGCCCAGCTGCGGGGTGCCCACCGTGGTGCAGTACTCCAACCTGCCCACCAAGGAGCGCCTGGTGCCCCGGGAGGTGCCGCGGCGGGTCATCAACGCCATCAACGTCAACCACGAGTTCGACCTGCTGGACGTGCGCTTCCACGAGCTGGGCGACGTGGTGGACGCCTTCGTGGTGTGCGAGTCCAACTTCACGGCCTACGGCGAGCCGCGGCCGCTCAAGTTCCGCGAGATGTTGACCAACGGCACCTTCGAGTACATCCGCCACAAGGTGCTCTACGTCTTTCTGGACCACTTCCCGCTGGGCGGGCGGCAGGACGGCTGGATCGCCGACGACTACCTGCGCACCTTCCTGACGCAGGACGGCGTGTCGCGGCTGCGCAACCTGCGGCCCGACGACGTCTTCATCATCGACGACGCCGACGAGATCCCGGCGCGCGACGGCGTGCTCTTCCTCAAGCTCTACGACGGCTGGACGGAGCCCTTCGCCTTCCACATGCGCAAGTCGCTGTACGGCTTCTTCTGGAAGCAGCCGGGCACCCTGGAGGTGGTGTCGGGCTGCACGGTGGACATGCTGCAGACGGTGTACGGGCTGGACGGCATCCGCCTGCGCCGCCGCCAGTACTACACGATGCCCAACTTCCGCCAGTACGAGAACCGCACGGGCCACATCCTGGTGCAGTGGTCTCTGGGCAGCCCCCTGCACTTCGCCGGCTGGCACTGCTCCTGGTGCTTCACGCCCGAGGGCATCTACTTCAAGCTCGTGTCCGCCCAGAACGGCGACTTCCCTCGCTGGGGCGACTACGAGGACAAGCGGGACCTCAATTACATCCGGAGCCTGATCCGCACGGGGGGCTGGTTCGACGGCACGCAGCAGGAGTACCCTCCGGCCGACCCCAGTGAACACATGTACGCCCCCAAGTACCTGCTCAACAACTACGCCCAGTTCCGCTACCTGCTGGATAATCCCTACCAGGAGCCCAGGAGCACAGCGGAAGGCGGGGGACGGAACAGGGGGTCCGAGGGAAGGCCACCCGCCAGGGGCAAATCGGATGTGGTTGAAGGTTGAGGCTGCGTGACCTTAAAGAGCCAGTGGCGGGTTGGGGGTGGCTGGCGGTCCATCCTGTGGTTTCTCTGCCTCCCTCTGCCGGCCCGGCTGGGTCCCCCAGAGGACCCGGAGTGTGGATGGCTGGGGAGCCTTCCCTCCTCCAGCCCTTGGGAACTGAGGGTCAGGCCTGTGAGCTCACGAAACATCCTTCCATATCAGGAGAAGGGAGTCCAGCCCTTCTGTCCACCAGGAGTGCTGTGGCCCGGAGAGTGCATGATGGTTACTGGGGAGCAGGGGGGGGCGGGCAGGGTTGGGGAAGGGAAGCTGCAGCATGAGCTCTCCAGGCTAGCCCCCTGGGAGCTGCAGGGGGGGGGCCCCCTCCAGGGAGGAACCTGCCATTTGGCCTCCTGGGGCCTTCTTTGGACCTGCAGTGGGGAAGTGGCATGCCAGGAGCGCCTGCGGCTCTGTAAATAGGTGCATTTGGGGTCCAGGAAGAAGAGGAGACACCAAGGGCGGAGAGGGCATAAAGCAGCAGCTAGCTGGGAGGAGGCGCAGTGTTCTCAGGAGAGCTGAGCCAGAGGGGGCGGAGAGCTCTGCCCCCCTGCCCCGCACCCCTGCGCTGGATAGCACCTGTGGTGGGGGAGGCCTGGAGTCTTCGGAAGCCCAGGGAGTCTTCCTTTTGCTTCCAAACCTGGCCTTGACCATCCTTCTTTCTTTTTCTAACTGTTGTCCTGTGGGCTGCCCACTCAGCCCTCGCAAGGCCAAGAGTCCGGCTCTCAGGGTGAGATGGGAGCCAGAGGCTGGGCCATCAGCCAGCCGAGCAGCTCGGGCCTGGGAGGGGGCCCAGCAGAGGCAGAGGTTCTCCCCAGCACCCCTTCCCACTGGACCCCACAACCCAGCACTCCACCGTCTCTGGTAGAGTCACCCTTTGCCCCCACCTTGGGGCTGGCTAGAGCCAGAAAGGGCCCTCGAGGCTGCCTGGGACCAGGAAGGACTTTACGGCCAGTTGTATGTCATCTCAGTTCCCTTAGTTTATCTCATGGGGGCAGGGGAGGTATCTCAGCTGCTGTCATTAAGAGGCCCCCAAATACAGTGGCATAAGCAAGACAAGCATGTTTCTGGCTTAACTGTCTACAGAGAGATGGCCCAAATCCAGTAGGGCAGCCCTGCTTTCCTTCATACACACCTTCCAGTTCTGGACAGAGTGGCGGCTTCAGCGCCCACCCTCGTGTGTGCATCCCAGCCTGGGAGTAGCAGAGAATGGCAAGAGAAGCCCATGTCCTTTCCTGTTAAGGGCATGAGCCAGAATGGCGTGGTCACTTCTCATCGCATCTCACTGGCCAGGTCTTAGTCACATGATCACAAGCAGCTGCAGGGGAAGCTGGGAAAGGTAGTCTTCAGCCACATGCCTAGCCTCAGCTCGCAAGTTCCCTTAGTAAAGGACAGAGGAGAGAATGGAGACAAGGAGCATCTTTGGCACAAAGGGAGGGGGATGGGGAGAGAGCAGCAGAGTGACTAACGCAGTCCTAGGATCCTACAATCAAGTTCAGAGCTCTTAGACGCACTTGCTCCTGCCCCCATTCACTGTCGGTCCGGGGGGGGGTGGTCTGTGGGAGCCTGCAGTTGAAGGAGGGGTGAGACACGGCCCTCCTGAGGTCCCCACAGATGTTCACCCAGCGACACCAGGATGCGAGCCTGCCTGTGGATGGTACATGTTTGTGTGTGCGTGTGTGTATTTATGGGCATGTGTGCATGCTTGGTGTGTACCTGTATGTGTCTGTTTCGGGGTGTCCCTGTAAATATATGCTTCTGTATGGATGTGGGGGCAGGGCCCAGGCCTCCCCTTCCCCAGGACCTCGAGCCTGTGGCCCTCGGCTCCCTATAGCTCCTCCGAAGTGACTGAGGCACAAAGCCCTTGGGGAGCCTAGAAAGCAAGGCTAAAGGGGATGTGGGGTCTGTCTGTCTGTCTGTCTTTCAGTCCAAGGAATGAGAATCCTCCTGGCCTGAGGGCTGAGCATCTAAGAGCTCACAACCTCCCCAGCCTGTTTTGGTCCCAGTCATCTCCTTCTGTCCCATGCCACCCAGCCTGCAGCCAGGACTTTCTCCGGGGGTCTTGTTGGGGTTTCCTGATGGGCCAGGAGGGGAGGGTGTCTCTGCCAGAGAAATGTCTGCCGTGGGTGTGGTCTGGGGAGCTGGACACAGAGCTGGCAGGCATGAAGCAGGTGGAGGGGTCCGATGGCCTCCGCTCTCCAGGGAAGTCTTTGGGGTGCCCCAAGGGAACCCCTCCCTTGGAGTTACAGCAGTGCCCCCAATCCCTCTTGGATTTGAGAAGGGTCAAAGAGGTCAGGATCTCCTTATGGCTCTGGGCCATCCCAGGCCGAGGCCTGCCTTCCCTGCCCCCTCTGCTCACCGCCTGGACCAGCAGTCTCAAGGGGGCTCCTGAATCGTGCCTGAGCCCCACCCAGCCCAGAGCCTCCCTCCTGGAGGGCTCCCTCACCTCCTGCACTTGGCAGCCGCGGCTGCTATGGCAATACCCCCTCCCCAGGCTGGCAGCCGTCCCTGGCCTCCAGTTCACCAGCTCCGGAGCAGGGTAAGGAAGAGGGGGCGAGCTCAGCTCTGCCTGCCCCCACCTTCCCTTTCAGACCCAGAACCCTGTTCATGGTCACTGCCAAGTGGAGACCTGGCCATTGGGTGGAGAGAGCAGCCATCAGGGGGTGGAGGCGGGGCCAAGGTGTGAGGTTGAAGAGTTTCACATGTACTCACATTCAGACACTGGGAATTCTTGGGGGCAGCAGGGGAGCCCCGGGCCACTCCTCCAGTATGAAAAGAAACCAAACTGTGAATGTGTGAGGGCCTGCACACTGCTGGCCCTGTCGCCATAACCAGGTGTCTCTCCCTGGGAACCCCTGGCCCTATGACCTCTAGACTCAGGAGGCTCAGCCAGCCCACGGGTCATGTCGGTTCCCAGGGGCAGGAGTGGGGAGGCTTTGGGGGCAAAGGTGACAGTCGGGGAGGGCAGACAAGACTTCCCCAAGCTGAAGGCGGGGCCCTGGGAAATGTATAATTTAAGGACGCCAATGATAATAGTATTATTTTTTTTGTAAGGGAAAATCAATATGTACATTCTGAAATCATTTTCTCTGTAAATGGTTGGATTTCATTTCACCCTTAAAGGGATGCTTAAAGGAAAAGATAATATTAATAATAAAAACAGCTACAAAGTCTGAAAAGTGTGTGTGTGTGGGGCCAGTTTGGGGGCGCTCTGGGTCAGGGAGGGGTGCGAGAGGGGGCTCTGGTCTTCCTAAACACCGCCTGGCCACCAGCCCTGGGCCCATGGGGTGTGAGACCTCGTGCCGACGGATGGCTGCTGGGCAGGAGGGGGCGTGCCGAGCCCCTGCCCTGAGGGATGCACGCATGTGCACACGTGCACACACCCACGCACAACCAGGGGGGCACCCTCCCCTTCCCCACCCCCACCTGGTGGAAATGGCTCAGAAGGAGGGCCACAGAAAGAAGAGGTGGGCCCAGGACTGGCCATGCCCCCCCACCTTCCGGGGTGGACCTGTACCCCTTCAGAGCTCCAGATGAAGGCTCTGGTGTCCCCGCCCAGAGGGGAGCGGTTCTCCATCAGTCCTGACCCCTGGGTGTCTGGACAAACCCTCCCGCCTCAGTGCTCTTCCCCTCTTTGCCTGTCACAGGTCCTTTCCTTCCTTCCTTCCTTCCTTCCTTCCTTCCTTCCTTCCTTCCTTCCTTCCTTCCTTCTTTCCTTCCTTCCTTCCTTTCTTTCCTTCCCTTTTCTCCTCTAAGATTTTTAAAAAAGTAATCTCTACACCCAATGTGGGGCTTGAACCTACCATCCCAAGATCAAGATTCGCAAGCTCCACCCACTAAGCCATCCAGATGCTCCCTGTCACAGGTTAAGGTCACACAGCCACTTGGTGGCAGAAGAACACCGCACCTGGATTCTCAGCAGTGGTCTTGTCACCAGCCCTTTGGGGCAGGCGAGGATGGCACCGTCTCTCCCCTGGACTTGTGCTCTGATGGCGCCCAGGGCCATGGAATGTGGGGGGCCTCCCTGGAGCCTTTCATCTAGGCCTATGGACAATGATATCATCCTTGGGAAGGAACCCTCTGGGTATTTTCTAAGGAGAGTCTCAGAGATGGTGAGTGTGGGCATGTGCTTTCTGCCTCAGTGCCCTGTGGGGTGGCTGTGCAACCGCCCTGTTAGAGGGGGAGACCAAGGCTGGAGACAGGGAGGAGAGACAGACATGTCGGTGGCCACTGCAGGGGCTAATGTCCTCTGAGCAGCCCCAAGGTGCGTGGTGCATAACTCAGATGCATGTACTTCGGCCATGGTCCCAAAGCCCAGGATGGCACCTGCTGCAGGTGCTTGGAGTGGGTGGGGTAGGGTGGGGAGTGTAATTACACCGGCAGAGGGGAGAGTGGAGGAGGTGCAGACATGCCACCCAGCCAGAAGAGGGTGATGATGACCCCTGGCGATTTGAGATCAAGTGTATAACCCTTAGATCGTGTCCCAGAGTGAACCCTCTAATCATAGACATTTACAGACAGATGTTATTTATTATCTAGTCTGTGCCGTACTCTGGGCTAAGAGATCTCCCTCCCCATCATTCCCATTTTACAGCTGTGGGGAGCGAGGCTTGGACACATTAAGGTAGTGAATGCCACACTGTGTCAGCGTCCATGGCGGAGGGGGAGGGGCGAGAGATGAAGGCAGGGGACGTGAGGATAGTGGTGATGTCCACACTGACGTTGAAACACCATCTGAGCTCCTAACCAAGCAGGCGTGGTACTGGGTGAGGGGACACTGAGTGGAGACAGTCCCTGCTGTCAGGAGGATTACCATCCGTGGGAATCACCAACAGGTGAGCGCCACCTCAGTACGGTGAGGTGAGGGCTGGTGTGAAGTCGGCAGAGCCTAGGAAGCCGGGCCTTAGGCGTCTGTGAACATCAGATACGACCATTTCCCTCAACTGGCCACCTGGGGAGGCATGGGGGTACTGGCGGACTCCGTGGCCTTGAAGGGGGGTGCACACTCTCCAGACGCGATCTGTCTAAAAAAAACGGCCCATAGAGAGGTTTACTGCATCCAGAGGATAACATAAAATAAAGGGAAATGGTTTACAGCCTGTAACGCTCCATCAGGATGGGGAGACCAGAGCAAGCCCTGTGGTGCCTGGGCAACACAACCACTGCAGTGCTTCTAGAATTGCCTTCCAGGTTGGGGCTTGAGCTGTGGGCAGTTAAAACTCCCAAATCTTGGGGCACCTAGGCGGCTCAGTCGGGAAGCGTCCAACTCGATTTCAGCTCAGGTCATGATCTCACAGTTCGGGACTGTGAGCCCTGCATTGAGCTCTGGGCTGACAGTGTGGAGCCAGCTTGGGCAGCTAGGGATTCTCTCTCCCTCCCTCTCTCTTTCTCCTCCCCACCTCAAAATAAATAAATAAATAAAGTTAAAAACAAATCCTGAAGGCCTATCATCCCGTAGCCCACTGGGAGTCCCCACCCGGGCACCCCACATCATGGATCATCGACCCATCTGTAGTTACAGTTCAAAGCAGTGTAAGGGCACCTGGGTGGCTCAGTTGGTTGAGCGACTGACTTCACCTCAGGTTATGATCTCGCCATTCCTGAGTTCGAGCCCCGCATTGGGCTCTGTGCTGACAACTTGCTCCGAGCCTGGAGCCTGCTTCAGATTCTGTGTCTCCTTCTCTCTCTGCCCCTCCCCTGTTTGTGCTCTGTCTCTCTCTGTCTCTCAATAATAAACAAATGTTAAAAATTTTTTTCAGGGGCACCTGGGTGGCTCAGTCGGTTGAGCATCCGACTTTCGCTCAGGTCATGATCTCACAGTTTGTGGGTTCGAGCCCTGCATCAGAGCCTGAACCATCAGAGCCTGGAGCCTATCTTCAGATTCTGTGTCTCCCTCTCTCTCTGACCCTCCCCTGCTCATGCTGTCTCTCTCTCTCTCTGTAAAATAAATAAAAACAATAAAAAATAAAAAAAATTCAAAGCAGTGAAAAGCCTCTGGCCAGCATCCTTGACCCCTCCTGCACTGTTCTGGTGAATTCCCAGAAACTTAGTTATAGCAGGCAACTAAGGCTTTTCAATTACAATCATTTTTTAAGTTTCATTTTGTAGTTGACTTGATCAAATATTTATTGCTTCAACACAAACTGCCCTGAAATTTAATAGACAACACAGCAATTTATTTGCTGATGGTTCCACGAATCGATCTAGACTCAACCGAACGGTTCCTCTGCCCAGGAGTGCGTGAGCAGCCGCTGCAGGGATGTGCCCACCTGGTCAGGCCTGACCTGGACTGTTGGTGACAGAGGAAGGGATAATTCACAGAAGAGTGAGCCTGTCAGCCAGTCAGCGCTTGCCCAGCAGACGCGCGGGGCATTAACACAAACAGGCCTACTGAGACAAGGCTCTGGGAAGGACCTCACGTCACCACTGAGGTCTGCTGCCATAAAAACATGGCTTGAATCTCACCTCAAGGGAGCGTCACACAAGTTCAAATGGAGAGACAGTCTGTGCCCAAACCTGACCTCTCGTGTGCTCCGTTTCCTGCGTTTGCAGGAAAAGTCCAGCCCTACCTCGGGGCCACGGACCACCTCTCAAACACCTATCCTAGCCTGCTGAGAGCTACTAGAGACGACACATCCACAGTGGCACGAGTCCTTACCGCCATGGCCTCGGCCTCAGCATGTGACCTGGCTGTTCCTATCATCCCGGCCACCCAATGTGTTGTGTGAGCCCAGCAAAGACCAGAAGAGCTTCCCAGCCAAGTTCAGCCTAAACATAAATCCAGGCTCGTGAACTCAGTTGTTTTAGCCACTTGGGATGGTTTGTTGCACAGCCTGACTGTGGCCATAGATGACTGACGCAGTTTGCTTTCAGTTAATGACAGAAAACCCAACCCAAACGAGGAAAGCAGCGGGGTTTGTTGGCTTGCTGACAAGTTAGTTTAGTAACAGGCGAGGCTTCAGGTACAGCTGGGGGTGGAGCTCACTGCTGCGCCGTCGTCCAGCTCTCTGTGGCTCAGCTCTACTTCCTAGCTCGCGTTGTCCCTATTCTCGACAGCCTCACCCTCATGCCTGCAAGATGGCTGCAGCAGCTCCAGGACTCACAGCATCTCATCTTGGGTACTTAGCACAGAAGACGCAGAGCTCCTCTCCCCTATAAGTCCTGGGCCTGAATCTCATTGACTTGGAGAAAGTCATGTGATCACCCCTGGGCCAATCGGGGAGACTGGAGAGGGGATGGGTGAATATGCTGATTAGCCTGGATGTGCAGAGGAAGGAAGATGCGCAAAAGAAGCGCGGAGCACCGAGCTTACCACTGGCACAACCTTAGTTGCCTCCATCAGGTCTTTCCGCAAGCCCCGGGCCAAGTCCATCTCTCGCATCCTCATCTGTGAAATGAAAACCTTCATGGGACAGACCTCTAGAGGGGTTGTGAGGGCATTCGGAACTTGGAAAGGAGCCTGGAGCATCAGGAGAGCTTTGAAAGTGGGAGCGATCATCATCATGACTATGGCCACACCCTCCATTGCCTCGAGGGGTGCGTCTGACACATGGGTCACACATCCCTTCTCCACACTCCCTCCCTCAGCCTCTGTGACTTCCTCTTCCTCCTTCCTGATGTTCCTTCTCGGTTGCCTTCCTGGGATCATTTTACCCTATGCACCCCTTCAATAAAGGGGTTCCCTATGGCTTAATCCTGGACCTCCTGCTCTGCATACTGTTCTGGACTCCAACAGAGGTAGAGCTGGTCCAGTCTCTCCAGGGAGTCGTCCCCACTGAGCATCCAGCCCATGGATCCAATTGCTTGTTAGATTGGTACCCAAGGTGTCAAGGTCACCTCAAACACCATGTGACCAAAGGACTCCAGCTGCCCCGCCCCCAGGGCTGTTCTCCCTGTTCCGCGTTCTCCATCCCATCCTTGACACCTCCAGTACCCAAGCAACAGCTGGAAATCAGGAAGCCATCCTTGAACTCTCCCTACTAGTAGCTATCATTTATTTAGTGCCTCCTGTGTGCCACACGCTGTGTTCTGTGACCACCTAGGGTCCAAAGCTCAGATTCCCACTTGATAATCACCTGCCCCTGGATGTGTTCTTTAGGCTTAAGCCCTCATTTCAGCCTTTGTAAAATGGGGAGGATGACTCCTACCTCAAAACATTGGTTGCCTTGGGGCTTGAAAGATGCATGAAAAGCAGCTGGCAAAGAGCTGGGCACATAGTAGTCACTCAGTAAATGCTGGCTGCAGTGGACATTTAGAGTTCCTCTTCTCGCATCTCTTCCTACCAGAATTTCTTTTATAAAACACTTTTTTTTAATGTTTTATTTATTTTTGATACAGAGAGAGACAGAGCATGAGAGGGGGAGGAGCAGAGAGAAGGAGACACGGAACCGGAAGCAGGCTCCAGGCTCTGAGCTAGCTGTCAGCACAGAGCCCGACGCGGGGCTCGAACCCAGGAACGTGAGATCTGACCTGAGCCGAAGCCAGAGGCTTAACCGACTGAGCCACCCAGGTGCCCCCCTGAATTTCTTAATCGTGCGTTTTGGTGGGGATTGACACACACACACGTGCACACTCACACATGCACACACCCAACTCCTAAGGGAGCCCTGAGAGGTTCCACCAGTCCACTGCCTGGTCAGGGCGATTATTTTAGGGATGGACAAGTTGCCCAATTCAGATTAGTGATACAGAAATTGCTGGAAGCTTCTGGAAAAGAAGTTCTTTCCTCAAGAATGATGGGGAGGAGTGTCTGGGTGGCTCAGTCAGTTAAGTGTCGGACTGGGGCTCAGGTCATGATCTCATGGTTCATGAGTTCAAGCCCTGCATCGGGCTTGCTGCTGTCAGCACAGAGCCTGCTTCAGATCCTCCGTGGCTCCTGTTGTCCCCCGAGTGCACTCTCCCCAAAATAAATAAATATTTAAAAAAAAAAAGAATGAT
>NC_043709.1:8476733-8490903 GCF_006229205.1 Suricata suricatta | reverse complement strand
ACTCGCACATGCACACACCCAACTCCTAAGGGAGCCCTGAGAGGTTCCACCAGTCCACTGCCTGGTCAGGGCGATTATTTTAGGGATGGACAAGTTGCCCAATACAGATTAGTGATACAGAAATTGCTGGAAGCTTCTGGAAAAGAAGTTCTTTCCTCAAGAATGATGGGGAGGAGTGTCTGGGTGGTTCAGTCAGTTAAGTGTCGGACTGGGGCTCAGGTCATGATCTCATGGTTCATGAGTTCAAGCCCTGCATCGGGCTTGCTGCTGTCAGCATAGAGCCTGCTTCAGATCCTCCGTGGCTCCTGTTGTCCCCCGAGTGCACTCTCCCCAAAATAAATAAATATTAAAAAAAAAAAAGAATGATGAGGAAAGAGCCCTCACCACCAGAAATAAAAGGAGACGGGGGAGCATAGAGGTGATAGCATGGGCTGGTGTGAGGTCTCACCAAAAACCCACTGCTCGGACTTCTCAGTTACACGAGCCAACAAATTCTGTTTGTGAAAGACACTTTGAGGTGGGCTTTCTGCTATTTATAACCAAAAACATTCTAACTCATCCCAAGAAAACCTTCTAGTTCATGCACACTCTTCTCTTGGCTCAGAACCTTCTCCGCCGTTTTGTTTCTAACTCTTGCTCACTTTCACCCCCATGCGTCCGGATTTCTGGGAGGCCTTGCTGGGAAGGCCCCCACTGCTCCCTCCCAGCACCCAGATTAGGTGCTGACCCTGGGGGCTCCCGGTATTTCTCGGACGTCTCCCGTGCTGCCCTTTCCACATGGTCTCAGGATTGCCTGCTTTTGTGTGTTGTCTCCCACACATGGGAGCAAAGTTCCTGGCACAACTCAACACCTATTTGGGGAATGAGCAACTAACAAGGGAATGCTGCTTATAAGTGGAGGCACTGGGATTTGAACCCAGGACTGTCTCCTATGCTGTCCAATACCCCCACTTCCCAGAGATCCTGCCCCTTGAACCCTGCCCAAACAACCTACCTGCCCATCTGAGGGCAGTAGGTGTCCTATGGCCCAAACTTCCTCCCCTGCAGGGCCTTGCCCACAGGATTGGCTGTGGCCATGCCTCCTGACTTGACCAAGACTGGTCACTTCCTCTGAGTATCACACTGAATCAGTCCCCATGCCGTAATGAGAACCTTCAGCATGTCCCGCCTGGTGACCTTTCTAAAGACCCAGCAAGCCTCATGCCAGGCCCCAGTTTGGATGCTCTGCTTTCTAGAAGTTCACATGGGATAAGGCCAGACCCTTATCCACGTGACCGTCCATCAACTAGTCAAAAGTAGCTGTCTCCATTCCCCGATCTGCCAGCCAGTCCACTGCTATCCAGTAATGGGACTTTTAGACTCTTTGCCATTTGGTTCTACAAATATTGGCCAGGGTCTGGGGTGCAGGTTGGCGGTGGGAAGAAGAAACAACAAATTCTTGAGATTTGTAGGAAGCAGAAAACTTCCTGACCCCTGTCATTCCAGCCCATTGTGACAACGTCCTGAGGCAGAGGCTCCAAAGCGGGGGCACTCAGTTCTAGAAAGCTCTCGTGGGGCGCCTGGGTGGCTCAGTCTGTGAAGCATCCAACTTTGGCCCAGGTCGTGTTCTCGCGGTTCATAAGTTCAAGCCCTGCACTGGGTTCTGTGCTGACAGCTCAGAGCCTGGAGCCTGTTTCAGATTCTGTGTCTCCCTCTCTCTCTGCCCCTCCCCTACTCGCTCGCTCTCTCTCTCAAAAAGAAACATTAAAAAAATTAGAGAGCTCTTGAAAGGTCCCCTTGGTCTCCAGCATTTAAAGCAATCTGATTAGGAATTCCTCTCTCAGGAAGCCCCCATGCTAATGCAGTCAGGCGAGCGACTCCACTCCGTGACAATGGAGTTTGTCTAGTTTGTCACCCCTGGTCCCACCCTCCGTATCCATGCCTCTTCTGCCGCTACTTACCTTTCAGCTCAACCCCGCACTCACTCACTGACTGCAGGCTGTCAGGCCGTGAGCTCAAAATCCATGTGCTAGTAGGCCAGGGTTTCTTGACCTTCGCACTAGTGACATTGTGGCCAGATAATTCTGTGTTGGGGACCTGTCCTGTGCATTTCAGGGTGTTAGCAGCACATTCCTGGCCCCTACTTACTAGATGAGTCCACTCCCCCAAGTGTGACAACCACACATGTCCCCAGACATTGTCAAATGTCCCCTGGTATGCGGAATCACTCCCGTGGTTAAGGGCCATGGCAGAAGGAGTGTACAACCATTGAACATCTACTGTGTACGTGCCAGGCACTTGGCACACATCACTTGGTGATGGTATTGGGGGGGGTGGTTATGCCTTACCAGCCTGCAAGGTTGTGGGGGTGGGGAGGCTAGGATTTGGGGAGATTAAGGATATAAATTGCTCAAAGGCACGCAGCTCCCTGTGGGATTTAGGACCAGGGCCTCCCCACCGCCCTTCACACGGTGCTGTGCTGCCTCCTAGTGGGGGAGCGAGGCATGTCCGCAACCGGCGGCGCTGGCCTGCCTTCCCTCCTTCCCTTCCTTCCTTTCTTCCACCTGGAGCCAGTGGGATCTAAGGCAGCGTATAAAGCATATGCCGCAGAACGGAAGGGGGTAAATATATAAAATAGAATCACAGAACATTATAAAGAGAAAAGAAATCCGAGACGAGGAAATACACAAAATGCTGAAGGCGGTGCCAGGGGCACGTCCGGGCATTGAAGGTGCGCAGCGCCAAGGGCTCCGGCTCTTCTCCCCTTTGGCGGATGAGGAGCTTGCACAGGACGCGGCGGAGCTTGGGAGATGAGCACCTCTGTTGCCTGCCCAAGGGGGCTGGGTGTGACTTCCTCAAAGTTGTGTCCCCAGCACTCTGCCCAGGCCCTGCAGGCCTCCCCGAATCCCGCTGATGTGTCCTGACCTGGTGTGCATGTGACAGCTCGCCCTTCCTCAGGCGGCCGTCTCCCAGCCCCACTTGCCTCAGTAATAGCGGTAGATGTTGATGCCCACCCACTGGCACGTCCCTGGTCAGGTCCCAAAGACCCCTGCACCCTGGCAGACTAGGGCCACCACCTTCCTTAGTCGGGGTTCATTGGTCCCCCTCCGAGTCACTGAGGCCAGAGACCCACCGCTCTGCGTCAGTGGGTGGCTTTGCCAGGTGGTGTCGCCAACACCCTTAGAAGTTACTGAGCAGGATCTCACGGGTTCGTGGGATCAAGCCCCACATCAGGCTCTGTGCTGACAGCACAGAACCTGCTTAGGATTCTCCGTCTCCCTCTCTCTGCCCCTCCCTCCCTCCTTCTCACATGCTATCTCTCTCTCTCTCTCTCTCTGCTCCCCCCCTCAAAATAATAAGAAAACAGTTTTTAAAAAAAGAAGAGGGGCATCTAGGTGGCTCAGTCAATTGGAGGGACATCCAATTTTGGCTCAGGTCATGATCTCACTGTTCGTAGGTTCAAGCCCCACTTCGGGCTCTGTGCTGACAGCTCAGAGCCTGTAGCCTGCTTCACCTTCTGTGTTTCCCTCTCTTTCTGTCCTTCCCTGCTCAACTGTCTATCTTGGTCTTTCAAAAAATGAATAAATGTTAAAAAAAATTAGTTATAAAAAATAGTTACCGAACACAGACAGGATGGTCCGGGTTTCACCTCATAGATCTGAGAACAAAGGGCCTCGGGCGCCTGTTTCCACCTGCTCTTCTGGCTCGTTTCTTCCTCTGAGCATCTTCCGATGTGAGAACGGCTTTCCCATCACGGAGCTGTATTTGGATAGGGCCCTCCCATTCTCCGGCCAGTGCCGGCTGTAGGGCTGCCCAGACTCCTGGGGGATGAAAGTCTGTTCTGCCGACCAGCCCAGTGCCAGGACATTGCTGGGTCAAGTTCTAAGGCTCAAAGGACCAAGAACATGTGCAAATATCACAACTCCTCCTCAAATCCACAGTCAGGGTCATCCCAAGCTCTGTGCATCCTCTGGAATAGATCTTGTCTTACTTTTTACCATACACCTCAGACTCTGACCTGGAAATACAGAAATCATACCTTGCTCCCCTTTCTGCCTCTTCCAGTCCCCCCCACACCCTGCCAATCCACCCTCCTGGCAGGGCCACTGTACCGCCAGCCCACACAGGCTGCCATGCAAATGTCCAGGGGTCACAGTTGCTCCTTAGCAGAAGAGGGGAACTGAATGCTGCCAGATCTCGTAAGCATTTAAGCAAATCTGGAAACCTGTCTCATAATTTTCTAGGTCTTACAAAGCTCTTTGCAGAGCGAGGAGAACAGTCCGGCATATGAGCCTGTTTGCCCCTGGAGGAGATGGAGGCCGTAATCAGCCCGAGTGGTGCAGCCTCATCTGTAAAGTGGGTCACTGACATCCAGGGGGACCACTGGGTATAAAGGATGTAAGGGGACACCGACGGACATCACTGAGCCACTGCTCTGGGCTGGGCACTGTACTCAGCCTCCCCACCCTTCTCCTACGTTCTGAACCTCACAGAGGTGGCACACGCGGGAGGTGGGAGAGCTGAGCTCTGGGCTCTGCGCCTGCACATCTGCCGGGCCAGCCCCCGCGCCTGCTGCCTGCCAAGGGGAGGGTATTGGGTGAAGGAGCTTACAGTCCCTGTGCCCTTTTCAACACCACCTGGCACTACGCGGGCAGCAACGATTTCACAGGCTAATGGGGGAGCCTTGCTCCCATCCAGGGATATCAGGTTCTGGTCTGGTGAATACAGGATCGATGACATCTGATGACAGCAAACTCCATCAGGAGGGAGGCGGCTCTCTCTGAGAGTGATTTCCGGGTCCCTGGCAGGTTCACATCCCGGAGCTTCGCTGAGCCAGTTACGGTCACTGCCAACGCCTCCATTACCCCATCAGTGCAGGTAAAAAGAGTGTCGGCACCCTTACTCCACCTTGGTCCTCCCCTGGGAGGGCTGGGAGGTTGGGGGTGGGCTGGAGTGAGCTTTCTGTCTGGTAGTTCAGTAGCCATTTCCCTCCCATTCAAAGCAACAAGCACTTCCAAAGAGGGTCTCAAGTTTGTAAGGCATCTTGCTGGGCAAAGTAAGTAGCTTGAGGCTAGAAAGACCCAGGAGGCTGGTACTCAGCCCCTCTGCCTCCCTTAGGGAAGCCTGGGGCTGCCCTGCGTGCCCCCCCTCCCACGCCATAAGCGGCATCTGGGACTTCACTCCTGTAAGGGCTCACTCTTTCTGTCACTTCCAACCCCTCTGCTCCTCCTTTGGAACAGGTACCAGCACACCACCCCAATCCGACTGATTTTCCTTCAACTGGCCTCTCATCTCACCTTCCCCCTGCCAACAAAGTCAAGGTCTCCCTTTCCACCTTCCCATTTACTCTCTATAGTCCCTGGGCTCTCACTGTACCAGGCAGAGACCAGCCCCTAACTGGGCAAACTGGAAGGGGCACTGGCCTCCATGGGCACACCCTCCTCTCCCCCAGAGAGGACACCCCCGTCTTCTGCAGTGTCCTTTGCTTCCTGGGCCTTAGACACCAGTGTCCCCAGGGGCTCCTCCTCCTTGTCTTCTTCCTCCACCCCTGCCCCCAGTGACTTCCTCTACGGTTCAAGCCCCAGAGCTGAGGTCAGATCCTAGTCCTGCTGCTATGGCTCTTCAAGGTCCTGTCTCCTTGGAGGCACCTGGAGCAGTGACAGTCTCATCCTCACATGGCCGTGATGAGGGTTAGGAGGTTGTGTGTGCAAGTGTTGTGGGGGCACAGGAAGTGCTGTGCTCACTCCTCCTGTCCACTGATGGCTCTCTTAAGGGCACCGTAAGGGCCTGCGGACCCACCTCCTGCAGGTCTCAGCCTGTCAATCTAGTCTCCGTAAAAGGGCCAGGCAGCTCTTTCCAAGATGGAAGTCTGATCGTGCCTGGGATCTTCCCCTGTTGTTGGCTCAGGGTCAAATTCCTGGCTGTGGCCTGCTGCCTTCCTCCCCAGTCTCATCCCGGGCCTCTCTTTCCTGAGTTCTCTGGCCCTGCTCCTTTGAGTCCATCCTCTGCCTGGACCACTCCTGCCGCCCCTCCCCCCCATCACCTGAGCTCACGAAGGCCTTAGTCATGTTTTGATTCTCATTGCAGATATACTCTTGATATATACACAGATACATACTGCTTCTCTTCCCCTCCATCTCAGTTAGCATGAGTCAATTTCAAGGTCTGATTTTTTAAATTAATCCCCATTCTCAAGTGTAGAAACCAAGACTCAGAGAGGTCTGGAACATTGCTGAAGGACACTGAGCTGTCAGATGGCAGAGCTGGGATCTGAACCCATGACTGATTCCAGATTAAAGGTGCCAGTGTCTGAAGCATGCCTCGTGGACTATCACTTCCTTCCCGGGAACCCTTAGAGCACACTCACGGTCCAGTTTTGGGTCTCACCCCTTCGCCTCCCTAGCCAGTTGGTGCTCCCCCAATCCTCTTCTTCACAGGGTCACAGGATCTTCTGGTTCCCAGAGCACCTGTGAAGGCTTCTCTGCCAGCACCTGTCTGTCCCTCCGCCCTGGACCCTGGCCTTTGTGAGGATGGGAACTGCTTGTTTTACATCTACATTCCCGCCTCTAGTCCTGGCTCATATTAGGTGCTCACTAAATGCTGAACAACAGACTGCTTGGGAACAACAAGTGTGGATTCTGATGGTCAGTCAGCAAAAATGTTGTGTTCATTTTGCTCTTGTATCCTGCCATGGCCCTCTGGGGCCCAGACCCTTGACCACCAAGGCTTTCCAGGGCCCGGGGGGGGGGCGGGGTCCCCAGCTTGAGACTCCCCGAATTCCTACCCTGGAGCTGGTGTCCTGGGTTTCCAAAGTCTGTTTGTGAGCCAATATTCCTGTGTCCCTGTCCACGTATGGGAAAGAGAGAGACACCTCATGATAATACAAGCCATCACTTACTGTGTGCTTCCCAGGCGTCAGGCTCCCTGTGACACTTGAATGCCCTCCACATTTAATCCTCAACAGCCCAAGGAGGCAGCCCTTTTATCTCCATGTCCAGCTCACAGATGAGGAGACCAAGGCACATAAAACTTAAATCACTTGCCCCGTGCCTATAACAGCCCCTTTCAAACTCAACTGGACTTGACTGACCTCTGACTGGGGAAATGGTCTCCCTTTCCCAGTCCCTCTATCTTTCCGGAAAATATCCATTCATCCATCCACAGTTAAATGTCTACGGCTGGTGTGAGTCCAGGCTCTGATGAACAAGGGCTTCCCTCTTGCCCTCCGTCCATGACCCCATAACACCACTGCCAACATCCAGATGTGCTCCTGGGGGTTATGTCAAAGCTGCAGTACCTTAGACATCCAGAGGACCCTTTGCCCCTCCCACTGGGCGGAGCCCTGACATTTGGGTCAGTGCTCCTTGCCAGGGGTCTCAGACCTACAAAGGCACCCTGGGTGTGAGTGAGTGCCAGATGCCTGCCTCACTTCTCCACGCCCCCCTCACCCCCGGCCATTGTCCTGGGAGCATTGGGAGCAGGAATGAGTGCTCTGAGTCTGAAAGTAAAGAAAAGACCCAGAAGAGTATGGGGAAGCTGATCTGAAAGGCAGACCCCCAGGGGGCCTCCCCCTTCCCTCCTAAAAATAATATTCTATAGAGCAGGAGGGTCATGAGGGATATGAAAGGTCATCTAGTCTTCCAGCTGGAAATGTCACCAGTTCGATTTATTTGGGTCACAAAATTATTTCTTTATCAAGAAGTAGGGCAGCCTGGAAGAGTGGGAAGAACACACATTTTGGTGTAAGACACACACGAGTTCCACGCGAGCTTCTCAGCAGCCTGGCTCAGTGTCCGAGAAATGAGCGAACTTCTCTCAGGCTTGGATTTCTCATCCATACAACGGGGATAACGATGCCTTCCAAGCAGGGCCGCGGGGACTAGACATAATACAATGTTTGTAAAGTAGTCAGTCCAAATGGCTGGCACACCAGAGGTGCTTCATAAAGGCGGCTGTGAGTGCCGGGACTGCCCCACTGGGAGCGCGAGGGAGAGTATTGCAGACTTTCTTGTCTCCCCGTGGCAAGACGGCCCTGGGGGATCGAGACTCAGCCTAAGAACCCAGACTCCACGCCACTGCCACTGCCCCTGTCTTAAGCCTCCCTGCTTGAGGCCCCCAACTGGGCCGTCTCTTTCCCAGAAGCCCTAGCGGTTCACCATCGCTCCAGTGCTGCCGTGCTCCCCATGTCACAGGGAAGTCTTCCCTCATCTAAGTGCAGACCTTAGGCCCCTGGAAAACAGCCTTCTTCGGGAACACATGGAACATGCTCCTAATTAAGCCGGAGCAGGGAGGTGGCAGGATAGTGGCTCAGGCAGAAGCCTGAAGTCGTGGGGACCCTTCTCTCTCACACTCTACGTGAGCAGTGGCTCTACCTACCAAAGGCTTCCAGGATCTAAGCACTTCCTCCCTCTGCTGCAGCCTCTGTGGTTTGAGCCCCTGTCTCCCGCCCCCCAACGCCCTCAGGGTCCTGCAACAGCTTCCGGACCAATTCCCCCTCCTTCAGCGCTTGGTGCATTCAGTCCTTCTCAAGCCAGACTGACCCTGCGACAATGGAATTCAGGGACCCTTTTCCCAAAGATGGTGCTCCTCCTAAAGCTGAAGCCAAAGCAAAGGCGTTGAAGGCCAAGAAGGTGGCTGGGAATGATGTCGACAGGCACAATAAAGGGGGAGATCCACATGTCACCCGCTCCGTGTAAAAGGGCAACGCCCCCTCGCACCACCCTCCCCTCCCTCCTCTCATCCCCTCTCACCACTTGTGTCAGTCCCCCACTAGAAGATACGACCTGATCTTTCTGGTCCCTGCCCTGCACGTTAGGGACCCCAGATGAGGACTTGCAGTGAGAATCGACGAGTGGGTGGGTAACGGCTCCTAAGTGCCCGCCCCCTCCGGCGGGATGCCGTCTAGTCCTCACAACAGCCCCAGGCGGAGGTTAGGAACCTTGCCTGAGGGCAGAAGTCAGTCAGTGGTGCGGCTGGAACTGGGGGGTCCCCAGGGGCCTGACTCCTCCCGCTCCTTGGCTTCACTTGGCACCTGGAGACGCTGTCGGGGAGGGGGGGGCCTCAGGGATTCCAGACGGCGTGGCTCGTGCCCTCAGATCTGGGGAGAGGCAGAGAAGCACACAGCAGGGCCAGGCAAATAACTGCTGCCAGTAAATACAATTTGTGTTGAAAGGGTTAGGAGCCCCAACAGCAGTGTGTAGACATTTCTGTGCGGCCAAAAAGAGGCGCCCGTGCCGGACTCCCGATGAGGAAGGTGCTGGAAAAGACTCGCAGAGGCAACATTTGAAGTGGACCTTCAAGGGTAGGAGTTTGCTGGGAGCCGTAGGGCCGAGGGAGCAGGCAGAGCACGGAGAGGAGAAAAGAAATCGATCTGAGAAGCTTTGAAAGCCACGACAGAGAATATCAGCAGTGTCAGAATTCCCCAGGTGTCCCCACGGCCCCAGTCCGAGATCAGCAGTCGGTGCTGGGTGTCTGACCTGACCCCCTGACGGGCTACGGGGCTGGCGGCGGGCGGGGGCCGACCAGACGCAGACGGGTCGCGGGAGGACGAGGCCGACCGAGGCACCAGTCCTCCGCGCACTCCCGCCCGCGGCGCGGTCGTCTCCGGGTGGGCGGGGCCCGGACGGCCTCGGCGGACCAGTCTCTAGGGAACGTCACGCACGGAGGCGGGACCGAGCCCGCCTGAGGGGGCGTGGCCCGACGAGGCTCCTAGTCCCGCCCCGAGAGAGGCCTAGGAGGGGAAGAACGGAAGTCCTTCCGCCTCCGCCCGCCCCCACGCTCCCTTCAGTCCCTCCCCTCAGCTCCGTGCGCAAGGTCGTGTCCCGGAAGTGAAGGGGCCATGTTGGTGGGTGACCCCGGGAGAGGTACCGGGCGAGAGGCGAATCCCGAGGAGTGGTAACGCGCGCAGTCCGCGGGTGAGTGAGGGGAGGAGCGGGGGCCCGGGGCTCGCCGAGCCTCTGCTCAGGGACGCGACTGGCGTCCCCCCCAAACCTGGCCAGGCGGGGGTCTCGCCCAGCCCGCTCTAGTTTTCCCCCGGGAGGCCTCTCCTGGGCCGCGCCCCAGTCTCCCGGGGCTCCAGAGCCGGTCTGTCCCCTGCCCGGGGGTCTCCCCATCTCTCCTCGGCCCAGCCTCAGTTGCCCAATCTCCGATCGACCTTGTTAATAACATCTCGCGTGACAATCGCCTCCAACCTCATAAAGCACTTTTCCTGTTGATTTTCTGGATTCATCACTCCCATTCCGGGAGGCCCTTGGAGCCGAGGGGAGCTCTTTTACCGTTGAGGAGAAAAGGACAGGGACAGTGGTTTGCTCTGGCTCGCGCAGAAAGTTGGTTGAGGCCGGACGCTGATGGCTAACTGACTTTGGGCCCAAAGTTCAGATCTTTTTACCAAATACCTCCCCCGTTCTATCTCATTTATTTTTGAAATAGGGGTGATCATTTCTCCCACAAAGGGACTTTGCTACTTTCATCCAACTTATTTTTTTGAGGCCCTTATCTGTGCCAAGCGCTGTGCTGGGAGAGTTTGTAGAGCAGCCGTGTCCTACGTGGTCAGGCCCCAGCAGATGGTAACTGTCCTTACAGAGGCAGGCAGAGTTGCGGGGTCAGGAATGCAGCCCCCCTTTCCAGCCCTGTGCCTGTGGGTAAGTTACTTCCCTGTGGGAACTTCAGTTTCCTCCACTTAAAATGGGCATAAGGACACTGGGATTGATGACAGAATGAGATCGTTGTCCTGTGGGGTGTGCTTGAAACGTGTGGTGTATAGTAAACACTCAGTAAGGGTCCCGGTCATTGTTAGGACCCCTGGCCACCTCCTGGGTTCCTTAATTTAAATGTGGTAATGGATGACAAAGCGTTTTACAAATGACAGTGAGTACTTGTGTAAAGGTTTATTGTTACTCAAGGAAGATGGTGGCGTTTATGCAAAACTAAATCTAATATTTATTGAGCACCTACAAACCAGGCTAGGTACCACTAGTAATAGCTGTCCCAGATAGAGCGCTTCTTTGTATGTGCCAAGCACTGTTCTATTTTTTTTTTAACATTTATTTTTGAGAGACAGATCATGAGTAGGGGAGGGGCAGAGAGAGAGGGACAGACTGAATCAGGAGCAGGCTCCTGGTTCTGAGCTGTCAGGACAGAGCCTGACGTAGGGCTTGAATCACGAACTGTGAGATCATATCCTGAGCCGAAGTCAGACGCTCAACTGACTGAGCCACCCAGGCGCCCCGCAAGCACTATTCTAAACACATTTACTTACATTAACTCATGTGATCCGCATACCCACCACATGGGGAGAATACAGTCTTGATCCTCACTTTACAGATGGAGCGCTGAGGTTAGCACAGAGAGGTTAAGAAACTTGGCAGTGTCATCATCGCATCAGTGGTGGTGCCAGGATTCAAGTATGTCAGAGAGTCCTGGGTTCACCGCCGCTAGAGCACCCCTTCCGTAGTGGAGTTCTGTTATAGATGCTTTATGTGTGTTATCTCATGCAGTTCTCAAAATAAGCCCATGTGGTAGGTACTCTTTAACACGTAACATCATCTGCATTTTATTGCCGAGGAACCCGAGGCTCGGAAGGGTTAGGTACGTTGCCTGGAGTCATATGGCCGGCAAATGGCAGAGCCAGGATTCAAGCCCTGGCCCTTCAGTGTAACCCGTCCTCTCTCAGAAGAGCGATCGAGAGGCTGGGGTCTACTCCCAGCCCTGCCACTAAGTCAGAGTGTGACCTTGAGGTCTCTGAGACCCAGATTAAGAACTGACTTTTTTTTAATGTTTTTATTTATTTTTGAGAGAGAGAGAGAGAGAGAGAGAGAGAGAGAGAGGGACAGCGTGAGCAGGGGAGGTCAGAGAGAGAGGGAGACACAGAATCGGAAGACAGGCTCCAGGCTCTGAGCTGTCGGTACAGAGTCTGATGTGGGGCTCGAACCCACGAACCGTGAGATCATGACCAAAGTCGGATGCTTAACCGACTGAGCCACCCAGGCGCCCCAGAACTCCTGACTTTTAGATAGTCTCTCTAGACCCTTCTATCATTCATTCTGATTCCAGGCTTCTGTTTTTTTCCCTTCTGCTTATAGCTTGACGTGCAGCCCCTGCCAGTCCCCCATGGCCCCATGGAGCCGAGAGGCGGTGCTCAGTCTGTACCGGGCCCTGCTGCGCCAGGGCCGAGGGCTTCGCTACACTGATCGAGACTTCTACCTGGCCTCCATCCGCCGTGAGTTCCGGAAAAATCAGAAGCTAGAGGATCCTGAGGCCCGGGAGAGGCAGCTGGAAAAGGGCCTGGTCTTCCTCCACAGCAAATTGGGGGGGATTATTTAGGATCCCCCACCTCTCCCCTCTCCTCCTAATTCCAAGGGAAAGAGTTCAAAGGTGTCTTCCACAGACACGCCTCTTTCCCATCCCTACCTCACAGATGCAGTAAGAAGCCTGAGGTAGGTAGACCCTTAATCCTATAGGTTTTTTTCTTCCTTTCTTTCTTTTGTTTTGTTTTGTTTTTGATACAGGGCACCGGGAGAGGGGATGCTTTCTTTTCAGTGACCATTTTTATTAGAAATCAACAGAGGAATTATAGATGGTCATAGACGTAAGTTTCCTTACTGAGAAAAAGCAGGCCTTGAGTTCCCAGCCCGGCCAGAATCAAATGATTATCAACCATCTTATTTCCTGGAACATTTTACATATGACAGTGTTCTAGAAGATGCTGGTTGAAAATATTAGAGCCCAGTTCCAGGCTGTCGCCTTCTGAGGGGATTCAGTTACCTTATGTGTCAGATCACATTCCCCAACCAGGACTGTATTCTGTTATAACACCGTCCGTAAACAAGCATAGTGTGCAGACTTCAAGGGACCGTGTCTGGGTTCAAATCCTGGCACTGGTGCTAATAGCCGCGGGATTTAGGGCAGATCACTAGACTTTTCCAAGCCTCTATCTTCTCATTTGTAAAATGGAGAGAACAGTACCTACTTTTTCCGGTTATTTTGAGAACTCGATGAGACCGTGCACACACAGCACTTGGAATGGTACTCTGTAGGCGGTATGTTAGCTCTGTCTACTGATACCGGGGTTAACAGGAAGTCCCTCTATAGCCTATGATTGTATTTAGTTCAGCAACTTTTCCAGAGGGCCTTCTATGGCCCTGGCATGTTCTGGCAGGCTCTGGGGTAAAGAGGAAGGATACGGTCCATCAAGGGACTTGGTCCAATGTGGAGATCAACAGAAAGGAATTCCAGTAGGAGCAGCGCCGTGCTAGAGGGTCCTGCACAGAGCTTGCAGATGGGGAGGAGGACCTAATTCTGCCCGAGTAGGCTGGTGGTAGGGGAACACAGATGGCTGCAGAAAAGGGAAAGTTTGAGGTGTGCCTCCAAGAGGAATAGAAGCTTGCTCTGCAGATGGGCAGGAATGAGCAGATACGGTGGTGCAAACGGTAGTCTGGGAACTTGGGTCCGCTGTGGGGAGAAGGCATGCGTGTAAGGCAGGTGGCAAGTGTGCAAGGACGCTGACTCCCCCCTAGTGAAGACATTGTGACATCTGATAGGAGGAGGACCATCACAGCTCTGGAAAGCAGGGCAGTGACGCAGAGGAGGGATTGTGGCAGTGGCCGTGCAGAGGGTAAGGTGGTGAGAGGGAGCGGGCAGGAGGACAGCGAGCGACCGAGGTGGTGGCATTGGCCGCACATGCATCCAGCGTGGCAACAGTGGGGCTTGGTGACCAGTTGGCTGAGGCTGGAGGCGGGGAGAGAGAGATGCAGGATAACGAAGGGGAACCACCACCGGGGTGTGAGGCTTGCCTGCTGGGGTAGGTGCTGTTCTTAACAGAAGGGAAAACAGGAGACCAGGGAAACCTAATGGAGGACCAGGGGGAGGGGAAGAGGGAAAGAGAGTTGGGGAGAGAGAGGGAGGCAAAACTTGAGAGACTATTGAATACTGAAAACGAACTGAGGGTTGAAGGGGAAGGGGGAGGGGGGGAAAGAGGTGGTGGTGATGGAGGAGGGCACTTGTGGGGAAGAGCACTGGGTGTTGTATGGAAACCAATTTGACAATAAACTACTTAAAAAAAAAAGAGAGGAAAAGTGGGTGGGCGGGGGGAGCGGGGAGCCCCATGTAAGGGCTTTTGGTTCTCAGCCACTTAGGTTGACTTGCAGACCCGCCTTTAGCAGTGGAGGGCCAGGGGAGAGGTGATGCCCGTGGG
>NC_043709.1:8463659-8476633 GCF_006229205.1 Suricata suricatta | reverse complement strand
CAAAATGCCTCCGAGAAGTTTAAGGTCTCCTGGTCAATAGATGTGACCAGGGCAGGGGGTGCAGGCTACTTAGGACTCCTTGGAGCTCCTTCTGCCCAGCGGAGCCCTGGGTTCCGGGCTTGGCTGCACGGCTTCCGGACACGATAACTCGGGCCGGTTACTTGACCTCCGCCTCGGCCTCTTCACCTGTCGGTCGGAGACAACACCGCGACCCCGTGGCGGAGTGAGGACTCGGGAATTAGTGCGTGCAGCGTGCTCGGCGTGCCCTCGCCGCACGTGTCAGCTCATCACGTGCACTTGAGTCAGTCCTGTGACTGTGTCAGGTAAAATAAGCTGGCACTTTCACAGTTCTGTGCCGTCTTCCCCGGCCCCTGCAGGGCCACCGTCCCACGTCATCCCCACTCCTTCGGGGTAAGGAGTATGTCTGTTCTCCTTTGCATATCGGGGAGTCGGGGAAGCAACTTGCCCGAAGCGTCAGCCGCGCTGAGACCCTCCGTCCCGGCCCTGCCTGCCGTGTCAGTGCTCCTTCTGCTTTTGTCGCCATCTTTTTAGAAAACATTGTAACCAATTTTAGTGTATAGTTCAGTAGTATTAGGAATATTCAGTGTTGGGGTGCCTTCATGGCTCAGTTGGTTGAGCATCCGACTCTTGATCTCAGCTCAGGTCACGATCTCGCAGTTCCTGGGATCAAGCCCCACATCAGGCCTCATGCTGAGAGTGGGGAGCCTGCTTGGGATTCTGTCCCTCTGACCCTTCCCTCCTCATGTGCATCCTCTCTCAAAATAAATAAATAAACTTAAAAAAAAAAAGAATATTTACATTGTTGTGTAACGGATCTCTAGAGCGTTTTCATCTTGCAAAACTGAAACGCCGGGCCCATTAACGAGCAGCATTCTTCCTGGACGGCACCGAGGAGCCAGGCCCCCCTTCTTGCCGGCAGGGGGAGGGGTCCTGTCTCCTAATAGGCAAGCCAAGCCCCAGAACCTGGGTAGACGGTGTGCAGCAGATAAGCAGTTTCAACCGAAACACGTTAGGTTTTAGAAAAGAACATTTATCTCCCTGTTGAAGTTCACGGACATACTCTCCTCCCCCAGGAGGCATCGCCTGGTCCGTGGATGGGGGGAGCCCACGGCCTAGGAAAGGAAGAGCCTCCTCACAGGCCCACCCAGCTTAATAGTTTGGGTCTTAAGTGCAGAAGAGTGTGGGCTTTAGAGGCCATTTCTTAGCTCCATCTCAGAAGGTGAACTGTGACTCTGGACAGTCGGGATCACTGACTGCCTTCTGGAAGGTGACCTTTCGTCCTGTGACTGGAGATCGTAAAAGCCTTCGTGACCGCTCGTATCTGTGGGGTACTTTTGCACTTTGTAAAGTGTTCACGTTCAGTATTTTTGTAGACGGTTTCTCCTCACTATAGCCTCTGATTCGGGCCACGCAGGCATAAGTATCCCCTTTTCGTAGCTGGCGTGGGTACGGGCCTGTAAGTCAGGGCTCCACGGCAAGTCCTCATCCTCAGGGTTGGCGGCTCGAAAACCCAGGCTCTTTGCTGTTGTGCCACATCACTGCCCTGTTCTTACCAGTCATCAGATGGGCCCCAGGTTAAATGGCCCAGGGAGGCTCCTTCTGGCTTTCGCTTAGGTGGAGGACATCCCTTTGTCTTGCTGCCTCACGTGCAAGGTGGTGCCTGCATCCAGTGTGTCTGTTATAAATATATCAGTAAAGGTTCCTTTGTTGTTTAAAAGAAGTTAAAGCCAGGGGCAAACGGGTGGCTCAGTCAGTTAAGCATCCAACTCCTGATCCGGGCTCAGGTCTTGATCTTATGGTTCGTGGGATTGAGACCCACATTGGGCTCTGCGCTGACATCACGGAGCCTGCTTGGGATTCTCTCTCCCTCTCCTGCTCTCTCTCTCAAAAAACAAATAAATAAAAGTAAACCACCAGTCACCTGGTGTGGGGAACACATAGGTGTAAAGTTCTACTCTGTCCTGGTTGAATTACTCAGCCTTGGCTGAGTTTGATCTGCTCCGTCTCTCCGTGGCCACTGGGGGGAGGGGGAGTCGTGTTCTTTCCCGACCCGCCTGTAGTACAGTTGAACTCCTCTCCTTGGCCCCCTGCTCCATGCAAGTGGGAATGTATTTCACTTGGCCAAGAAGTCTCCCCTTAAGCCCCGAAGCCCAAAGCTTCTGTTGACTGCAAAAGGTAGAGAAAAGTGCCACCAAAGTTGTGAACTCTAGTTAGGGAGAAATATTTTTGGACTTGACAGTGACCCTTAGTTAACTCAGTTGCTGGGATTAGTAGAGTCAGGCATCTTTCTCTCTTTCTTGGGATGGGGGGAGGGGATGGGCAGGGGCCCAGAGGGTGAAGCCAGCAGTCCCTAGCTGCAGCAGTATTAGAAACAAGGTTACTTACACTGGTAAATGCTCCCAGGGGTCCTGTTTCTGTCTCCTCCCATTCTGGGGTTGTTGGGACCCCGAATGGTGCACAGCTGGTTTTCCCGGTGTAACTCCTGGCGTGCTGGATGCGGGAGGTGGGCAGGGAGCAGAGGTAAGAGCAGCGCTCAGATCTGCACTGCTTTGCCATCCATCTGCGTCGGGCCCATGGTTCCTGCTGCAGGGGCTCATCTGGGGACGCAGGGAGCTTCAGTCAGGATGTCTTCGTTGTCGCCGGGGAGCAAGTATGTGCTCCCCTTGCCTGAGCCTCCCTCTGTACAGAGGCTGCCTCTTTGCTATTGAGCCCATGAGCTCATTTTTAGTTCATTCTCCAAGTGCATTTGGGCAGGTGGGTGTTTTTGTTTTTTCCAATTAACAGCCAAGTCTCCAGCGTCCTTGGGGTTTACACTCAGTGTCACAGTGCCAGCCTCCCGAGCTCCTTGTACCACCCCCGCCCCCGACCCCCCGCACACTTTCCCCAAGAAGCAAAGCATTTGTCAAGTGGGAGTGTCCTCAGAGTTATTTTTCCCTTTGGACCTTTCTCATGTGTGGGCTTGAGGTCATGTCTCCATGGGCAGTAGTTTGGTCCAGGATATATATTTTTTTACCTTTAAATTTTTTTTGCAGGAAGTAGAATAGGAAAGCTTGCTGTGTGCAAGGGTAAACGCGACAGGGTAGGGAAAGCACCATACTGGGAGCTGGAAGCCTGAGTCCTGCAGGTGGCTGTGCCACACCCCGTCTCTGGGACCTCTGGCGAGTCAACTCCTGGTGTGGGAAGTGGCACTATGGGCCTAGATGAGCATCTCCTAACCTAATCTGTCTGGTTAGCCCTCCTCAGGTCTCGCCTTACAGGAAGTGGTAGCCAAAGGATCAAAACACGATCTACGTTACGCTGGTGGGAAGGGACAGGGAGAGGGTTGAATTGCACCGTGTGGGGTACTTTGTGCGAATACAACGAAGGACTGGCTGGCGCTGAGCTGAGGCTTTCTGTTTCTGTAATCTCAGTAGGTGGGTGGAGAGATGTTTTTCCGCAGTGAGCGCCCTGCATTCTGCCCCCTTGTGTGCAGACGTGTCCCAGGGCTTGACCTCAGAGCATGCAGTGCTAGAGGCGGGAGGGTTTGGGTTGCCGGAATTCCCGGAATACCCTGGACTTATTGCCCACTGGCCTGATGGAGGGGGACAGGGAGGAGAGCTGGCTCTCGAGGTCCCAGGTGGTGATGACTGTGTTCTGTCTTCGTCCTCAGGTGAGACATGGCAGGCTCTGGTGAGCGCAAAGGCAAGAAGGATGACAATGGCATAGGCACGGCCATCGATTTTGTGCTCTCCAATGCCCGGCTGGTGCTGGGGGTGGGCGGGGCAGCCATGCTGGGCATCGCCACACTGGCCGTGAAGCGGGTAAGTGGCATGCCCAGGGCCAGGAGGCGGGAGAGGCCGAGAGGCTGCCTTGGATGAGCCTCTGATACACTGCTGATGGGGGCACAGCCTGGCAGTCTGGCAGTGTCCGTAGGAGAACTCAGCAGATCTGCTTCTAGGACTCCGCCCTGAAAAAACCGTTGAGGGGGAATAAATAGGTCTGTCCCAGGGAACAAACAATGACAACCGAAATATCCTGCCTTAACTACCCGATTTAAAATAGCAACACTCGGCATCACAGACACACTTCCTATTTCCCTTTCCTCCCGTATTTTTCTTACCATTTATCTCTGACCGCATACTTCACATTTAACTTGTGGACACATATCGCCCGGACTCCCCACCGTGCCGCGGACCTGTGCGGGCAGGGATCGGGTCTCTTCCGTCTGCTGCTCTCCTCTGCGTACCTAGAGCAGTGCCTGGCACATAGTAGGCACTGGGATAGTATCGGTTAAATAAACGAATCCATGTTCAGCATTATGGTACGTTCCCGAGGTACGAAGCCAAGTCATCGGAAGAGGTACCATAATGTTAACCGCTGCCTCATTTTCAGTGACCGTGCGGAAATGACAGAAATGAAACATGAAAAAAAATCCATTTCAAAAGCATACGTAGCGTAGGATCGTAATTATATAAATAACATAGTTCCCGGAAAGCACTAGACCAAAATACCCACAGTCGTGTCTGTGTCGTGTCCTTCCGGCAGCTCTGTTTCTCGTTTGCATCATGTAGTATTTTCCTGAGGTTTTTCTGCACGGAGCACAGTAGTCCCTAATTTAGGACGAAGCAAAGTTACTGAGGGAAGGGTGCTGAGAAGAAGGGAAACGGAGGCAGGGAGCTTCCTACGGCGCGGCCTCTGCTGTTTCAGATGTACGATAGGGCCATCAGCGCCCCCGCCAGCCCCACCCGCCTGAGCCACTCGGGGAAGAGGAGCTGGGAGGAGCCGAACTGGATGGGTTCGCCCCGATTGCTGAATAAAGATGTGAAGACGGGCCTGAGCCGCTCCCTGCAGACCCTTCCCACGGACTCCTCGGCCTTTGACGCAGGTGAGGACAAGGCTCTTGCCCCCACCCCCCCGCCCCCTTCCCCCCAGACCCCTCTCTGAGTAGTGCTCAGCACCGCTCCCGCTCTCCACAGACGCTGCTCACGCGCGCACTGCGCCAGGCACTGTGCTGGCACCGTTGGCCCCAGTGCTCCTTTCCAGGCCTGAGGCAGCTGCGGACGAAAGCGAGCACGGGAAGAGCTCATGTGCCTCTCTCTCTTGCCTTGGCAGATACATTCTGCCCACCCCGGCCCAAGCCGTTGGCCAGGAAGGGCCAGGTAGACTTGAAGAAGTCACGACTGCGCATGTCCCTGCAGGAGAAACTCCTTACTTACCACCGGGACCGGGCGGCCATCCCTGCCGGCGAGCAGGCGCGGGCCAAGCAAGCGGCCGTGGACATCTGCGCCGAGCTCCGGAGCTTCCTGCGGGCCAAGTTGCCTGACATGCCACTTCGGGACATGTACCTGAGTGGCAGCCTCTACGATGACCTGCAGGTAAGCAGGTGGTGCTCGCGAAGGAGGGTCAGGTCGGGTGCTGACCAGGGTGCTCCTCGAGGGACGTGTGGGCGGCTCAGTCAGTGGAGCGTCCGACTTCGGCTCAGGTCACACTCTCACAGTTTGTGAAATCAAGCCCCGCGTCAGACTCTGTGCCGGCAGCGTGGAGCCTGCTTTGGATCCTCTGTCACACCCCACCCCCGCTTGTGTGCGTGTGGGTGCTCTTCTTCTCCAAAAAAAAAGTAAAACATTTAAAAAGGCTGTCTTTCAAGAGTGCTATTGGTACAGAAGATCGGTGTCGTAGGCATTCCAGAAAGACCACGGTCTCGGGTCTTGCTGCTTCTGAATTCTGCCCGCTGCAGTAGCCCCTGCCGTGTCTTCCTTACACCCTTTCTTGTTTTGTTTTTTCTTCTTACTCTGACAGACCGGGGTTCAAATCCTCGCTCTGAACGAATTTGGAGTCTCCCTTACTGTGGGGGAATACAGGACCCGTGTTTGGGGAAGCTTGTCTCTTGAGCAGATTAAATTCCTCGAAACCTTTTTAATTCTGCTCCAACAGGTGGTGACAGCTGATCACATCCAGCTCATCGTGCCCCTGGTGCTGGAGCAGAACCTGTGGTCGTGCATCCCCGGCGAGGACACCATCATGAACGTCCCCGGCTTCTACCTGGTTCGCCGTGAGAACCCAGAGTATTTTCCCCGGGGAAGCAGTTACTGGGACCGCTGTGTAGTTGGGGGCTATCTTTCCCCCAAGACGGTGGCAGACACATTCGAGAAGGTAGTGGCTGGCTCCATCAACTGGCCAGCCATAGGGTCCCTCTTGGACTACGTGATCCGGCCCGCGCCACCCCCAGGGGCCCTGACATTGGAAGTGCAGTATGAGCGCGACAAGCATCTTGTCATTGACTTCCTGCCGTCAGTGACCCTCGGCGACACCGTCTTGGTAGCCAGACCACACCGGCTGGCTCAGTATGACAACCTGTGGCGGCTGAGCCTGCGGCCCGCAGAGACAGCACGCCTGCGGGCTTTGGACCAGGCCGACTCGGGCTGCCGATCTCTGTGCCTCAAGATCCTCAAGGCCATATGCAAGTCCACTCCGGCTCTGGGCCACCTCACTGCCAGCCAGCTCACCAACGTCATCCTCCACTTGGCCCAGGAGGAGGCTGACTGGTCTCCAGACATGTTGGCCGACCGCTTCTTGCAGGCCTTGAGGGGACTTATCAGCTACTTAGAGGCCGGAGTCCTGCCCAGTGTTCTGAACCCCAAGGTAAACTTGTTTGCAGAGCTCACTCCCGAAGAAATAGACGAATTGGGATACACTCTCTATTGCTCACTGTCCGAGCCGGAGGTGCTGCTGCGCACGTAGGGCAGGTGAAGGCCAAAGTGGACGTCAGGGCGCCAGACCCTGGCTTCTCCGTTAGAAACACGTGGCTGCACAGCGGTGCCTCCCAGGGTCCCTGGGTGCCTCCTGTCTTGCTGGTCATCGCCCGGGTCACCTCATGCTGATTAGAATGCCATCTTTTGGCCACCTCTCTCCTCCCCTTTCCTCCCCTTTCTATTTTTGTTACCAAACACTGTGCTCCTCCTCCTTCCCTGCCCCCTTGCTCCAGGCTGACTTCCCTGGAATGAATTGGGAAGGGGAAGCACCGGCCTGACCTGAGCTGCTGTTTTACAACTCGGCCCAGGTTTTCTGCTCCTGTCTGCTCTTTGGCCCCTCTCTTTCCAGTGTCTTCTCTGTTGTTTCCTCTTGTTCATGCCTTCTGTTTTGTCTCCCCCCCCCCCACCCCCAAGCCTATGTGCCCAGTCAAAGTGTTGCCT
The DNA here is from genome assembly GCF_006229205.1 of Suricata suricatta. Lineage (NCBI taxonomy): Eukaryota > Metazoa > Chordata > Mammalia > Carnivora > Herpestidae > Suricata > Suricata suricatta. The sequence continues at coordinate 8,469,440 of NC_043709.1, read as the reverse complement.
TTGTGTTGAATGTCACAGAAGGGTTCTGATCGAACATTTCCAAGCTGAGCTCTGCAGAGAGCACGCTCGGACAGCAAGCCGAGCTCTGCAGAGAGTGCGCTCAGACAGTATTCCGAGTTTCTGGGGCTAAAACTGGTGGGAGAGCTGGCCCTTGGCCCCGGTTCCTGGAGCAGAAGCCCACACCCCCCACATCCTGACCAGCTCAGATTCCTAAGTGCTGAGAAGGTCCCTCCTGGGGCCACTGTTAGTGACCCACGCGGGAGTGAGGCCCAAGATAAACCGGATGCAAAGGTGCCTGGAGATTGTGGTTTTCAGTGGCCATCTGTGAGACCACGGTGGGCGAGCCGGAGGTGGTGAGGAGGGCCCGGGGAGGGCATGTGTGCCTGAAGTCTACGCCTCCCCCTTGGCTGGGTCTGATCAGCACGCTGCGTGAGCGCCTGGAGGCCGAGGGAAGGAATGGGCTGCCGGGGCGCCACCGCCTGCACCAGCGCTGCTGTTCGGTCCCTTCCTCGTCTTCTTGCCAATCAGGACAAGGCCTTCGAGGACACGGCCTCCGTGGTGGAGGTTGAGGGGAGGCTTGGCGACCGTGTTTCTCCCCCAGCAGGCCCTGCCCCTCTGGGATGTCGCCTTAGAGCAGGAACTTGAGAGCGGTGCGAGCTGGGACCCCAGGCACCGCCAAAGGGCCGGCAGAGTCGCGCCGAGCTCTTCCCCGTCCCATCTCAGCCCGCACCCGGGGAGACTGGTGCTATGTAGGGACAGTGCGCGGGGAGAAAACCCGGAGGAGAGGGGGCGCAGCATCCTCCGCCCCCTCATTTCCCGCTGCTAAAACCGCGCTGTGTGTATCGCAACGTGCAAAGTGTGGTGCGGGCGGGGAGGACCGTCTGATACCCATCGTCCGTGGTCTTGTGTAGCGCTTTCCTCCTGTTCGTGGCAAGAAGCCAATAATAATTGTTTCTGATCTGCCATCCAGTATTTTGTTCTCCCATCGAGTTTTATTGTTTTTCCTATTCTTCCTACCTCTCCACCTGGGAGATTCCGGTGAAGCTCCCCGCTGTCTCGTTCCTTCCCAAGGACAGCAGCATGAAATGGCTCTAAACAGCACTGAACCCTCAGCTGCCCTTTGAATTTAGGGTAGATGTTCCTGTCCCCTTTTTGTCATGGATTAGGAGGTCACGAACCAGGGTAGACCTTGGCTGTGTTGGGAAAATTTTCCTGTTTCTCTTGTATATATGCAGAAGTTCCTTAACGTGGCTTGGGTGTTTCATTTGTATGAAGCTCCTGAGAGAGAATGAAAAATAGAAAGCCCAGAACCCCGCGAGTTTCTCCCCCGGGCTGTTCATCAGAATCCAGTGAGAGTTGAAAGGAAATCTCTGTGCCTGAGTGCCGCCCGAGGTGGCTGGCGTGGAGGGGTGGGTGGAGCCTGGCCTTGGTGGTTCTGGTGCACCCATCTGGTATCCGCTAGAGGGAAGGGAGAGGGGAGGTCGCAAAAGCATGGGCTAGTCTTCATTGAGGTAAAGGGGTTGGTTTTCCCAGAGTATCATAGAATCCAGTTTTCTCAAGCTGGCATCTCTGACCAAATTCCATCGAAAGCATTGGACATTGGAGGGGGAGCTGAAAAAAAAAAGATTTTAAAGACTTAAGTTCCAAATGACCAAGGCCAAGTGTAACTGCGATTTGGTTTTATCTCCTATCTTAAAGAGCAACACAAGGGCATCTCTGACTCTTACCTATGTTTCACAAAACCAAAGACCATGACTTTCTTACTTCACAAGCAAGACCCCCCCCGGAAGTCCTCAGAACAAGCAGCAGTGGAAATTCTTGGCCCTGGTCCTAGGGGGTTTGCGGACGGAGACTGGGCAAGCCTCGTGAAACACAGACGCTTGTCCGGTGTTTTGAGATTCTTGGATAGAAGAGGGCAACATTCGGCACCCCCTCCCAGTTTTTTTAGTCTTTGGGGAAGGATGTCGTGCCTTTTCCCTGCCGTCCCGCCTTTCTCCTCAGTAACTCCCTCCCACCTTTGCCGGAAGTAATGGCATCTGCTTCTGCTTCTCTGGAAATTTTTTTTGCACCATTTGCATCAGCAAACCACAGAGTTCGCCTCATGCTTAATATACTTATTGTCTCGAAAACATAATTCCAAAGTATATTTTGGTTTTTTTTCCCCTGTTGCCCCTTCCTAAAAAAGGAGTTCAGGATAACAGTATTTTTAGGACATGCTTTGTTGTGACGTTCCCCCCCTCAAATAAATCATCAGAATTAAGGTTTGGAAAAGTTGTTTTGAGGCCTACAATCTTTTCTCCTGGGTCTCGGCCCCTGGTGGGCTCCCTGTTCACACCCCAGATGAGCCGAGTTTGCTCCCCTGTCCTCCAACTGGAGAACTCACGTGGTTTTGACAAGGAATCAGCTTCATGAGCAAAACTGTAGAGAGGCCCCGGGGAGGTTCTGTAAGGAGGGACACCTGCATTGTGCTGGAGCCCTCCACCATGGCCGGTCTTCCTTGAGACTCTGACCCTGCCTAGAAACCTCTGTATACAGGGTTTCTTAGTACTCTGCTCCTCCTGCTAAAGGTCAAGGCCAAAGAGAATGGTAAGGGACACTTAGCACTAGATCTGTTAGGTTGTGGCCCTTTTAGATACTGCTGGTTTTCAGTGGCCAAAATACCAGATGAGTCCTTTAGAGTTTATTTTTGAGAGAGTGGGGGTGGGGCAGAGAGGGGTACAGAGGATCTGAGTGGTCCCAGAGCTGACAGCAGAGAGCCCCAAGTGGGGCTCAGACTCACAAGCTGTGAGATCATGACCTGAGCTGAAGTCAGACACTTAACCAACTGAGCCCCCCAGGCGCCCCTGCAGATGTGGGTTCTGAGGCTGAGTCCAGCGTGTTTACCTTTTCATTCAGATCACCTTGTAGTCTTTAAATTTTTGGTCCCCGAGACCAAGTTCACAACTTGCCTTCCAGTCACTTGCCTGCCCTTCAGTAGCAGTGGATATGTCCAGCTGGTAGATTTGGAATCTGTCACCGGTCTTTCTGTCCCACCTTGGCTGGGTCCACACAGAAGTAGCTTAGCCCTGAGACCTGGAGAACGGCTGTCTTTTTTTCTCCTTTATGGAGGAAGTAAAGCTGGGGAACATGATGCCCTTCCACAGCATGGAAAGAAAAAATAAAAATCTCCTTTCCAACAGCTTTGTCTCCTGTGTGGTATGAAACAGTTTACTGCAGGAGTGGTGCCGGTTCTCCATTTTCAGCTAGGAGAGCCTCAGAGTGCTTGATCTGGGTCTCCGAGATAGAAGGATGGGACAGGCTGCCCCTGCAGCCCTTCACCTATGACCTCTGCAGTGTCAAAACTGGGGCAGTACTACTTTCTTTCTCAGCCTTCTGCCTGGTCATCTGTCAGGCACTGACAGGTCTGAGACATGCCACATGGGTCTGTAGTCACACCTTGGAAGACTTGTGTAACGGCTCAGGGATACTTAAGCGCCTTTGCATGCAAGACTAGACAACTTCTCTATATCTTGAGATTTGTGATTCTCCAAGGCAATGCAAAAACCATACTTGTCCCAGCATGCAATATGCTTTGCATGTACCAGTTGTCGGTTTCAGCAACCCAATAAACACTAGTAGTCCTCCGAGGAAGCAGGAAGATGTAAGGAAAATGGGGAGTGGAGTTGGGAAGTCAGGATCAGAAGACCTGAGTTCTTAGAAGAGTAATAACCATTTATTGAGCACTTATCAGCACTTTTCTCAGTGCTTTCCATATGTGATCTTACTTCATTCTAAGGATAAGGATACCTATCATTAGCCTCATTTTACAGATGAGGAAATTGGCTCAGCAAGGATTAATTGCTTAACCAAGCTGTCTCAGCAACTAAAGAGAAGAGCCACGATCCTTTTGGAGTTACCTCTAAAATCTGTCTTCTATGCACCGCCCCATACTGCCTCCACTGACAGCTTTGGGCCACACACTTCATCCCATGAGTTCTGTTTGCTGTTGTAAAGAAGTCGTTGGGCTAGACTGAATCAAAGCAATGAATGGACAAAGACAGCGGTCGGGCCCTACATTGTTTGACATCACATCCCTGCTAGATAATTCCATGGCCCACTGAAATGGAGGCAGAAACCTAACGGGGCTTGACTGGGGAAGGGGACTGGAAGATGGCAAAGAGCTTCCTTGGCACTCTTCACAGCTCCCTGATAGAGTGCAAATTGCAGTCCCTGACCTGGACCGCCGCTACCAAACACTCCAACCTCCCGCGCGGGGCAAGTGGGTGTGGGTATTAAAGCTTCTCTTCTCTCATTAGTGACATTAGGGGAACTTGCTGAGAAGTGGTTACGTTACACAGGGCAGTTGCAGAATTGGGCGTTAACAGACAGTGACAGATACCAGCATAATAAAATCTCTAGGGCAACTGCATCTGCATAAACCAAAAGAAGTTCCCTTACGATGGATGGAATACTTTTAATAGAACTGCAAACATGTTATCAGGCTGGGTATGTAAAAATACCCTAAACTGGGCTAGAGATTATGCACCTTCCCTCCTGGAGTTGAGAGTTCACGGTAAGGATGCAGAGTTGGCCCTCTATGGTAGGTGTGCATGGAGCATTTGAGGTCCCGACTGAGGTCCTCAGTCTCCCCTTTCACCTACTTAAGGCCTTGCATTCAATGGAAATGCACACGAAGGGAAAACGCACACGGAATTTCATATCGAGCCTGAAATTGGCCGCTAATTCAGAGTTTCACTCAGGGCGTCAGGAAGGGACCTCACGGGTTCCGGCCTGTGGCCACCATTTGGAACGCTCTAGGTCCGGGAAAAAGCCGGCACAATCATTGGCTGCTACTTGTGCGGAGAACTGCGGAAGCCACTGCTGAGGACAGACTCCAGCGGCGGGAACCTCACCCTCCGCTCCGCCCCTTCCCGCTCGGACTTGGGCTCCCTCAATTGAGAAGCCCGCCCATCTCGGGCTCAGAGCCAATAGAAAATTGAGATATATATGACTCACCACGTCTAACCAATCAGCTCGACGCTCGCTCCCCGCCAGCCTCTCGCGCGACAACCAGGCGGCCTCGGACCTCACAATAAAAACCTTCCTTGGGCAGAAAGACTTCTCTCCCCGCCCCCTAAGCTAACACCGGAAGCGAGGTGTGTCTGAAGAATCCCTCCGCGCTCTTAGGCGGCAGAGGGGAGAGTGACTATTTGATCTGAGTTGTGTAAAATAGTGCGCCTTTTTCCTTTCTTGAGACCTTGGAAATAACGCGTGTTCTCTTAGCTACACCCTGGACATAAAAGTCGTGGGTTGGATACAGTACGGGCGTCGGATAAGCGAGAATGAGTGGGTGGGAGGTGCGGGTCACGTGACCTCGGCGGAAGGATGTGCTCTGTGATGCGTCATCATAAAGGCAAAGTCTATAAAGGACCGACGGCCGAGGTATCGCGGCCATTTCTCTCCTTGTCGCTTTTAGATGTAGTTCGTGTTCGTGTGCGCGCGTTCTCCTTCCTCTCCTCCCGCAGGGTCCGCGGCCGCCATGGCGTATTAGAGGCAGCAGTGCCTGCGGCAGCATTGGCCTTTGCAGCGGCGGCAGCAGCACCAGGCTCTGCAGCGGCACCCTCCAGCGGCTTAAGCCATGGCGTAAGTACCAGGGCCGGGCCGCTCCTGCCGTGCTCCCCCGGGTCGGCGAGGGCATTCGGCTCGCTTGGGTGCGGCCGGGCGGCGTCGCGGAGGGGGAAGCGGTTTTACGAGCGCCCGAGACGCGTAACCCCTGTTTAGGTGTCCTCGAGACGCCGACGC
>NC_043709.1:8428720-8463559 GCF_006229205.1 Suricata suricatta | reverse complement strand
CGGCCGGGGCCGTATTTGGACATGGAGCGTGTGGCGCGCCTTCCTCTGGCGGCGGGTGGAGGAATGGCCCAACCCCGACGGCGTCCATCTTGTGCGGTTTGACTGGACCTGGAAGGGGGGGTGGTTCGCGATGGCTCTGGGGCCACGTGTTCTCGATACTCTACTCCCGAGTGGAATTCAGTTTGGCCAACCTCGCTCCAGGATGAAGAGATGGAGGTTCTGGGCCCGGCTGGTCTCCAACGGGATTTGGTTTCTGGTGTGTTTTCAGGCTTTTCACGGCATCCAGCAGCAGCGTTGCTGTAACCGACAAAGACCTCTTCGAATTACGCACATTCCTCGATTCCAGTAAAGTCCCGCAACATGGCCGAGATGATGAGCTTCCTGAGCAGCGAGGTGTTGGAGGGGGACTTGATGTCCCCCTTCGACCAGTCGGGTTTGGGGGCTGAAGTAAGCCTGGGTCTCTTAGACGATTACCTGGAGGTGGCCAAGCACTTCAAACCTCATGGGTTCTCCGGCGACAAGGCTAAGGCGGGCTCCTCCGAATGGCTGGCTGTGGATGGGTTGGTCGGTGCCTCAGACGGCAAGGGTAAGTGGGAGTCCTTGGCCTCCTGGTGCGTCTGACCATCAGCTTTGCCGCCTTGTGTGTCTGACTCCTTTTCGATCTTTTGCAGAGGATGCCTTCTCCGGGACAGATTGGATGGTGGAGAAAATGGATCTGAAGGAGTTTGATTTTGATTCTCTGTTCGGTATAGATGACCTGGAAACCATGCCAGATGAGCTTTTGGCCACTTTGGATGACACATGTGATCTTTTTGACCCCCTAGTCCAGGAGACTGATAAGGAGCCCCCCCAGACCATGAACCCGATTGGCCATCTCCCAGAAAGTTTACCCAAAACAGACCAGGTTGCCCCTTTTACCTTCCTGCAATCTCTTCCTCTGTCCCCTGGGGCCCTGTCTTCCACTCCAGATCATTCCTTTAGTTTAGAGCTAGGGAGTGAGGTGGATATCTCCGAAGGAGATAGAAAGCCAGACTCTACTGCCTATATTCTCATGGTCCCTCAGTGCATAAAGGAGGAGGATGCCCCCTCAGATAATGACAGTGGCATCTGTATGAGTCCTGAGTCCTACCTGGGGTCCCCCCAGCATAGCCCATCTACTTCAAGGGGCTCTCCAAATAAGAGCCTGTCTCCATGTTCCCTCTGTGGTTCTTCCCGCCCCAAACCCTATGATCCTCCCGGAGAGAAAACCACAGCAAAAGTAAAGGTGGAGAAATTGGATAAGAAGCTGAAAAAAATGGAGCAGAACAAGACGGCAGCCACTCGGTACCGCCAGAAGAAGAGGGCTGAGCAGGAGGCCCTTACTGGCGAATGTAAAGAGCTAGAAAAGAAGAATGAGGCTCTGAAAGAGCGGGCAGATTCTTTGGCCAAGGAGATCCAGTATCTGAAAGATTTGATAGAAGAGGTCCGGAAGGCCAGGGAGAAGAAAAGGGTCCCCTAGTCAGTCAGTCATCAGGGGAGCGTGCTTGTACATAGGCTTGTGCTGCAGCTGTGTTGTAATAAATTATTTTGTAGTGAAAGTATTTCTGTGAGCTGTGCCTGTTTGCTTATTTCAGGTAAGGCAGCCTCATTGGCCTTTGCCTGGGGGTTGGATCACTCTTGTCGCCTTAGCCCCCCAGCCCCCCCCCCCAGCAGTAAGGCCCCACCTGTGAGTTTCACTTCTAACTACGGTTCTGTAGAGGCCTCTTGTCAGAACCCAGAGAAGTGGGTCTTGGGTTTTCCCAACTGGGAGTTGGAAGACCTGTGGCTTGAAGTTCTGGCCAGAGCTGGACTGGCGGGTGTCAGGACACCACACTCTGTTGCCACCTGTGCATCTGAAGTCAGAGACCACCCTTTGTCCCGTGATGTAGCTCTCCAGGGAGTCTTGGTTTTTATCTGAATAGCAGTTTGAGCCCTGTCTATTCTCACAGGTCTGGGATAACTCAAAAGGGAAACGTGCATGAAGGAGCTTCAGGCTCTTGACATTTTGCCCCTTGAAAGATTTGGAAACAGGTGCCCCGTGTTTCCCTCCCCTTCCTAACACCTAGTGTTGGGATATAACCAGTGACCCAAGTGAGGGCGTTACTCTGAGGCACCAAACTTGGGCCTGGTTCCGGTCTGTATTGAGATTGTAGAGTACCCTGAAAGGCTGGGGGCTCTCCCCATGTTTTTCTCTGCAGAGACCACCCAGCTAGGTATTCACAGGCGAGATCCCAGCCCCAGCGAAGCTGCTTAACTGCAGCTAAGTATGTGGGGATTTCCTGGTTGAACAGCATCCACTCAGCTACACACTAATGTTAAAACAGTTCTATTCAGGAAGTTTTTTTGAGAGAAGCAGGGCTCAAACAGATCATAACCTAGGCCCAGGTTGGATGCTTAATCCACTGAGCCAATCAGGTGTTCCCAAAGTGCCTTAAATTATTTTTTTAATGCTTTTTCTATATTTTTGAGAGACAGGGACAGTGAGCAGGGGAGGGTCAGGAAGATACAGAATCTGAAGCAGGCTCCAGGCTCTCAGCTACCTGTCAACACGGAGCCTAATGTGGGGCTTGAACCCATGAACCATGACATCATCACCTGAGCTGAAACCGGATAACCGGATGCCCAACCGACTGAGCCACCCAGGTTCCCCCTTAAATTTTTTTAATGTCTATTTTTGATAGGGAGACCCACCATCCAAAGCAGGCTCCAGGCTCTAAGCTATCAGTACAAAACTGATGCGGGGCTCAAATCCACAAACCGAGATCATGACCGGACGCTTAACTGAGCAACCCAGGTGCCCCCAAAATGCCGTCAAAGATTTTGGGCCTCTTGGGTGACTCAGGTGTCTGACTCCATTTAAGCTCAGGTCTTAATCTCAGTTTGTGGGTCCGAGACCCTAGTCTATTGAGGCTCTGCATTCGTGCAGAGCCTGCTTAGGATTTTCCCTCTTTTTAACCCCTCCCCTGCACTCTCTTTCTCAAGATAGATAAAACTTAGAAGAAAAAAAAAAGATTTTAAGTTTCCACACCCAACGTGGGGCTTGAACTCCCAACCCTGAGGTCAAGTCCAGAGTCCAGCCGGGTGCCCCCAAAAGCTTTTTCATAAGGATTATGTATCCCATTTTACAGATGTGGGAATGATGACTTGGAGAGGCTGAGTAACTTCCCCGGCTACCAGGTGGATTCAAACCCAGGTAGCCTGACTCCACAGGGTATGTTTTTAAAAGATATGGTTCCATAATTCCGTACAGGTAGGATTTTAGGGGGACCTAGGGACACTCAAACTGGTAATTCAGCAAACGCATGTGTGGGTGCACATCTGAGGCCTTGTTAACGTCCATTCCCCCATGTGGTGAGGAGCTGAAGGGGAGTGGGGAGCCTATGGCCACTGCCAAAGGCCCCCATGTGAGCACAGCTGTCACCTGTGACCCCTGCTCTATGCCTCACTTCGGTTTTGTGACCTGACAATTTAAATCCAAGATAGGAAGGGAAAATCTACGACTACAATGCTTGCTTCTGTCCACCCCCAACAGTTTTTATGCTTGGTGCCATGGGGCAGCTGTCCCAGCTTGAGGCATGTGGGGTGGGTGCAGGGGGGGGGGACATGGAGAATTGAGAGGTGAGAGAGACCACAGCCTTGGAAGTGACCCAGCCACCTTGTCGCATCCAGTGGGACCCCCTGCCCTTGGAGACAGTGGCCCCCTCTCCCACTGGACAGAAGGGAAAGCGTTTCCTGGGGTGCCCTGAAGGGCAGTGCAGCCTTAAGGCCTAAGGCGGGGATGCTGGCCTATGCCCCTTCCCAGGCCCCTGTAGAGTCTGTAGCCTCAGACCAGGGACCGCACTTGGACTTTGTCGTCCTTCACTCTGCTGTGCGCCAGCCACAGGGGCCTTCCCACAAGTTTCTGCTAAGCTCATTCCTCCCTCAGGACGTTTGCACTTGCTGTTCCTTCCGCAAGATTTTTCCAGAGCTCCTTCTCTCTCATGCAGGTCTCTCTCCTAGGTCACCCCAGAGGCTTTCCAAATGTCCTAGCCTCTGCCTTAGCTGTTATTTTCCATGACCCTACCTTTTTGCTCACATGTTTATTTCCTATTCCCCAACTACAATGTTAAGAGATGGCAGAGATCTTGCTGTCTTGTTCATTCCCAAATTTCCAGGACCTAAAACAGTGCCTGGCAAGTAATAATGATTACTGCTCATAGTTACTAAGAGTTCTGACGCTTGGCTCTGAGAGCTTTCCGGTTATTAGCACGTAATCCTCCATTAGGAGCTGTGAGGACGATCTTATGATTACACCTTTTTTAATGAGGTAAGGCTTCAGGTGGCCCGGGGCAGCTGGTATAATAGACAATTACAGAGGCCTGTACAGATAGGCCCCATGGGGTCTCAGGGCTTAAGAGCGCCACACAGAGGAATGATGCAGGGACGGGGTGGGATTGAGGCCAAGGTCCAGCCCCAGGGCTGGGCTCCGCCCCTGGTGCAGTGGGGCTGGGTGCTCCTGGCTCAGAGCCAAGTCCTCGGCTGCCTCTACCAAGGCAGGAGCCATTAGTTCCAGCCCATTTTGCCCACAGGTCCTGGAGGTCAGGAAACGGCCTTCACGTTTCTCTCCAACAACTCATGAGCACCCACCATGGGCTAGACATTGTTCTGGGTGCTGAGGATTCGGTGGTGAGGAAAACAAACGCAAATCTTCGTCTTGTTCTGGTGAGGGAGACCAGACCGCCAGTAAGAATAAAACATCTCTGGGCATCTGGCAGGCTCAGTCGGTGGAGCATGTGACTCTTGATCTCAGGGTTATAAGTTAGAACCCCACATTGGGTGTAGAGATTACTTAAAAATCGAATCTTAAAAAATAAGACCTGTAACACGAGATGGGCTTGGGCAGGCCGAGTGCTGGGGTGGGGGCATCTGCCCATTAAAGATGGGTCTTTAGGGAGGCGACGCTGGCAGGAGACGGGAGTGAGCGAGCCCAGGGTGGGAGTGTGCCTGTGGCGGGCACACATGGCAGAGGGCCTAGCAGCCCTGATGGGACTTGAGATTCTCCTCTGGTGACTTGGGGGGTCCCTGGAGCAGGAGTGATAACACTGGTTGCCATTTGAGGAGGGTCCCTCTGATGGCCTGTGAATGGCAGGTGGGCAGGGAAAGGGAATTGGGCTGAGGTCAGTACAGGTGAGGAGAGCTGGTCAGGGCCTGGAGAGATTCTGCAGCTCAAGCAAGTCAGCCTCCAATGAGAGGTGTGACAGGGGAGACAAAATGGTGGCCGCACAACCAGAAGGATGGCCTCCATTTCCCGAGACAGAGAACACCAGGGGAGGCGCAGGGGTTTCATTGCAACCCCTGGATGCTGGCGGAAGACCGGTCCAGCCGCGGAGCTCCTCTTTGAAGTGCAGGTGGGGACGGTGGGGAGGCAGCAGACTCAGAGGCCGGAGGCCAGGAGGAAGTCCAGCAGGAAGTCCAGCTGGAGACAGACAGCCCCCACAGAAGCCCCGAGCGCCAGCACACCCACGCTGGGCACCCCATGGTGAGGGGAAGGCAGCTCAGCCCAGGTGGGGGGTCAGCAGGTGGATGCTCACACCAGGTAGAAAGTGACAGCTCCAGGACTCAGGACTGTGTGAGCCTGGGGGACCTCAGTGGAAGGAGCAGGGACTCTTGGGTGGGAGGTGCCAGCAGGCTGCCCAGAGGGATGGGTCTCTGGCCTTCAAAGGATTGAAAAATTGCGGATGTAGAAAGTGGGGAGGCACCCCAAGAAAGCCGGCAAACTCACAAATGGGCACCTGATGTGAGTGCCTCGGTCCCACCTTCTCTCAGGAGGGCCCCCCCCCCCCCCCGCCCCGTCATTGCTCTGCCAGAAGTCACCTGATGGGGACCCAGCCAGCTCCAGCTCCTGCTGGAACCCAACCCTATGTCCACACAGCTCTGGGCAGGCCTGTGGCTGGGCCCTCGTGAGGCCCTGCATGGCAGTCCTGCCCCCTCGCACCTGGCCCATGGGCCAACCCTTCCAGTCATAAAGGAACAGGAAGTGTAGGTGGCTCAAACAGCCTACCCCGCCGTGGAAACCACAGGGAGCCTTGGCTGGGGCCCTCCCACAGTGAGTCCCTGCACTGAGCCTGGTCCAAATCTGTCAGCTGCCCCAAACCACGTGGGACACTAATGATTCCAGGCGCTTTGTATCCGCTCACGACGTCTCAGCTGGGAAAGGCCTCCTCCTCCAGGTCTTTCTAGCCCTGGTGGGAATGTGGCAACTCAGTGTCCTCTTATTTGAGCCCTGTCCCTCCAGAGGAGCAGAGGGAGAGAGAATCTTAAACAGGCTCCATGCTGAGCAACCAACCCCATGACCCTGGGACAATGACCTGAGCTGAGATCGAGAGTCAGACACTCAAAACGACTGAGCCACCCCTGAGCTCCTGGACTGGAGGACTTGTGTGTGACCCAGAGCTCTGAGAACCATAGATGGGGAAAGGCCCCTTGGTGACAGCTGATGCCAACCACCAGGTCCTGGAGCTCACAGCCAGCAACCCCCATCCATGATTCCTGCCCGAGCGCACACACACACACACGCACCCCACCCCCCGCAATGGTGGCACGTCCTCCCTCCTCCAGTGCCCCTACCAGCCTCTCCTGGGCTCTCTGCCACCTTCTGATTGCTTGCACCAAAACTGTCCAGTGACTGTTAAATAGATCCCAGAGTCCTCCCCTGACCTGGTGGCCCAGAATCTAAGAGGTGAGCACACTGGCTTTGGTCACTCAGGGGGAGCATGGACTCCCACCTCACAAGTGCCACATGGCACAGAGGAAGCAGAACTACTGGGAAGTCCACAAGCAGAGAAGTGGCAGACCCCCCCACCCCTGACCGCTGAACCAGGCCTGTCACCTGGGCACTGACAATGGGGCACCTGAGGGTGACTAGGGAACAGCAGGTGTGTCCTTGTCAGTGGCTGGCCAGCCCCTCTTCCCAGGGAGCCTGAGCCAGTGCTTGCACAGCTGAGCCAGCTTCTTGCTGAGCTGCTGAAAAGATGAAGGGAAAGGGTCTCCAAGGATATGCAAGTTCGCCTCTCTCCTCCCATGGGCATCATTGAAGCTCAGCAGGCAGGCGTGAGAATGTGAGGAACACCCATCTTTCCCTCTGTGAACAAGCTCCTTTGAGGAAAAGGGGGCTGATAAGGGTTGGGAGCAACAGCACCCTTCTGTCTCGCCCCTAACCTCCTGGCCTGCTTCCTGCGGCTGGGATGGAGGCCACCTGCACGCAGCATGCGCTCTAGCTCTGCCTCAGGCAGGTCTGTGGCCCCTGCTTGTCCCCACGTAGGACAGAAAGGCAGTTAATAACCAGGACCCTGGGGGGGCGGCAGTGTGCGGGGTGTGGAACCCTCTCTCCTCTGGACAGAAGCACCCATGCTGGGTTGGCAGATTGTGGGTCCCCAGATGACAGGGGGCCTTCTCAAGTCCTCTGCTGGACATGACCTCCGACCCTGTATGCAGGACAAGCAGAGTGCGGGACAGAGCTGCCCCAAGGCATCCAGGGCCTCTTCCCCATGAGGTCCCCGACCGCTCCAGAGCGAGGCCCCCGGACTTCCAGCACTGTCCCCTCCACCCTGAAGACGCATCCGGTCAGCACACCCACTCACTCGTGCTTGCTCAACATGCGCACGCCTGCCCGAGAGGGTCCAGCCTGCCCTCGCTGGTGGCGCGGCCCCGGTCCCACCTTCTGCTTGGGCACAGACTTCAGTGTGAAGCCGTTTCTTGAGGTCCCTTCTGATTGCCCCCCACAAGAGTACAAGCCTCGGGCGACAGGGCAGTCGCACTCCTGCTGCCTAAACTCCGAGTCAGCTGCCGCGGTGCTACTTTTTCTCAAGGGCTCCCCCGTTGTGGCTGCCACCTCCAAGGGAGGGGGATTCATCTCGGGCACATCAGCAGATGCTGGGTGAATGCTCTCGGGGGTCGGGGGGCCTGCACTGGGGCTGGACTGGAGGACCTTTTTTAACAATTTATTTTAGAGAGAGAGAGAGTGTGTGTATAGGGGAGAGGGGTAAGGGGAGGGAGAATCTTAAGCACAATGTGGGGCTCGATCCCAGGACCCTGGGATCATGACCTGAGCCAAGATCAAGAGTCTGAAGTTCAAGTGACTGAGCCACCCCTGCACCCCGGACTGGAGGGCTTGTGACCCGGAGCTCTGAGAACCATGGGTGATGGGGAAAGGCCCCCTTGGTGACAGAGGAGACGGGAGACACCCCATGAGGCAGGCCGGCAGCACACCCGGCTCTTGGGCCACGTTTATTAGAGCCCAGGAGCCTGCCCGGCAGCCCCTCTTCTACCCGGAGACGTGTGGCCCCGAGGGCCTCGTGACTGGCCCCTCCGAGCAAACAGCCCAGGGGCCCTGCTCGGGCCAGAACAAAGCAAACAGTCACACGTGTTCTGGTGGGTAGATGGCCTCTCCCTGCAGAAGTCAGCTGTGCTGAGCGAGCATCCTCCCCAGGCTTCCCGCTCCCGCCCTTTCTAGCCACCTTGCCTTGGCTCAAGCCCCCAGGCGTCCTTGCGCCACGTCGGCAGCTTGGCAGGGTCCTGGGGCCAGCAGAGGCTGTGAGGTCAGAGGAGGAGACTGGGGCTGAGTGCCTTTCCCACTGCGTCCTCCTGGGAGCCTAGCTGCCGAAGTATTCCTGCTGGAACTTCTGGAAGTCTTCCTCGGTGAACACGGTGCCCTCCGCCTTCTTCTTCTTCTTCGTCTTGGCCGCGGGCCGGTCACAGGCCTTGCGGCCCCGGTTCTGGCACACAATCTAGGGACGGGGGGGAGGCAGGGGACCCTGGATGGTGACTCCTGGCGCGTGAAGGACTGCCCCTTGGAGCTGCACAATGCAGCGCGGCTGACCAAGTACCACCCTCTCCCCGGGCCCTCATGCTGTCCTGGGAGGCGGGGCACCGTCTTTCACTTACAGAGGAGCAACCCAGGCCCTCCCTCGAGGGAAACCAGGGAGTCAGGCCAGGCCCCGCCTCCCAGCAGCCCTGCTCTGCTCCCCGCCTTCCAGAGCGGGGGCCCAACCTCTCAGGGCAGAGACTCTGATGGCTCTCCCCTCCCAGGTCCCCGCCTACCATCCACCCCTCTGACAAACCTTCTGGGTGACCGACTCGGCCACTGGACTTCTTGCACTGGTCATAAACTTGAGGTTTACTCCGAGGCAGCCTCGGCACTGTCGCTTCTGGAACTCGGCTGTGAAGGGCAGGCAGACAGGCACCGTTCCCGATGTACTTCCTTGGAAGCCTCTGGGTCCCCCCTGGTACCTCCTCACCACCTCCGTACCAGCCCTGCCAAAGGCCCTGTGTCCCCTCCCTAGGGCACTCTCCACACAGGTCCTTTAGAAGCCTCCCCCCAACCCCCATGGCTCCCAGATGCTCAAGTGACTTATGCAACAAATAAGTCCTGAGACTTATATCAAACACTGTTCTAGGTGCAGGGCATACAGCAGAAAACAGAACTCCTGCCTGCCCTCAGGGAGCTTACTCTCCAGAGCAAAGAGACACGGTAAACAAGGTAAACAGTATTTTAGAGAGTGATACACGTTATGAAGAAAAACAGCACAGTAAAGACAAATGAGAAATGCCAGGGGTGGAGGGCTGCAATTCTGAATAGGAGGGTCTGGGTTGGCCTCGCGGAAATGACGTTTTAGCAAGTACTGGAGAGAGAGTCTATGGGTATCTGGGGGAAGAGCATTCTAGATGGAGGGAACAGTCCGTGCAAAAGACTGAAGAAGTGTGATTAATGTGATCGGAAAACAGAAAATGGCAGGCGCGGGGAGGGGAGAGCAGGAGGAGATGAAGCTGGAGAGGGGGCAGACCCCGTGGGGTCTCATTAGCCACCAAGTTTGATGGAAGGCACTGGAGGGTGTGGGGCAGAGGACAGACAGGTCCAACTTATATCACAGGATCACTCTGTCCCCTGTGGTGAGAACAAAATTACTGGGTGGGGGATGGGGTGAACGTTAGGAGGCTTTTGAAATAACCCAGGCAACAGATGATGAAGCTCACACCAAGGCGGCACAGAGGTGCTTTAGATTGGCCACTGAGGCTCGAGGGCCCTCTGGTCACCAGTGAGGTACCGTGACAGGTTGGTGGGACAAGGGTTGGGCTAAATAAAGGAGATGACCTTTGGCATCCTACGCTTCTGTTTCCTGCTGGGAATTCATAGTTCTTTCAACAAATACTTGAACATCTTTTCTATACCAGGCCCCAGGGGTTCAAAGGCACACTAGGCACTCACCAAGCGCTGCCACAAGTCAGAATACCCCACCATCCAGCCCACACCCGTCCCTCCCCGAGTCTGTCTCCTTAAGGGGAATCCTATCCCCCAGGATCCTCTACTAGAAACGAGGCTCTGTGAGGTCGGTGTCTCCCTTTTCCTCCATCCTTGTACCCAATTCACCACTGAAGCCCATCAACGCTCCCTTTCCACCAAATCCTATCCCCGCCCAACTGTCTGCCCATCCCAGCTGCCCAGGCCACACTGCCTCCCTCTGAACCGAGTAGGGGAGAGCAAATCTCCGGAGACACACTGCCTGGTTACCACCTACCATCTGGACAGGTGCCTGTTTCTGCCTCTGAAAAATGGGGGCGGTGACAGTACTGACTTCACAGGGTTACGTAAGGAGTCAAGCGAGTGACCGTTTATTTATACGGGGTTTAGAACAGCCCCAGGCCCACAGAATATTAACTATTTGTAAAGCGCTCCACCTCTGACCCTTGTTCACTATGTCACCTTTATCCGGCTTCTTTCTTGCAAAACCTCAAAGCAACAAACCTCCTCCAAACTCCGCGTGAGCGATTTTCTCTAGAGCATTCTTCCCCCGGCTCACTCTTACACTTCCCGGGAAGATGTGTTTGGTTCCCCTCCGTCTTCCCGGGATCCCGCTCCGCGCCCGGCACACACTGGGTGCTCTGGCAATGCCTGGTGACCCTTCCAAGCTCAGCCTCAAGCGCCCCCTCCACCAGGGTGCAGCCCCCTTCCCGAGCTCACCAAGCGCCGACTTGGGCACCTTTCCCTTGGCCGAGTTCCGCAGTTTCTGGGCTTGGGTAGCCTTCGCTTTCCGGGTCCGCTTCACCGGAGCCCCGCTCGGCTTGGCCTGGCCGGGCGCGGCCTGGGGGGCTGCAGGGAAAGAGGGAGAGGCACGGACCCAGTTCGGAGGGCGCGCAGGGTTTCCAACCCACCGGAGCCAAGCCTGGCTGGGATCGTTCCGTCGTACCCTCCGGGATCCAGCCCCCCACTCCTGCCGCCCCTCCGCCCGCGCTGCAAGTCCCCGGTCAGCCCCTCCTCACCCTCTGGCGCTCCCAGCAGCTCCAGGCCCCGCCGCAGCAGGGCCGCCGACATGGCCGCACGAAGCTCCGCCCACACGCTCACAATACTTCCGCCTTGGCCGCCCGGGTCTTCTCCGCGGAAACCCGAGCGAGAACCGAGGTTCCGGAGTGGGCGGGCGGAAGTGCCCACCGGCTTTAGGACGCATGCGTTTGGGGTTGCCACTCTACTACTGAGAGGAAATTGGGGCGGGAACCGGAGGCGGGGCCGACCTGCAGAAGGACGCCTTTGTTGTCCAATCCCAACCCAACCAGTCCTAGGCGTCCAAGGCCACGCCTCCTCCCCGAAGCGGTCCTTAACCAGCCCAGGTTGGTTGGTCCAGCCTCCGCAGCTCCGTGGTCCGCGAGGTCGGGGGTGGAACGGAGTGTCCCGACTGTATTTTTCTGAAAAAGGGAAGTGTGCAACCGGATTATATTTCAGATGCTTCAACCAAAGCAGCCTATCGCCCAGGTCGAGCATAGCATGAAAATCTAGCTGTCTTCCATTAAGTCAGATATTAAAGACATTTGCAAAAATGCCAAACCGTATCAGCGTTTACCCGTTATTTTGTTTTACTTTGGAAAATACAACTGTTTTTCTTAGAAACATTTACTTACCATAAAGCAGTGAAGAAGAGAATCTATGGCAACGTCACTGGCCCCCACGTCCTTTTATTTATAATATGCAATGAATTTGCTTTTTTTTTAAAAAAAACGAATTAAAACTTATCAACTACTAAATTTTGAAACTTAAAATCTTCTCAGTTTTAGTTTCTAATATGGTAAATATCGATAGGTATTTGCACGTTAGAAAGCTATTTGGGATCCTGAATTTTTCTTTTTCCTTTTTTTTCAGCAGCAGGCAAAAGTTTATTAAAGTATAAGAGCAGAAAAGAATCGTAACAAAGCTCTCTTTACAGAGAGGGGACATTCGAAAGAGAATACCCCTGGGATCCTGAAAAATTTTAAGAGTGTTAAAGACTTTCTGACACCAGGGGACGTGTGTGGCTCAATCAGTTAAGCCTCCGACTAGTGATACACGGTATGTGGGATGGAACCTAGTTGGTGGAATCCAGCCATATGGGGCTCTGTGCTGACAACACGGAGCTTGCTTGGTATTCTCTCTCCTCTCTCTGTGCCCCTCCTTTGGCTCACTCTCTCTCTCTCTCTCTCTCTCTCTCTCTCTCTCTCTCAAAAAAAAAAAAAAAGACGTTCTGAGACCAAAAAGTTTGAGAACTTCTGGCCTAGACATTACTCTTCTTACAGCACCTTGTTCACACTCCATCTGGGGTGGCTGTGACCGGTTGCTTCCTGGGCCCCTGTGGCTCAGCATCAGCAGGTGAGCTGAGCAGCAGTGAGCCCAGCACCGCAGCTCAGACTCCACCAGCAGCACCCATCATCACCACGCCTCTGGCTGTCGGCTGTCGCCTCTCCTGGAGCAGCACCCCCACTGCCTTCCCCCTCCCAGGAGGAGGAGGGGCTGAGGGCCCAGGTGGGGGACCTGGAGGAGAAACTGGAGCCCCTGCGGTTGAAACAGGCAGAAGACAAGGCAAATCTAAAGGAGCTGGAGAAACATAAGATCCGGCTGGTGCAGGTGCAGGAATGGAAGAGCAAAATGCAGGGGCAGCAGGCGGACCTGCAGCGACGCCTCAAGGAGGCAGTGGGGGCGAAGGAACGTTCCGTGGAGGAGATGGGGGACACGCTGATGCCATTGCAATGGCCACTCTGGACAAGGAGATGGCTGAAGAGCAGGCTAAGTCCCCGCAGCAGGAGGTGGAGGCATTGAAAGAACGTGGATGAGCTCACCACTGACTTAGAGATCCTCAAGGCTGAAATTGAAGAGAAGGGCTCAGACGGGGTGGCGTCCAGTTATCAGATCAAGCAGGTGGAGGAGTGGAACGCCCGCCTAAAGGATGCCCTGGCGAGGATGCAGAATCTTTCTTCCTCCGCAGAGCAGGAGCATGTGAGAAACTCCAGACGCTTGTGGAAAGGAGGACCAGGAGCTGGAATTTGTGAGGCAACAGCGGGAGTGTGTGCAGGTGGAGCTGAGCCAGGCAGGGAGCACCATCCATGAGCTCAGGGTGCAGGTGGATGTGCTCTCGGTGCTGAGGAGATGGTGGAGATGCTAGCAGACCGGACCCTGAGTCTAGAAGAGAAAGTGCGAGAGTTGAGACAGACCGCGGGGGACTTGGAAGCGATGACCGATGAGCTGCCGGAGGACGCACGCGAGACTGAACGGGAGCTGCGGGAGCAGCTGGACGTGGTGGGCACGCTGGTTCGGGAGGCCCAGGAGCACGTAGAGACAGCCCAAGGGACTGTGCAGATTACCAGCAAGCCACCAGAAGTACCGCCAGCTGACCGCCCACCTTCAGGACGTGAATCAGGAGCTGAAACACCAGCAAGAAGCATCTGTGGGAAGGTAGCAGCAGCCACCCCCGGAGACTTACTAGTCCAGTACCTGGCATGCAGAAAGCACTCAATAAATGAGCGAATATGGGTTGAGGGCCTTTTGTATGCCCTGTGCATTGGGTGAGGGATAAAATGACTCTGTTGGACCTTCCTGGATGAACCTCTCTGTCTAACCTCCATCAGCTAGTCCTGGAGGGAGAGAACACCTAAACAGATGTTAATACTACCAACTGCTGTGTCAAGGTGCTGTTCTAAGTGCTTTACCTTGAACTCACATACCTCCCACTACCCACAACTCTGTGGTAGGAGCTACTGTCTCCCCCATTTTGCACATGAGGAAACAGTGGCACAGGGGGGCTACGGAACCTGTCCAGGTTGCACGTGTTGAGGTCTGAGCTGGGAATCAAGATTCAGAGCCTGGCCTGAGTGTGTGCCGCACCCCTGCTCCAGCCACCCAGGGGAATCGTGCTGTGGTGCAGGGTGGGGCCTGACAAGCCAGCAGGATCAAGAGGTCTCAGGAAAAGAGGAGCTGTTCATGTGGGAGGGGAGAGTCCCAGGCGGGAGGGCCCCTTCAGGGTACCTTCTCTGGGACAGGCGTGCCCGCAGAGGAATGACCAGGAAGGGTGGTCTAGCTGGCATCAGACTCCATGAATTTGCCGTTAGGACTGTGGAGGGTCACGGAGCCCAGTTACACTGTCAGACGTGCTCTTTCTTTTCTGCCTCTAAAATAGGTAGATTGTTTTCTTATGTTTATTATTGTGTGTTTCCCCACCTACGCCTCCGAGTAAGCTCCACCAGGGCAGGAGTCTTTGTTTGGTTCAGGGTTATAGCTCTAGCTCCTGGAACATACAGGAAGGACTCCATAAATGAACGAATCAGATGGATGAAGGTTGAGTCTGGGATGCCTGTGGGAGGCAGAGATGAGTAGGTGATTCTGGGATGTGTGAGTCTGTCTCTCAGGAGGGCAAAGAACCAAGCTCTATCGTATTCCCTTTCTCTTCCGGATCTGGGGTAGTCAGCACACGGTCCCCAGGGTGGAGGAGGTCTGTGTATTCCAGCGGCCCAGCGGATAGGGGCTCTAGGGGTCGGCGGTTCCCTGCAGCGTTCTCTGCTCAGCGGACTCTGGAGGGGCTTTTGGCCACTAGGTGGCGCCGCAGGACAGCTTTCTTACACGGCACGACCTGCAATCCGGGCTGCTGCCGTCCAGGTTCCGGTCTCAGGGTGGGAGTGTGGGATGGGGCACCCTTCAGCCTCAGGCACCCTTCGGCTTCAGCTGGCTCTTTGCAGCCAGCACCACATGGCTCCGGCTTCCCGCTGCCTCTGCCTCTCACCCTTCCCGAGACCGGGCTAGACACCCCTCCTGGGCCTGCTGAGGCCGGGTCAAGCTGGGCTGGGCTGGGCCCCTGCCCCGCCTCCCCTGGGGTTGGGGGATGCGGAGGGGTTGCAGAAGATGAGACCTCCGTCTGAAAAGGGGTGTAAATGGTAGCAGGTGGGCACTCATTGTTAGAAAGGCTGCAGTGACCTTAGGCAGCCCCTTAACGAAGAGCGCCTCAGTTTCCTCATCTGTTAAATGGGGTTTAGCTCCCTAATACGGTGGGAGTGAGGAGAAACTGATAGGTTAATACTGGTAAACCACCTGAAACTGGGACTGGAGGTCAGCACCCAGCCCTGTTTGCAGGGGATATTACAGACATGCACTCCCAGTCTGGGCGGGAAGGAAGGTGCCCAGGAGGTTGGGGCCTTCCCGTCCCCGGCTCACCCACTTGTCACCACCCTGTCTCCTCCCTCACCTTCCTGGAAACAGCTTAACCTCACCAGGCCTCAGGGAGACCAAAGGCTCAGGGGGACCAAAGGCTCAGAGGGAGGTGAGGTGTTCTGCAAGGTTACACAGCATTTCAATAGCGGAAGCAGGACCAGAACACAGGTCTCTGAATCCTGAGCAAGAGGGTGTGTGAGTATATATGAGTGTAAGTGTGTGTGAGTGTGAGTGTGTGTGTTGGGGGGCACCTGGCACCTTGTGCTCTGCTTTTGCTTCTTTCTCTCCATCTTTCTTCCGTTTCTATGTGTCTCTGTCTCTTTGCCCTTGTCTCTGGCTCTTGTCTTTCTCTCTGTGCCCCCTCCCCCTCCTCTCTGTCTCTAAGTCCTCTCTCTTTCCATCTCTTCCTCGGTCACCCCCCAGCCCCCAAGCTCCTGGCCTCTCTCCACCTTCAAATTGAAAACCCAAATGGAATTTCCAGTTGCCTTTTCCGAGTGGTAATTGCCAGTCTCTGTGTGTCCAGCCCTCCCTTCTCTGTGCTGCACGCCCGGCCTTATTGCTGAGTCTCTCCCTCTCGCCTCCGCCTCTGCCTCCGACTCCTGCCCTTGGTGGCTTTGAAGTCTGTTTATCTGAGAGCTCTAGAGAGAATCCATTTCTGCCCTGTCTGGTTTTCAGTTGATGTGTGAGTGGGGCTCCTTTCAGCCTCTGGTCTCCTCTGTCCCTCTCAGAGCCTCTCGGGGTTTCTTTACTAAATGGTGATAGCTTTTGTCTCAAGTCTCTTTCACTCCTGACCATGCTCTCACCAGCCAATCACTCCTCCTCAGTTTCCCAGATCAAGGGCAGAGCTGGGGGAGGGGGCGTCCGCAGGGGTCGGTGGCTGATGCAGATGCTCTAGGTTCATGCAGCCCTGTGCCCCTGAGCAAGCTACCTTCCTACTCTGGGGCTGTTGCTTCCTCTGCGAATTAGGCTTTGAGAAGTATTGTCCAGCCCTCCTCCCAGCGCTGAGGGTGGGGAGGGCTTCAGAGCTTCCGGGTTCCTGGGTCCTGAGGTCTGGAGGGAGCTTGAGTTCGGGAGCCAGGCTGTGCTGATTCAAATTCTGGCTTTTCCACTCACTAGCTGTGTGATCTTGTGTAAGTCACCTAACCTCTCTGTGCTTCGGTTTCCTCATCTGTGAATTGAGTATAATAACAATCCTACCATGTATATACGGTTGCAGTGAGGACTGAGTGTAAAGAGCTCAGACAGGAAAACTGGGCACAGGGCAGTGCCATATGTTTATAAATAAATGAGGGCCATGGTGCAGCAGGGTGCCTGTGGGACCGGTGCCACTCTGTGTTAGGACCTGTGCGTGCATGTAGCCACCAGACCTCTTGCTCTTGTGATCAGCATGTGGGGAGGTTTGAGGCTACAGAGTAAGGCTCAAGAGCCTGGAGCCAGCTGGTCTGCGTTCAAAGGCAGCCTTTGTCACTTACCAGCAGGAGGCCTGGGGAGGCTACATCACTTCTCGGAGCTTCCTGGGGTTTTTCTGGGGGCGGACGGTGCCTCCCTCACAGGTCTGTGCAATGAAAAGCTGCATGGGAGGCTCAGCACTGGGCCTGCAATTAACCACCCATATTCACTCAACAAACATCTGCTGAACACACACTAGCGGCCAGGCCGTGCCGGGCGGTGGTTCCAGGTGAAAGAGGGGCCGGTGACGTTCACACATTCATTTTACACTCTTAGCAAACTCCCGTTGAGGGCCTGTGTTTGTGACCCCAGGGTTTTCAGGGTTCTGGGTGGTGGCCCAGATACAGGTCCCAGCAGCCCCATCGTGGGTCCGGGCAGAGACACAGTGGATTCTTTTAAACTATTTGAAAATACAACATTTTTGGCACGACTGATTTTAAGAACTTAGTAGATACCCAGGAAGAAGCTGCCGGAAATTCCCCTTGGAGATCCAGGGTCAGATAGCAAGTCTGGGTGGGGGTCAAAGATACAGTTTGTTTAATATTAGCTCAATCCCCGCGGCCAAACGCTGCCCTGCCACTAAGTTGCTATGCAACTTTGCCACATCCTTTCCTTCCTGGGCCTCAGTTCCCTCTGGGGTAAGGTGGGAGGGGACTCCCAGTCCTGCCAGGGCCCCAGGGCCACTGAGATGTCAAGAAGTTACAAGGAGAGGAGAAGTGCCTGGGTGGCTCAGTTGGTTAAGTATCCTACTTCCGCTCAGGTCATGATCCCACCGCTCATTTAGTGGGTTCCAGGCCCATGTTGGGCTCTGTGCTGACAGCTCAGAGCCTGGACCCTGCTTTGGATTCTGTGTCTCCCTCTCTGTCTGCCCCTTCCCAGCTCAGCTCTGTCTCTCTCTCAAAAAAAGATAATAAAACATAAAAAAAAAAGTTACAGGGGTGAGATTGGTAGATTCAGGGGAGGACTTGGGTGGCTCTCAGCAAGCCGACCCCCCTCCCCTGGCCAACTTGTACCTAGCAGAGAACTCCCTAGCAGGGAGGGAGTCAGATGGTGGGGAGTCCCAGAGGCAGAATGGGTGGAGCCCAGACTCTTGGGACTCTTCTGTACAGTGAGATCTTGAATAAGTCCCTTCTCTGCTGGGGGGCGGGGCTTAGGGTCCCCCTGTGCGCAGCAGGTGGGTAATGGTACCAAGCACCGGGGCGGGGCTTGGGGGTTGGTTTCTGGCTCCCAAGGGAATGGGGAGGGTTCTGTCCCCTCCAGCCTCAGCTTTTTAATTCTAATTACATCTCCATTAAAATGCAAATTTCTAAGGAACACAAGATTGGAAGCCGTGTTGTCATGGCAACTAGAGTCTGGGGGTGGGGAGAGGGGAGCTGGTCTCCATCTCCAGATCCTGACCAAGCTGGTACCTGCCTGGAGGCCCTCCTTCCCTCCTCTTCCCCACAGCTTGGGGGTCTCCTCTGCTGAGGCTGGGTCTTCATGGTAGAGGAGCTGGGTGACCACATAAATCATTTCCCCTTATTGGCCTCAGTTTCCCCATCTGTGAACGGGGTATAACAAAGGCTTCTCTCGCAAGGTGAATCCTGAGGATTCAGTAAATTACTGTGTAGGAGACGCAGGGAGAGGCGTCTGCCCTCTAGATGCAGTTCCAGGGTACTTGATGAGGGTTCTGGACCCTCCCCCACGTGGCTCTAGGTGCGTCCTGCCCTGAAGTTCTAGCATCTGCTCCATCCGTGGACGGGAAGCTGAAAGATGGTGTGAGTGTGACCTTCAAGTGCTGTGTAGGCTCAGTTCTTCAGGCTGATCCTTCCTTGATACTAATCCTGTAGCCCCGTGACTTGATGCCTTTCTTTTCTTGCAAGGGAGATAGGGATATCTAAACAAGGAGGGGGGTGTGTGGATCTTTCTGCCCTGATTGGATCTGAAAATAAGGGACAATAAAGAAGGGAAGGAAAAGAGAGTTGGCAAAAGAAGCAGGAAGGGATGAATGTATGGAGGAGGAAGGTGTTTCTCTTTTTGCCTCTGCTGCTAAGAAGCTCAAATTGAAATGTGTGATGATTGTACTAATGTGATAAATGCCATTGGTTACATTATTATCTTTCACTGCTGTGTTATTCAGCTGTAATAAGTGTTCGTTTTAACTTTCTAGTACATTTAGCTCCCGTCTGTTCCCTAAATTATTTCTGATCTCTTATTGTACTTTTTAAGAAATCCTCTTTAGAAATAGCTGGGAATATAAATTATAAATTAACAATTATGATGGAGAGACAGAGGATGAGCATGGGTTGTTCTGTGCAAGCCTTTCAGCCCCCAAGCCTCTGGGTGATTGTGGTCTTATGCTAAGTGCCAGGAGGGGAAGGGTGGGGGCGGAGAGGGGTCTGATGATTGATTTTTGAGTTGTTCACACTAGGCTGGGGATAACCCATCCCAGCAAGAACAGAGGTGGGGCTGAAGGGGATGGCCTTGGAGGGGCCTGTTATTGAACAAGCTGGTGGCTCAGTTCCCGGAAGAGGCCAGAGGCGGTGCATTAATTCTCTCCCAGATCATGACGGGAAAGCACTCTGTGTTCACATCATCTGCCCCCTTGCCCACCGCAGCTTCCCTTGCAATTAGGCAGGGCCAGCAGTGGCCCATGAAATGTTGGTGGAGGGCATGAGGCCACCTTGGGCCTGGCCTGGCTCATGAAAGCATCCCTTCCAATCT
Organism: Suricata suricatta; assembly: GCF_006229205.1. NCBI lineage: Eukaryota > Metazoa > Chordata > Mammalia > Carnivora > Herpestidae > Suricata > Suricata suricatta. The sequence goes on along the minus strand of NC_043709.1, from coordinate 8,443,914 downwards.
CCAGCTCATTTTTCTTGCTCCCGTGACCTTGGTGCAGTGTGTCGTGAGTGGCCGGGCACTATCCAGTTAGACTACGGCACATATAAGCAATAACTATTGTTCTGTTAGAGCTCTGAGATCTGGTGGCCTATTTGTTACAGCAGCATAGTCTATGGTATCCTGACAAATGCACCTCCTGGTTCCTCTCCTAAGAGTCTCCCCAGGACCCCCCTCCCTGCAGGAGGTTGGGCTGAGGCTCTGGGATGACCTGTGTCTGTAAGGGGCATGCCCAGGAGCAGAATAAGGAAGAGCAGACTTTGTCCCCGCTTCCTTGTGAAAACCCCGGTCCCCGAGGGCTGGGCTTAAAGGATGCAGAGGACCATCTACTTCCAAGGCCAAGAGTTTGAGGCCTATGGGTGTGCTGAGTGCTGAGCCTTCAGCCAGGCTCCTGGCGCTTTGTCAACCACAGAGAAGGAAACCTGAGGGTCCTAAGATGGCTTGGGGGGGGCGGTGGTGCATAGAGAGGAACAAGGGTCAGAGACTGGGGCTTTTGTCCCACCCCTGTTGTCCTTGCTGGCAGCCCAGGACAGTCAGCCCCTTTGGGCCTCCTTTGCCAACCCAGAGAAGGCATGAAAATGTCTGAATCTGTTCACCCCACACAGGCGGAGTTGAGGGTGCAGGGGGACAGGGGCTGGGCAGGCGGTGGGCACTTCTGTAGACCTCAGAGCCCCTGAGAGGCCACAGCTAGGTGAGGAGCCCTGGCCCAGGAGTCAGGATGCGGCTGGAGGGGAACGACAGGATGTCCGAGGAAGAAGCGAAGTTAGAGACTGTACTCAAGAGGGGCCAGTTCAATCCATCCCACCCCAGCTGGTCCAGCCCAGCCTATGCTCCCCGAGTCTGATCTGTGCCTGCGCCGTGCTGGTCTGTAGAGACACAGAGAAGAATTCCTCTGTCTCCAGTGTCAAGGAGTCTGGTGGGAAGATTGGCCAACAGTGACCCTGAGTTGGTGTGATGGGGGCTGGCAGGCAGGAGGGAGAGAGGAGGGAGGCAGGAGGACAGGACTGTGGAGCTCAGTGCAAAATAAAAATGAGGGACCTCTTGTTCAAAAATTATTAAGACAACAACAGCCAAGCGTTAAACCAAGCACGCAGCTTTTCTGTGTGCGGGAGGGGGGACCTGTGTGACTGCACGGGTCACACTCCAGTGATGTCTCACCCCGTGGCATGGGGAGCCTTGGAGCTTCAGCTGGGCTGGATAACCGCGCCCCCCCACCCCCCCCACACACTTAACATGGTGGCTTCCAGCTCAGCCTGTGGGGGGCTACATGATCTGCTTCAGAGCCAGCTGGGACCAGAGGCCAGAGACTTACTCTTGCCTGTGCCTCAGTTTCCTAATCTGCAAAATGGAAAGCATAATAGCACCCACCTTCAAGGACTGTTGTGGGGATTCTGCAGGCTTATGCTCCGGTTAGGTTTTGAGTCTTCGGCCTGGGGCAGTAATCATGCCACAGATTTAAATGACAGTCACCACCCATCTGCCTCCCGTGCCCTTTCATGCAGCTTTTCTCCACAGCGCTTCGCGCTTTCTGGCTACCCAACATTTTACTTCTTATTCTTGTATGTTGTCGGTCCTCCCAATCACAATGGAAGGACTGAGGGGCTTCTATATATCCTGTTCTCGCCTGTAGCTGCAGAGCCTCCAATGGTTTCCGCCACGTAGCAGGTGCATGCCGGATGTTTGTTGAGCGAATGAATGAATGTCAAGCCATTTGTTTTAGGTAAATAATAATTATGGAGCACCTCCTCTGAGCCAAAGATCTTCAGGGAATTCAGCCTGAGTGAGGTTTGAGGCACGAAGCAAAGCAGCGGGGTGGCAGTGTGCGTGAAGGGTGGGCTAGCCAGCAGGGGCATGTGGGGGCGGGGACCCGAAGTGGCCACAGACTCCAGGACAGGGAGAGGGACTGAAAGGCTCTGTTGGGAGGTTGGTTGTCTGGCTGTAACCTTTCCCAGGGAGCTCGCTCTTTAGTGGGAGGAGAGTTCCCTAGCAGGATAGCCCTCACATTTGGGAAGTTCTCCCTTAAGTTGGGGTGTCTGTCAGCTTCTGTGCCCAAGTTCATGTCCCAGAATTGCCCAGAGGGAGACACAACCTGGTCTGAGGACGGTGTACCTTGGCAGCCTCGCACCAAGAAGGAGTCCTAGAATGGTCACCCTTTGCTGGGGCGCTGGCAGAGTGGACACCAGCAGGAGATGTCCTAGAGGATCCTGGCAGCTGAACTCAACTCCTCTCCTGAGAAATGGGAATGAGGAGGACTGACTGGTGAATCCACTGACCACTGGTTGGGCCATTCGAGACTCGATAGCTTCCCTGTGAGCTCAGTCCTCCCCAGGCTCTCCACGGCCTCCTGGGCAGGTCCTCTGGCTCCTGCTTGTCCCACAGACCTCTCCGCCCCCCCTTGTCCCAAATGGAACTGGCTCTCCTCCACCAAGTCTGCTCCTTCCTTCCTTTCCTGCCTCACCCCTGCAGGAGACTGGGCTGCCATTCTCCCCCTTTTCTTTACCCCACATGAGAGGAGTCATCCGTCCTGTAGATTCAAACTTCAATATCACCCTCAGACTCTCCCCTCTTTTCACCCCAAGACCATGCTCCCAGCCCTCCCAACACCAGCTTCCCTCTGCCACCAGGCTTGTCCCCCTCAGATATCTCCTGGAGGCAGGAGTTGCTGGGAGGCCCAGGTGGGGAGCAGACAGTGGAGGGTAGATTTTCTGCCCAGCTGGTGGTCCACGTGGCCTTTGGGGCCTCTGCTGCCTCATCTGCCCCTGGGCTGGTAACACCCCTCCTTCCCCATACAGACCAACAGTGCTCGGAGGCCCATGCTTTCTGCATAGATAGGCTCACAAGCCCATCAGTCCCGGGATTAGGGGGCTAGCGTGTGACCCCACCCTAGGTCTGGTCCCAGAATCACCCCTTCTTCTGACTCTGCCCTCCCTTCTCTGCCAGATGACTCCCTCCTGTGTCTTCCCAGGCCCGCTTGCTCCAGTGCCTCCCACCTTCCCAGACTCTCCTCGGGGGAGGGAGCAGAATGTGGCGGTGAAGGGCATGACTTTGGAGCCAACTGCCTGGGTTCAAATCCTGGCTTCCTCATCTATGGGCTGTGTGACCTTGGACAAATTACCTAAACTCTCTGTGCCTTAGTTTCCTCATCATACATTGTGCTTAACAATAATGCCAACCCTGTATGTTGCCGTGAAGGTTAAGCAAACACTTTCTAAGTGCTTTGTGAATGCAGCTCTCATGTTTTCTGTGCCCACTCATTTACAGAGCGCTTTTCCAGTTAACATCTGGTCCTCACACTTAATCTGTGACACAGGTGTCAGACCCATTTGAGAAATATGGAAAATGCGATCTCCACAGACACAGTGCAGTGGAGAGGCTGGGACTTGGGGGTCAGACCTGGCTGTGAGTTCAAGTCATGTCATTTCCTATGTGTTTTCGGTGGGGGGGAGCTCCTCTTTTTGACCCTGTTTCCTGATCTTTATTATTTTTTAAATGTTTATTTATTTTGAGACAGAGAGAGAGAGAGAGAGAGAGAGAGAGAGAGAGAGAGAGAGAGAGACTATGAGCGGGGGAGGGGCAGAGAGGGAGGGAGACCAAATCTGAAGCAGGCTCCAGGCTCAAAACTGTCAGCACAGAGCCCAATGTGGGGCTCGAACCCACGAACTGTGAGATCATGACCTGAGCCAAAATTAGATGCTTAACCAACTGAGCCACCCAGGCGCCCCATGTTTTCTGAACCTTAGATCCAGGGTTATAAGCCTTACTTTGCAAGATTTTGAGAACCTATCATTTCCACCCTGCGTGACCTTTGGCCAGGTTACTTACTTGTCTCTCAGTGGTTTAGTCTCCACATCTGGAAAATGGGTCTAGTGCTGTTGGGAAAATGAAATGAGTTAATGTGTAAAAGTACTTAGAACAGTACCTAGCATGTAACAGAGATTGTGTTCGCTACTGGTAGGATGATTACTATTCGTTGAAGAAATTTGCACATATGCAGAAGATTTCCCAAACATTTCCAAAAGGTTCATTAATTGTGTGTCAGCATTCTTGGTTTAGACACCCTCCCAAGGGTTCCTTGTCAAAGGTAGGTGTGTGTGTGTGTGTGTGTGTGTGTGTGTGTGTGTGTGTGTTTGTGTTAGAGACCCAGAGGGGGCTTGTGGGCAGGGGCTTTAAGCCAGACAGCACTACTGAGGCCTGGTCACCCCTCTTACCTATCTTGTGGCCTTGGGCAAGTCACCTTCCTCTCCTTTGAACCTTTATTTCCTCTTTCGCAAAATGCAGAAGGTAAAACTGTGAGGTTAAAGTTAAGTCAGATAAAGTGTCTGACAAGAAAAGACTCTCAAGAGATGATCACAATAATTATGATACTCCAGTACATGGCAATCCAGAACCAATTCTCTGGCTGTGTATATGAGGACTGTCTTTGAAAATACCAGGGCAGGGGGCTTTCCCCTCTGCCCCTTGCTTCCTCCAAGGAAATTGACTCCCTGATCTCTGCCCAGCATACTGCTTGTCCTAAAGCCCATGTCTGATGGATTCTCTGCGTGGAAAGTAGGGGGCACATCAGTCCTAAAGGAAACTGGGACCCTGGCTGCTTCTTCCTTCTCTGAAACAAGAAAGGAAATCCTCTCTCCCTCTTGGGAATTACTGAACATTTCCTCAGACTCCAGCTCAAATCTCCTCAGAGACTCAAATGAATTAAAGATGTAATTAAATTAGGAGTTTTTCATTATTTGAAGGCTGGGATCCTCTAGCAGGTGGGGTGATGGAGGAGGGGGGGCGGGGCCATCTTTCTGCCAGGGCCCAAAGATTATCTCTTGGGGGGGGGTGGCCAAGGCAGGGCCTGGGGGCCTAGGAGAGAGAGCTGGCCTCTTCCCTGCTTGTTCCCACTCAGAAGGAGCTCCCTGAAGTCTCAGGCAGCTTCAGGATGCCCCCTGTCTCTTTGGACAACTTAACACACAGGTTATCTTTCAGCCTCAGTGTTCTCATCTGCAAAATGAAGCCAAGTGGGGAGGGAAGATTTTATTAAATTGTCTTTAGGGTTGCCTTAGGTAGTAAGTTTCTATCTAAGAAATTGGAGACCTCTCCCTTTGAAGACTTGCAACATAGTGCTTGCTCACCGAGTAAGTGGCAGCCTTTCCCACCAGTCCTAGGGTGGTTAGCCAGGCATGTCTTAGGCTCAGCTCCCTCATATAAAAGGAAAGGGAACAAAGTCAATGGGAAGCTAGCTGCTGGGGATACTGAGATGCGTGTCATACTTCTGCCCTGCAGTGTCCAGTGGGGAAGCAGGGGAGTTGGGTCTATAAGGAGAAAGTGGGGGAAAGAAAGGCACTCCAGGTGGGGAGGAAGAGCATGTGCAAAGGCTTGGAAGCAGGAGGCAGTGTTGGGATGGAGCAAGGGTAACTGGAACATTGGGGGTGGGGCAGGTGTGTGCCAGGAAATGAGGCTCTTGAGCCTGGCACGGGACAGGGAAAGAGAAGGTTAGAGCTCTTCCACGTTCCCAGAGGAAAACAGAAACTTCAACATTGTCAGAAATGTGATGTAGCTGTGAGGAGTCCATGAAACAGCCGTGCACCCTAAGAAACGGAAGTCACGGCTGTTTGTTCTGACAGTGTGAAAACTCACAGCCTTTTCACCAGGATGGGTAATGAAAACACAGGAGAACTAGAAATGCTTTTGTTCAAATCTGCTGAGGATGTGACTCCCAGCCTGCCCAGTTTCCGCCCTCTGGCCTGGATTCCTTTGTGCGTGTCAACACTTCTCCAGATTTGCAGACATCTCACTCTGCCTCGGTTCCTTGGTTTGTCAGCCATCTTCGTTTCTGTTCTTGGTCACTGTGGTTATTTGAGAGTGATGTCAAAGAAACTGCTCTCCTCCCTGAAAACCTCTGGCTGGGGCCACCGCTTTCAGAGTCCTTCTCTTTCGTCTACTTCTCCCGTTTCCTGTCCACCACCACGCCTCCCTCCAACCCTACTGGGTGGCTGGGAGAGAACACAGTCTAGGCTGGGGAGAGGAGACGGGCGGTTCAGCACCACGGACAGAGACACATGACAGCTCAGTAGGAGGTGACTCTTTGGGCTTTTGTCGGGTTGGGTAGGTGGCCTTGACCTCTGACTCAGAAGGTGGGGTGCAGGGAGCTAGTCTGGGGGGCTGAGGTTGTCAGAGTAGCTCCCTCCGGGCCCAGAGATGATTTTTCCAAAGGAACTCTCTCTTTCCTTTGTTCCCAAGTGCCTTGACCACCCTGTTCCCTGTCCTCCCCTGGCACACACACCAGGTTCCATTTCTTCCTTGCTCTGCAGGCCTGGGCTGTGCTCTCTCTCCCTCCCTGCCCCACTCTTCCTTCTCCAACCCCCAGCCTGCCTGCCCCTGAGCGCTCAGCCCCACCACCCCAGGCCCTCACCCTTGGCTCCTGGGGGAGTTCCTGGTCTGGCAGTCATGGGAGGATCTGGTGGGGCTCATCTACTAGCGCACGATGTGACCTTGGGCAAGTGGTCCCGCCCCTCTTGACCTCCTGGCTTCAAAAGGGGCTGTTTGGACCGTGACATTTCTGAGCTTGGAGCCAAACCCCATGGTCAGCTCTTGGCAGCCACTGCCCCGGTGGGGAGAGCCATAGGCAAGGGCTGGATGTGTGCTGACTGCTGCAGGAGAACACAGACAGACTGGGAGGGCCTGGGAGGGAGAGGTGGGGGCTCCAATGGTGTTTGTGTGTGTGCTGGGGAGGGGAGGCGAGGGTGGAGGGAGAAACGCAGAGGAGCTGCTGGACTAGAACAGAAGAACCCCTTAGACTGTATATTTAGCTCATCGAGGTATATAAACAGAAACCTGGAGCGGACTCAATGCTCCCCCCCCAAGCGTGAGTCATCAGTGCTGCTGCAGCTAAAGTTAGGCTCCAATCACAGGCTCTCTCCCCTCTCCCCCTCCCCTTTCCCCTCTCCCCCTCCCCTCTCCCCTCTTTCCTCCCTTCTTCCGTCTTTCCTCCCCTCTCCCTTCTTCTCCTCCCCTCTTCTCTCTCTCCTTCCCACTCCTCCCTCCCCTCCCCCCTCTTCCCCTCCCTTCTCTTCCTCACTCCATCCCCTCACTGCCTCCTTATCTACTTATCACTTCTCCTCACCTCTCCCCTCCCACCTTTCTCCCTAAATCTCTCCCAGATGCTTTAAACTCCATCTCTCCCAGATCTGCCCTTCCCCTTGTGCCCTCTCCCTCTTTTCCTTGATTCCCCCTCCCATTTTTACTCTTCTCTTTTTTTCTTCTGTATCTCTCACACTTCAGGATGCCTTTCCCTCTTCCTGAGTGCATCTGAGAAAGGGTGCTTTGAGCTTGCCTTTGTGTTTGTTTGAACCTAGTGATAACAACAGGCATGTATCTGTCTGTACTCGAGAGGAGGTGTGCCTGGTCTGTGTGAATTCGTGTCTTGGTGTGAGGGTGTATTTAACAAAAATGATATCTGTTTGGGTGTACGTGTGAGGGTGTCTGTGGTGTTTGTGAATCTGTGTGAATGTGTCATTTTGTGTGTCTGTGTGAGCGCATGTATGGGAATGTGAAGATTGTGTATCAGTGTCTGTGTTTCTTCTCTTTTGGGGGAAAGGCAGCTCTGTGCCCCAGAAGGAAATACTCCAGGTTAAGCGGTGGAGAGCCCCTTCCTCAGTTTCCTCTGGGGGGTTGGGAGGCTGGGGGGTCTCTGGCCCCCAAAGACTGCTAGCAAGGCAGCTGTGGGCCATCAAGAGAGGGGCCGGTGGGCCCTGCCACTTTCTGCTGTGTGACCTTGGGCCAGTCTCTTGGCCTCTCTGGGTCATGCTTCTGCATCTGCCAGAGGAGCACGATGACCCTGCTCACCTCGCTAGGCTGGGGGCGGTGAGCAAGGGAATCCTGTGTGCAGAGGTGCAGGGGGATGCTGGTGAGGACATGCTGGTCATAGTCAAGGCCTCTCCGTTAGGTGTATGCTTTTCAGTCTCAGTGGGGTTCATGACACTTTCCCGACTGTATTTATAATTTATACTGATGTTCAGACAGAACTGGAGGCTGGATACCCCCCAATGGGAGCGTTCCCCCATCTTAATTACTGGATGTCCACTCCCACCTTCAAGACACATCTTGAAAGCTGCTCTCTGCAGGAAGTCTCCCCAGATCTCGGCTGAGGTGTGGATCTGCCTCCTTTATTCCTCTGTGGGCCCCATACTCTCACCGTGGTCTGTGACTCCGCCTTCAACATGGGGATTCCTAGAAAGAATTTACAAAAGGGAATAGTGCGGTGTATGTGTGAGTGTGTGTGCCCTGGGGATGGTGCAGGGGAGGGAAGATGAGAGATGGGCCACAGGGCTGAGCAGGTACTGAGAGACTGGCTGGGCTGTTTTAGCCCAGGTTTTGCTCACCCAGAACGGAGAAGTGTGTGGGTCCTCAGTGGAGTCGGTGGGCCCAGACTTTGCATCGGGGACCAAGGAGTGGGCTGAGAAAGCATCTGTCCTTTGGCCCCGGGGTGGGTGGGGACTGGTGAACAGCACTCACCTGGTGCATTCTCTCTGTCAGGGCAGCCAGGGTGATCTGCTACCTCTTTAAGTGACCCCAACGTTCTCATTCCCCATCGGTCTCCCCTGCTTTACTTTTCTCTGTAGATTAATCCTTATCTGATGTCCTATGTATTTCATGTATTTATCTTATGTATTTTCTGGCTCACTCACTCCAACATGAGCTCCATGAGGGTAAGGGCTTCATTTTATTGACTGCTTGTACCCCTGGGGCCTAGAACTATGCCTGACACACAGTTGGGGCTCAGAAGGAAGGAGCTGCTGAATAGACAGAGATGCCTTGTCATATCCTCCTATGTGATATACATTCATTCATTCATTGGTTCATTCATTCATTCATTCATTAAGCAGACCTCTGATACCCACATTGTGGCCCACTCTTTGCCTGGCTCCCAGCCTGGCAGGGGCAGAGCAGAGAGGCAGGCCATCAAGACCGGGTGTGAGTGAAGGACCCCCTGACCCGGCCTGGTGTGATCCCAGAAGAGGAGATGTCTGAGCTGAGCTTGAGGATTTGGAGGCGCTCTCTCAATGGAGACATTTGATTATGGCTCTTTCAACACCCCCTCCCCCAAGGCTACTGCCAAACAGAGGGCAGGGCTGGGGCTTATTCTCTAAAAGCCAGAGTTGGCATAGGCACAGAGTAGGCCTCAGGGCTGGGAACCACCTCTCTGGTCCTTCCTGGGGGTCTAGGAGGGGGTGGATACCAGTTTTAACAAAGATCAAAACCCGAAAGGGACCATAGCCCTGTTGGTGGAATTTCAGGCCCTCTGGGAGGCTGAGGAGCCAAGTACCCTGCCCCTGGGCAGAGGCAGCCTGCTCCCTAAAATGCCCATCCTGAGCCACCAGGGGTCAGAAGGTTGCAGGGTACTGGCCAAGGCCAAGCTGGGCCAGCCTCTCCAGCCCAGAGCTGGCTCCCACCCTCACAACCCCCACTCATCTCTCCTTGATGGTGACATTGAAGGTGGCTTCCTGAGGCTGGATGCTGGGGTGCCAGCCTTTGTCCAGTCGAGGATAAAAGGAAGATGCTTCCTCTATTATTCTTTTTCCAAGCAGCAGGAACCGCAGCGAGGGAGAGGGTGTGAGAGACACACACGCACAGAGCATGAGGACAGGGAGTGGGACAGACAAACAGGGAGCCAGACGCACCAGGAGACGGGGAGTTGCAGAGAGGGAGAAATGAGGGGGGTAGTGATGGAGGAAGAAAGATGGAGAAAGTCAGAGAAAGGAGGAGACAGAGAAACAGCCGAGGAGGAAGGGACCCGCCAGGAGGAACAGGAAGAAGGAGAAAGACACCCACAGAGGGAGAGGGAAGAAAGCAGGGGGCAGGGGTGCCCCCCCCAGCTGTGCTGATTTCTCCCCATTCCTCCCAAGTCTCACCCATCAGGCTCCCTTCATGTCTCTATATCCCCGGTCCCCTGTCTTCTGCTTTCACGCCTCCCTGATTCGCTGTCTCTCCCTCTCAGTGCTTTTTTCATCCCGGCCACATCTGCCTTCCCAGGCTGGGGAGTTTCTGGGGGCCAGGCTGGGGGAGACATCAAGCACCAACCATCCACTCAGGGAAGGACCAGAAACCAGGGCCTTCCCTTGTTCCCTCCTTTCTACTCTCCCTCCCTCCTTAGGCTTCTAAGTCCTGCTCCTCTGGCCTCTGAAACATCCCTCAAAATCTGTCTCGTCCCTCCTGTGAGCAGTACAGCCTGGGCTGGTGCAGGCCTCGGGGTCTCATGTCGCCCTCCACATTCAGCCCACACAGCACCCAGGCAGGGCCTCTACAAACCTGACCTTGCCCCTCCCCATTCACACCTCCCTCATCCTGGCATTCAGAGGCAGGGCCCAGCCACATGGGACTTCCTGTTGCTCCCACCGCAAGCCTTGCACCTTCATATCCCTAGGCCTTTGCTGGTGCTGTTATGCATGCCTGGAATGGCCTTCCTGCAATGCTTTGGCTGAGGAGTTCTTACCTGCACACTCCCCACCATCCCTCAAGCCTTCGCACAGTCAAGGTCACTGGGGCGACTGTGTGAGGCCTTCTCCCACCCTCATGTGCCAGAAACAATGGTTTCCTCTTCTATTCCACTTAACCTGGGATGTCTGAACATGGCTGTCCCCCACTGGGCTGGGTTTTGTGATTGCTGTATGTCCAACACCCAGCACACAGTAGGTGGTCAATAAATGTCACCGAGTCACCCTCTGGGGTAACCCATGGCATGCCCCATCACCTCTCATGGCCTCCATTTCCTCATCAGTAAGATGGATCTGGAAATGGAAATGACTGCTCAGGACACTGGCATTCAAGAAGTGCACTCAGCAAATATTGAACACCTACTGCGTGCCAGGTTGTGCATGACGGACGTTGTGAGCAGGAAAGAGATGCCATGCCACTGGTCAAGCACCAGTCAGATGTGGGGGGGGGCTTCTGGTGCCTCTGTCTGGGGTTGGGGTCCGGGCGGCTTGCGGCTGACATTCTTTCTGTCTGCATTCAAGCTGGAATAAACCCAGTGCTGCTCCTGCGCTTGCTGGTTGGAGGCTGCTCGGGTATTAAGAGCCCTTTCCAGGTGCACTCAGACTTGATTCTTCAAACCCCATCCAGAACCTTCTAGAGCATCAGTGGCCTTCTTTGGCTGAGAGTCAGGGACCTCCCACCTGGTAGGAAGCTGAGGATCCTGTGATCTGTCCCTTCTCCCTCCTGTCCCAGCCTCCTTCCTGGACAGGTGGGAGAAGGATCTCTGTCTCTGTCTCTGTCTCTGATACACACACACACACACACACACACACACACACACACACATACTCACTCTGGCATGGAATCCTGCTTCTGCAGCTCATTAGCTGTGTGACCCTGGATAATTTACTTACTTTCTCTGGATTTTCCTTCTTCCATCTACAAAATGAGCTTCATGATACCTCCTGCCCAGAACTGTTGCCAAGGCTAAGTGAGCTAATGGGGTAAATGGGCACCTTTCAGTGGGGAGGGGCCATCCCCCTGCTCCTTATCTAGGTAAAACGCCACCACCTCACTCTTCCTGCCTGGCAGGAGTCCTGGGGCCACGGTGACCCTGGGGAGGGCGGGGGATGCTAGTGTCCTCTGGGGCCTCTCTGGCTTTGACCTTTGCCTCTGCCAGCTTAGTCCAGTTGGGGGATGGGTTGGCTGGTCCCAGGGCTGGTTGTCCATGTCGACTCTGTTCTGCATAGCCACACACCAGACACACACTTGCACGAGGCCCGTGGGCATCTAGCTGACTTTCCGGGGGTCCTGCAGAGGGAGGGGACCAGGGCTACAGCCATGCAAGCTACTCACATCGGGGTCCTCCATGCTTCTCTGGGAGTGCTCCCCCAGACTCCCCCTCCATGTGATCCCACCTCTTCCATTTTGCTGTCTCTCCTCTCCCTTCACTCTCCACACTTTCTCTCCAAATCTTCCTCTACCAATTCAGCCTCAACCCCTGGACTGGGCTGGGAGGCCACCCTGGCCTCTAGGAACCCATTCTTCTGTGTCCTCTTGGTCCACCCTCCAAATCCCTCCCTGTTTCACCCACAATCAGTATTTCTGGGCCTTTCATCTCATAACATGCTCTGGCCCTGTCACAGGCCTGGTACCCAGCAGATGCTTAATAAAGGCTTTTGGAATGTTGAGGTTCATTTTCTGCCATTGGTTTTCTCCTATCACAGTGGGCTGCTCCTGGGGCCTGATTTTTAGGTGTTCAGGATGCTGCTTGGTGCTGAGAGCAGTCCCTTCCTGTGCCCCACAAGGCATGTGCTCTAAAGGGGTGCAGGGCCGCCTATGTGAGGGTATCATAGGCCAGCTTCTGCTCTGGGAGGTGGGGGCCGCTCTGCCAGTGTGGAATCCTGGAAACTTTAACTCTTAGGGTTCCTGACTCTCAGAACCCAGAATCCTAGGTAAGAGCAGAGATTCTGAGCCAGACGCCCTGAATTCAAATAGCAGCTCTGCCATTTATGAGCTGTGTGATCTTGAGCAGTTACCTAACTCCTCTGTGCCAACGGCTCCTCATCCGTAAAGCAGCAGTGATGGTTTACGAGATCATGGAAAGGATTAAATGTGTTAGCGTTTGTCGAGGGCTCAAACAGGGGCCTGGCGCAGATCAGTGCTTTGCGTTTGAGAAATAAATTGGTGTGGATTCCGAGGATATCAGAATCTTTGTCTCTGTGTGTTTAGGATCTTTAGTCCTGAAGGGGCTCCGTCTTGTGTCCCAGAGCAGGAATTCTGCCCCAGTTTCCTTCAGCCCCAGCTTGCTCATCACCATTAATAGATTCTCCTTACCCTTCTAGCCACTTCGACTGCTAGAAAGTTCTCCTGGGGACAGGAGGGAGCCTGGGCCGCTCTGGGAGGAGTGAGTGGGGGGCCTGGTTGGGCTTTGGTCCCTGGGGGAGGGATAGGGAGCCTGGGGCGGCTTTCAGCTCAGGTGGGTGAACTAAGGGGACCCCGGGCCAGGGTCCACCTCACTTCCCTCCTGGCAGGGCCTCGTTCCCAGGGCACGGCAGGGTCTAATGAGCGTGCGCGGCTGCTGCAGCCTTCTGCAAATACCAGGCACAATATAAATAGCAATAATGAATAAATGAAGCTCCCGCCGCCGCCACAGAAGGCCTCTGGGAGGGACTGTCGCAGCCTTGCCTCCTGCTGAGACCTGGAGTTGCAATCCAACCCCCAGTAGGTTCAAGGGTCGCCTCCGTAGCCCCACTACTTCTGTGACCTTCAGCAGCCTCCCTGTGCGGAGCCCACCCCTGCGCTGAGGGCAGAAGAAAGGAAGCTTAGGCGATGAAAGCAGAAAGTATTTAGGGTGAACATCAAGCAGAACTTCTTGCCAGGGTGGATGCCTGAGGGTGGCCGGGGAGCGGGTAAGGGGGACTGAGTCCTGCTAGGATGAGGAGCACATTAGAATCACGGAAGGAGGTGAATTTCTGCTTACATAGGAAAAAAAACTTTGAATAATCAGAGATGCTTAGAGAGCAAAGCAGAAGCCCAGAGAAGTGGTGAGGTCGGCGTCACTCCAGGCATGCAAGCAGGGGACGGGCGGCCGCTTCGGGAGGCTGGGGCTGAAAAGACACAGTCCTGAGAATTCACTCTCTGGCGGCTTCTCAATGTTCCATCCAGTCTTTTGAACTTGATGAAAAGGTTGCCAGAGGACAATGGAGAGAAAGTGAGCAATGTTTGGTAGTTTCTCCCAGACTTCCTGTCTGATTGTTGTCAGGCTCCTGGGCCTGGGGATTTCTAGTGGAGCCACAGCTGGTCAGGCCATGGAGTGCCCGCCCCCTGCCCCAGCCACCTTATTTCTACCTCCTGCCTTTGCTTGCATCCTTTCTTCCTCCTCAAGGCCATTTCTCCACCCATCACCTCTCCTCTTACCTCCCCATCCCACAGGAGCATCTAAGGCCCAGAGCAGCCCCTTGCCTCCGGTGAGGCTGTCCGTTGAAAACTCCTGATCTGAAGCCCACTCGGTTCTCAGATAAATCCACCCCACAAATGGACACCTTCTGGCCTGCTCACTCCGTTATTAGGAGGCACCTGCTAGCCTAGGTGTGCTTTCTCTGTGGTCTGGTGACAAAGGTTTGTCTTGTCTCCCTGGACAGATGAAAGGGTAGGAAGGGTTGAATATTTGTTGAGCACCTACTCTCTGCCAGGCATCTTGCTAAACCCTTTACAGACTGTTCTCATCCTGCAAAGTGTGAACTTTTGTTTCCATTTCACAGTTGAGGAATCTGAGGCTCAGAGATTTTAAGAGGCTTGCCAGAGGTCCTCGGTCAGGAAGCCACAGAACCGGGATCAAACCTGAGTGCCTCTTCCTCCATAGCTCTGCCCATCTGCAAGACCAAGTGGCCCCGGGGCAGGCCACCGTGTCCGTGTCCGCTACACCCCCTCTCTCAGCCCCAGCCCAGGGCAGACACCAGTTCCCTCCCTGCATCCCCATTTTCCAAGGAGAAGAGGTAGGGGTGGAGAGGGCTGAGCTGAGAGCGTCTCACCCCTCGGGCTCCTGTGGCCCAGGCTGCCCAGGGAAAGTAGAGAGGCTAGGGGCATTTGCAGTTGGAGAAAGAAGTGTCTGTTCTACTTAGGGGCCCTCTAAGAAGCCTTCCTGGAGGAGGTGGCCTTTCAGTCAAGCCCTGAAGGATGGAAGGAAGCAGGGATGTGGATGAGAAGCTGGGAAGCGAGAGCCACCTTTGGAGTTGAATCGCAGCCTGCTCTACCATTTAAGAGCTGGTGGCTTCAGATGGGCAGCGCCTCTCTTGGGCAATGGGGGCGGTGACCCGCCCCCCCCCCCCTCAGTCTCACAGTATCTCGGTGAGAATCCTAAGTGTTACGTGGCCCAGCAGGCACCTGGGACACAAGGGTGGTCAGTAATGGGGTCCCTCCCTTTTTACGCATGACGCAGCCCCCACGATAGGACCCTCCCCCGGGCACGACCCTGAATTTTAAGGGGGTGGCCGCCAGGCTTGGGGCTCCCTGCCCTCCGGGGAGGGGTGGGAGCTCACCGAGTCGCCGCCGGGAGTCTGTCTGTCGCCTCCACGCCTCCCCCCCCTCCAGCGTCCCGCGCCTGCAGCTTTCCCCGAAGACATTTGGTGTCAGTATAAGGACGGCTTTGCCTCGCACGCGGCGCGGCTCGGTCTCGCCGCCGCCGCCGCCGCACGTCC
>NC_043709.1:8346879-8428620 GCF_006229205.1 Suricata suricatta | reverse complement strand
GGGGCCCGCCGCCCACCGCCCGCCGCCCCTCGCGCCCCAGGGGCTCAGCTGATCCTGAATTGGCGGGGTGGGCGGGGGGGGCGGGGAGAGGCGGCTGGCGGGGCCGGGGGTCCCCCTCGATTTCCGGCTTCGGGGGAGGGGCATCCCCGCGTCTCCAACCTGGACGACCCCCCGCTGCCCTGCCAAGTCCATGCCAAGGTAGGTGGCGGTGGGGGGAGGGAAGGGAGGGCTCCGCTCCGAGGCCACTGTCTTGGCGCGTCGGGGTGCTTTCTTTACCGAGGCGCGTTTATCTCTTTCTTTTTGGGGACCGGTCCCCTCCGACACACGCGTGCCCATCAGGTCGCCCTCCCCCCACCCCTATGCCGTGTTTTCAGGCAGGTGCCTTGGGAGGAAGGACGGGAAACTTTGACCGGTTCCTTCCCCAAGGCCACGAAAGTTCTCTCGGTGCCAATGCCGAAGCCGGCTGAGCCAGCGCTGCAGAAATTTATTCAACAAGTCAGGCTGCCGGCCGGGGGTAGGGAGGGGGGACGCCCGGTCTGTGTCTGTCTGTCCCGCTGCCGCTCCGTCGCTGCGGCTCTGCGGCCAGCTGGCCCAGAGCTGGTGTCAGTGTCCAGAGGGCTGAGCTGGGAGCGTTGGCAGAGGGATAGTAGCAAGAGGGGGATTGAACAGGGGAATCCCAGGCAGGCGTTAACTTTCCTGGAGGCGGAGGTGGGAGTGGGCCCCCCTCCCAGATCAGCACTCCCCAGGGGGGCACTCAAGGCTTCATTGTATGAAGCCAGGCCAGGGGTTGGAGCGGGACTCTTGGGGGTGAAAGGAATCCTCAGCAGGTTGGGGCTGGTTATATAATGAGTGTTTATGATGATTGGGTTTTAATTGTCTGCTGGGTGGTGTGTGTGGGGACCAAGAGGCCTCGGCAGGGGGTGGGAAGGCCTCCTGAGGGGGGCATGGTGCCTGGGGGAGGGGGCTTTTCGATGGGCCCAGGCCTAGGCAGTCAGTTGCTCTGTTTGTGTCTTTCCCTTCCTTCAGGGGTCCTGGGGCTTCTGGGCCATTGGTGAGATTGGCATGTGGGGGAGACCCCTGAGCTATATTGTGCCCCTGGGAGTCTGTGTTCTGGGTCTAGGTGTGTGTGTGTGTGTGTGTGTGTGTGTGTGTGAGAGAGAGAGAGAGAGAGAGAGAGAGAGAGAGAGAGAGGGAGAGAGGGAGAGAGAGATTGAGAGAGAGCGAGAAAGCTTGCTTGCGTCTCTGCCTCTATGGTGTGATGGGGTCTGACACGCCATGTGAGGAATGTCCTAAGGCCGGAGTGCTCTGGTGGCCTGAGCAGGGAGCCAGTCTGTCCTTCTGTCTCTCACCACCCTGAGGATTCACCCGGCAGGCACGGGCACCACCTAGGAGCTAGGATGCTGTGCAGACAGGCATGGAGGGGGTGTCCGTGGGCTGGGCCCACGGGAAAGGGTCTGGCTGAGGAGTCCAGGCCTGCTTCCCAAGACTGCAGTCCTCAGGCCCTGCCCACGCTGTCAGGTCACCTCTCGGATCAATGTTTCCCCTCAGCACCAAGGGCTGGCATTGGAAACTCTTGTCCACCCTTCAGGATAAACTTTTTTTGTTCAGACTCCAGGACCTGGGCTGAGATGGAGACAGGGTAGGGAAGTCTAGCTACCTCCCTGTCCCCTTCCTGCCTCCACCATCAAGGCTAAACTAAGAGGTAGGGGATGCCCGTGGGTGACAGGGTAGGGAGACACTGAGCACCGAGCAGGGGAGCGGGGACCAATTCTGAGGTGGCTGCAGTGGGGGTGGGGGGAGGAAGAGGAGGAGGGAGGAGCACGTCCTCGGGGGTGGGGCTGAGCTGGTCTGACACCGAATCCAGGAGGCCCTCCCTCCCCAGCTGCTCTGAGCAGTCCAGCCCTGCCCGTGGGCCCCCGGGGGGAGGGGGGGACAGCTTTGGGGAGGGGGTACAGGCTTGGAGAAGTACCACCCCCCAGCTCCCTTTCCTCACCACCCCATTCAGGGTGCTTCTGAGAGGGCATCTTCTAGGCCCACCAGGGGGCATCAGGCAGCAGTTCCTGAGTCCCTGTGCCCTCACTCCCCTTGACCTTAGGTGGGGAGGCAGGGGCAGAGGTTACGGTGAGAAAGGCTCAGCTCTCACTGCCGCTGGCTCCAGATGGCCTCCCCCCGACAGCCCACAGCCGAGCCCACAGCCGAGCCCACAGCCAAGCCGTTTCCGGGACTGCTGTCGGCGGTCTGGACCCGGCTCCGCACCCCCAGCGCTGGGCGTGCTACCTGTGACTCTCCCAGCCCCCTTCATCATGCCCCCAGCTCCGCCACCCTCCCCTCGCACCCCAGGGGGGACTCCCCAGGGCCTCAGCCCTCCCAGGAAAGTCTGTTTCTGGGTACCACTCGGTTCTCCCCCACCCTGGAAGGGCTCCCGCCCCCAGGCAGCTTCTGAGTGCTTTCCAAGGTAACAAACAGGCTCTTAGGCTCCTGGATCCGGGTCTGTCTCCCCTCCACTGCTGCCGCGTTCGCTGAGGGCCCAGCCCCCAGCTCAGGGTGCTTGAACGCTGGAAAGATGCCAGGCTGGGTGTGGGGATCAGGGAGACCCCACCGGGCTGCAGGGTCCTCCTTCCCTCTTCTCCATCCCTTTTCCTCCTTCCTGTTCCCTTTCTCATCCTCCCTCCCCACTGCTCCTTTCCGACCCCTCCCCTCCCTTCACTTCTTTTCTGCAGAATGCTTTCTGCACACACATTCCCAGGATTCGCTCTTGCCTTGTGCCCTCAACCCTTGTGCCCGAAGTCCGGGGAGCCGTGGGTGTGTGATTGGCGTGTTCATGCTCTGTGATCCGTGGTCTGTGCATCTCTGTGACTGCTCTTGTGCGTGGGTCCCTGGGTCCGAGGATCTATAAGCCTGTGGGCGTATGTGTCTGTGAATCTGTCGATTTTTGGACCCGTGGATCTGCAGGTCCGTGGATCCTGATATCCAGGAAGATGTGGGCTGAGCCTCTCCTCCCCACGGCTGCCAGTTGAAGGAAGGAAGAAAACAAATCAGATTTCCTTTTCTGTCTCATATTTGTTAAGCATCTACTATGTGCCAAGCCCTGTTCTGGTTACGGGCGGGGGGAGGGGGAGGACCTGGCAGTGAACCAAAGGGAGCAGACAAAATCTGCCCTCTTGGAATTTCTGTGCCCCCGAGTGGGGGCCTGGGGCCTTCCCTGTGCCAGGTGCTGTGTGGACATATGGCTACAGGGCCTGGTTTTGTCTTGTGCCCTTGGAGGGGAGAACGAGGCTGGTTTGGTACGTAGGCAGGCAGACTGCGGAGGGCTCGGAAGCACAAGGTGTTCGGATGTCCTTGAGCAAGTGTGAGGGGCTTCGGAGGCTCCTTGGGCCAGAAAGGATAAGAGGGAAGTGTTTTCTCCAGGATGGAGGCCATCATGGTCTTTTGGGGCTGGAATTTGGCCCAGACCAGAACCTGCCTCACAGACCTTCTCCATTTCTGCCAACTCCCCCTTTCCCTGCACTCTGGCCATGGTGGTCTCACTGGTGATGCATTTTTTAAAGTTTATTTATTTATTTTGAGAGAGAGAGAGAGAGAGAGAGAGAGAGCGAGAGAGCAGTGGAAGGGCAGAGAGAGGGAGAGAGAGAATCCCAAGCAGGCTCTGCACTGTCAGTGCAGAGCCTGGTGTGGGACTCAAATTCATGAACCGTGAGATCACGACCTGAGCCCAAATCAAGAATTGGATGCTTAACCGACAGAGCCACCCATGCGCCCCATTTACTGATGACGCATTTTATTTATTTATTATTAAAAATAAACTTTAAAATGTTTATTTTTGAGAGAGAGAGAGAGAACATGAGCATCAGAGGGGCAGAGAGAGGGAGACACAGAATTCAAAGCAGGCTCCAGGTTCTGAGCTGTTAGCACAGAGCCAGGTGCAGGGACTGAACCCACGAACCGCGTTATCATGACCTGAGCCAAAGTCGGCTGCTTAACTGACTGAGCCACCCAGGGGCCCCATCCACTGATGATGCATTTAAGAAGAATATCAGGCTTTTCTCTCTCTTCACTGCTGACCGCTGGCCCTGGTGAGTGGTGAGGGTCCCAGGCAGCTCTCTGTGGGTCCAGGGACTTAGGCCTCCTCCCTGGATCACTCAGCTCTTGCCCCCAGGTGGGAGGGAGCAGGGGGAGAGGCATGAGCAAGTTCACAATCATTGGGTTGGCCCAGAGGGGCAAGGCACTTAGCATCAGGGGGACATCAGCTTTTTGTTCATGGGGACAGTACCTCTCACCCTCAAGGATTTTTGTGAGGCTTAGAAGTGTCTCTGCAGTGCCTGGCGTGGGGCCTGGTCCAGGGAGACTGATTTTCTTACACTGAGGTCTTTTCTAGTTCTCTCTCCCCATGTGCGTTCCCCTTAGTGAGGCAGAGAAGGAATCGCGCCCCGTGTTTGATACAAGAGAAAGGGAAGCTTGGTGAGACTTTGTGTTGTGGGAAGAGTAGAGCTCGGACCCGAACCTGGGTCCCGGGACTCCTGATCCGGTGCTCTTCCTTCTAGAACAGTCTCCCTCCCTCCAGGGACCACATGCACCCT
Organism: Suricata suricatta; assembly: GCF_006229205.1. Taxonomy (NCBI): domain Eukaryota; kingdom Metazoa; phylum Chordata; class Mammalia; order Carnivora; family Herpestidae; genus Suricata; species Suricata suricatta. The sequence continues at coordinate 8,424,043 of NC_043709.1, read as the reverse complement.
CTGTTTTTTTTTTTTTTAGCTGAAGGAAGACCCAAGGCCCTAATTAATGCAGATGAAGTAAAAAATGATCAGCAGAGTCGCCTGCTGGGAAATGTTCAAACACACGGATGGAGATTCAAATACAGCTTCACTTGCTGGCACTTGTCATAAGGCTGATAGCTGTCACACAAGTGACAGTGTCTAGCAACAGACGTGTGGCCAGGTACTGGGGGGCGTCGGCGGGCTGCCACGTCCTGTCCGCAGCCTGGCCTGGATGGCCCTCTCACTGGTGACATGGATTTGAGCCTTCCAGATCCAAATCTTCGCTCTTTTACTAAGCAGCTCTTAGCCTGGGAAAACCCCTTAACTTCTGTGCCTCAGTTTCCTTACCCAGCAAGTGGAGAGAACAAAAACATTTACCTCGCTGAATTATAAGTGGGTGCCTGGCATGCAGTAAGTGCTTAACAAATAACGTTGGCCATGACTTATTAGCTGCCATGGGAGGGCGGTCTGATCCAGTTCGTTGAACGCTGCACAGCTAAGAGGCCTGGCTGTTGATTTTGGTGACAAGACCAACAGGATTGCAGTGTGTGCCGGCTCAGCTGGCCAGACCAGAGCGAGTTCTGTGTCAGGGCGTGCACTTGGGGGCCATCCTTGAGCCATTCACCTTCGGGCTAGAGGAGTCTTGCTTGGCCGCAGTTTCTCTGAAGAAGATCTGAGGAGACCAGTAGACCACATGCACCAGAGATGCTGCCATCTGACTGGGTTGCCAGCCAGCCTCTGGGGCTCCCAGGTCCCCTCTCTGCTCTACTCTGGGTGTTTTGGTCCTGCCCTTGCTAGGGAAAGTAGGCAAACTCAAGTCTGACGGGGGAGGATGGGTCCCGAGGAGTAGATGATCTGGAAATTGTCGCCCAAGGAGTGGTTGAGGGAGCTGGTGACAAGAGGCCTGGGGCACACGAGGCTCTGGGGTGGGCGGGCTGTCGTCTCACATCTGCAGGGCTGTCAGGCGGAAGAGGGAGCAGACAGAGGGTTCCAGGGGCTCCGGGATGCTGGCTGGAAGATTCTGAGAGGCACGCTTCCGGCAGGCTCTCAGAGACTTTCCTACAGGCCTCCAGATGGAAGCTCCGCTTTGGCACGCACATGTGCTTGTGTGTGAGTGTGTGTCTGTGTGAATATGATGAGTATGTGAGGTCCACGTTTGGGTCTATGTGAATAAATGCTGAGCGTGTGTGAGTAAATGCCGTGTGTGAGTGTGAGAGGACATGCCTGATTGTGTACAGCTATGTGTGCGTGTGAGTGGATGTGTGTGTGTGTGTGTGTGTGTGTGTGTGAGTGTGTGATCTTTGTGCTGGTGAGCATGTGGTAACCAACGAGGCCCCTTTGGGGTTCTCATTCTTTTTTTTTATATAAACATCTGGTATTTTTTAAAAAATTTATTAATTTTTGAAAGACAGAGCACTAGTGGGGGAGGGACAGAGAGAGAGGGAGACACAGGATCTGAATGAAGCAGACTCCAGGCTCCGAGCTGTCAGCATAGAGCCTGATGTGAGGCTCGAACCCATGAACTGTGAGATCATGACCTGAGCTGAAGCCAGAATCTCAACTGGATGAGCCACCCAGGTGCCCAGGAGCTCCCATTCTTTTTAGAGACTCCCCGTGTGGGGACCGGGGTCCCTCTGAGTTTAAATCCAGGCACTGTGCTCCTGGGGCTCCTAAGTCCCAAGATTCCGGAATTGCATGGCCGGCGGCTCGAACAAGCACAGGTGACTGCTACAGGGTCCCCGTGGGCTGGCCCAGTGCCTGCTGGTGCGGCCGGGGCCAAGTGCATCCTCCTAGCAGTCCTGCCACAGGACAGACGTCACCCTCATTTTGCAGTCGGGTCACCAAGGGCCGCTGCCGGGCTGAGTGGTGCCGAGGTGGACGGGCGTCGGAGCTGGGACTCCAGCACAGGTCTCGGCCTCCAGCCTGTGCTCCGGAACATCGCGCTAGAGAATCTGAGGTTATTGTAGTTATTATCTTGGGGCTTGAAGATTCTGGGTGATTCTAAGATATTCCGATTCTGAGATTCCCTAGATTCCAGTGTTCCCAGAATGAATTTGCTGCTTATTCTTTTAGCTGCTACATTAGCTGGTGTGTATGGTTGTTGATAAAGGGATAAGCAAATGGTCTGCCTGTGGATGCCTGTGAATACACGGACACACGTGCATGCATATGGGTGCACATGCATGCATATGCGTGCGCGCACACAAACACACACACACATGGCCTGGGGTGACTCAGGTCTTTCTCCACCAGGGCTCTGGGCTCTGTAGACACAAGGCCACCCCACAGCACACTCCAAGGGCTCTGGAGTGCCCATTGGAGGATGGTGGGAGGTTGGTTTCCCCACAGACGTGGGAAGACTTGGAGGGTCTTTGTCCACACTGGGGGCCTTGGTTGCACCTGGAGCTATATCAGCACTGTCTGGGGACTCGGCTGGGAGGGAGGGCCTGGTCCCAGGGTACTTTTCCCTGTCCCAGGGGGGTGTCTGTTCTGGTTCAGTGCGTAGGCTGTGGAGTGGCAAACCTGAACTGGGACCTTGACTCGGCCCTGTTAGACCAGCTGAGTGGCCAGGGGCACTGCTTGACTTCTCTGGGCCCCAGTTTCCTTCTCCACAAAGTAGAAATAAGGGTGGGCCGTACATGGGGGGGTAGTAGATTTGGCATAAACGATGCATAGAAAGCCCCTTGCTCATTGCCTGGCACCAAATCAGACTCAGCCAGAGCCTCTGTGATGCCGTGATGATGATAGTGGGATGGTGGTGATCACGATGTGCTTGTGGTGACGGTGGTGATGGTGACGGTGGTGATGGTGACTGACGGTGGCGATGGTGGACATAGTGATGGTGATGGTGGTGGTGATGGTGGTGGTGATGGTGATGGTGGGGATGGTGACGGTGGTGATGGTGACTGACGGTGGCGATGGTGGACATAGTGATGGTGATGGTGGTGGTGATGGTGATGGTGGGGATGGTAGTGATGGTGACGCCGGTGATGGTAATGGTGGTGGCGGCAACGATGATGGTGACAGTGGTGATGGTGGAAATAGCAATGGTGATGGTGGTGATAGTGATGGTGATGGTGGGGATGGTGACGGTGGTGACAGTGATGGTGATGGTGGTGATAGTAGTGGTGGTGATGGTGGTCATGGTGATAGCGATGGTAGTGGTGGTGGTGATGGTGATAGTGGTGGTGGTGGTGGTCATGGTAGTGATGGTGGTGGTGGTGATGGTGATGATGAGGTGATGGTGGTCATGGTGGTCATGGTAATAGTGATGGTAGTGGTGGTGGTGATGGTGATGGTGGGGGTTGTGGTGGTGAAAATAGTGGTGCTGGTGGTGATAGTGGTGCTGGTGGTTATGGCAGAGAGAGGACTGGGGAGCCCCTGGGGACAGCACAGCTGGCCTCATGCAGGCTTGGACATCCACCGTCATGGGTCTGAGAGCCTTCCCATCCACATCAGGTGAGGCCGGCTGAGGCAGGCAGCAGGAGAGCTGCTCTTTACAGAAAGGCTGAGCTCCAAGAGGCTGATGGGGTCAGAGGTGGGGTGTGTGTGTTCCAGACACAGTGGGGTTCTGCCTTGGCCACTGCACATGCTCACAGAGGCCAGTGCAGTCACCGCACCACTGCCTGGTGGGCCCCCCTGGGGGTGATTTGGGAGAGGAGGCTCAGGATATGGAGGCAGTTCAGGCTCTGGGGCCAGAGGGGCCTGAGTTTGAATCCACCAATGTTGTCATCGAAAGCCAGTGTGGCTCAGTCTGCAGGCAGGTTGGAGCTGGGGGTGGGGTGGGCAGCTGCCAAACCCTCACGGGCTTCTAGCCAGAGGCAGATGGGCAGTTGGGGACAGGAGCAGACCTTCAGGCCACGGGGCAGAAGGGACTGGGACTGTAGGGAGCAGGTCACAGGGGGGCACCCTGAGTGGGCCCTGGGGAGCAGGTCAGAGGGTGGAGGCTGGGTGAGCACAGGGGAGTGGGCTGGGGGTGGTGGCCTTGGCAGTCTCTAGGAGTCCCACAGTGAGGTGGGAGAGGCGTGAGAACAAAGGACTACGACAGTGTGACAGGGTGACAGTCTTAAACAGGACCAAGTGAGGCAAGCAGCAAGTCAGGACAAAGTGGACAGAGTTGAGAGTGAGAATGGGGGGGTCAGTGTGGTTGCCGAGGCCACGGCGGCTCTCTGTACCTACGTGCTTGTGGGAAGGCTTTGGTGATGCTGGGTAGGGTGGCATCGGGGCCAAATCACGGCCAGGCTTTTCTGCCTTTAAAATATGTCTCAAATCAACCCCTTTTCCCCCACCCCCTCCAGCATCTCAGGCCAAGTCGGCCCGCCCTTCCTGCCTCTGCTTGGCCTGCCCTGCCCCACCCCTGCCCCTCCACTCTCCCTGCAGCCCTCAGAGGGATGGCTTAAAAACACAGACCTGAGTGCCCACTCGCTTCGTAAAACCCTCCCGTGGCTTCCTGTTGCACTTGGAATAAAACGCAAGCTCCTTGTAGGGCTCACAGCGGCCCCGCCAAACACTCAAGTCCGCTCCCCTCCTCCCCCACCCCCGTGCTCGGCTGGGCCACACTGGCCTCCTTTCCCTTCCTTAACCACACGGAGCCCATTCCAGCCTCTTAGCCTCTGCACATGCTGTTCCTCCTACCTGGACTGCTTGTCCTGTGCCTTCTGGCTCTTGTTTTTATCTTCGGTGTCTCTTCCCTCAGGGAAGGTGCTTTCCCCACTCCCACCTTTCTCCCTGGTTTGCTTACTTCCCAGCACATTCTATTCATTTATTCAACAAATATTTATTGAGCATCTAGTATGTTCCAGGCGCTGTTCTAGGCATTGGGGCAGGTGGTTGGTTGGGGGAGATACAGCAGTGAACGAAACAGACCATGGCGCCGGGCGCTCTCACAGCTGTCTTTCCGCCTGGGCAGACAGGTAATCATAAAGATATAAATTCATAAATCATACGGTATGCTTGGTGGCGATAAGGGCTCTGGAACCCGGAGGGAGAGAAATTAATTGACTCGTGTGTTGGAGCGTCTGCAGCACGGAGGCTGGTGCCAAATCTGGCTTACGCACTGGCGGGGCTGCAGCGCCTGCACGTAGTAGGTGCTCAGGAAATAGTTATTGGACAAATTCATGAATCATCAGGGCCAGGGGGCACAGTGGGTGTGAGATGGAGGAGATGGTGTCCCAGGGAGAGGGAACGGTGTGAGCAGAGGCCTGGGGGAGGCAGCCGGTGCTCTAGGACCTGAGGAGGGAGATCCGATGTGGCAGAAGCAAGGGGCCAGCAGAGGGGTGGTGGCCACAGAGGCTGGCACTGTGCTGGGCAGACCTGGAGCCACCCTGAGGGAGGATGTTTTACAGCCCAGTGGTTGACACGTGGCAGGCCGGCTTGCCGGAAAGCTTATGTAAGGCCCATGGCTGTTTTTCCGAAACTAAGAGCAGAGCCTGGAGATTGGGAGAAAACTCTGCCTCCCTGACCAGCCGGGCAAAGTGGCAGGAGGTGCCAACTCCCGCCTGTTGCCGCTGGGAGCCAGAGAAATGTCCAAACGCATCAGCTGTGAGCGGCTCAGCGGCCGCGGACAGTAGTCCAGGGAGCACCGGGAGCTCAGTTAGGCTCCATCTCCAGCCCCCACTGCCCAGCCTGGCACTGGCAGGGTCCTCGGGCCCGGAGACCCCAGGGCATGAGGATTCAGGGACTGGCCGCCTCGCGGATGAGGTGGAGAGGGAGCAGGCCCCAAAGAGTGGCTGTTCTTCCTACTTCGCCATCGGCCAAGCAAGGCCACGGTCCGTCATCGCTGCATCTGGAGCACAGGCGCTGGGACTCTGGCGTTGAAGCGTGCCCTGCTTCTGTCCTGGGGCCTGTGTGTAGTCTCGTGTGCCCTTCCCTCTCTAGGTCTCAGTTCTCCATCTGCAGGGTCGCGCTCCTGGGTTGTTGTAAGCGTCAGACGAGGCCACGATGTGGAAGGGCCTCTGAGCCGAAGACGGGAGTTTGCAGAGCTCACTGCAGAATGAAAACGTGGGGACTCCCGATCAAACATTATTAGGCCCCTGGGTGGCTCAGTTGGTTAAGCGTCCACTTTGGTTCAGGTCATGATCTTGAGGTTTGTGGGTTCGAGCCCCACGTCAGGCTCTGTGCTGACAGCTCAGAGCCTGGAGCCTGCTTCGGATTCTGTGTCATCCCTCTCTCTCTGCCCCTCCCCTGCTCATGCTGTGCGTGTGTCTCTCTCAAAAATAAATAAAAAACATCAAATATAATAATAATAATAAAAGAATTTCAGTTTGGTGTTAAACCAAAAGCCCTTCTGAGCATGGAGCCTTGAGTGGCTGCACCGGTCACCCTCCCGGGAAGCCAGCCCTGCTTCCCTCTGCTGTTATCAGGCTGTGTGCCTGTCCTGTCCCTTCTCTGGGCCTCAGTGTCTCCAGCTGTACAGCCAAGGGGTTGGTGTGTAAGGTCCCTGAGTTCTCGCCGTGGTGTGGTGGGTGGGGTCCCTGGACTCCGCTGCGGGTCTTAGCTGAGGTGTCACTGCCTCAGGAAAGCCTGCCCTGATTCCCTCCCAGCTTGCCCGCCTCTCCTTCGTTAACGCCCGTCATCCTGGTGCTAATGTCTGACTTTACGACCACGTCCCTTTTTTTCTTGCTAATTTTCTTTGGTTTTGATGATACAATATATATACAACTCTAGTCTCATAAAAAAAAATCTACAAAAAACCCAATTAGTGTCACAACTGCATTCTAGAAATGTTTTATTTTTCTCACTTTCTTTTTTTTTAATTAAAACATTATTTATTTATTTATTTATTTTTGAAAGACGAAGAGACAGCATGAGCCGAGGAGGGTCAGAGAGAGAGGGAGACACAGAATCTGAAGCAGGCTCCAGGCTCTGAGCTGTCAGCACAGAACCTGACGCGGGGCTTGAACCCACCAACCATATCATGACCTGAGCCGAACCGGCTGAGCCACCCAGGCGCCCCTATTCTCACTTTCATCTCCCCAAACTGAGGCTGAGCAAAGTTGACCAGACTTGTCTCAGGAGCTCATATTGAGAGTGGCTTCTGACTTGGGTACATCCGGGCCCTCAGCTCTTTCCTGGATAAGGGGCCTAGGGACCTGAGGCTGGGGGGCAGGGAGGTTGGGGAATGTGTGCCAGGCACCCTCCCGCCACGCACCATGTCTCTTCCTCCCCCAGGGCTCCCGGTTCAGCGCCAACATGGCTGAGCGCTCCCCGCCGCCTTCCTCGTCTCCCGCTGCCGCAGCCCCAGCAGCCGAGCTGGGGGTCACGGAGCAGCCGGGGCCCCAGAGCCCCCCTCCCTCCCCTCCGGGCCTAGAGGAGCCCCTGGATGGAGCCGATCCTGAAGTCCCTCACCCGGACCTGGCGCCTGTTGCCTTCTTCTGCCTCCGACAGACCACCAGCCCCCGGAACTGGTGCATCAAGATGGTGTGTAACCCATATCCTTTGTGTGGTGGGCCCAGCTGTTCCCTGACGGAGCCCTGCTTGCTGCACCTGTCTCTGGCCGGTAGGCGGCGGTGGTGGGGACCGCCCTCAGATGGTGGGTCGGTGGGTCTGGGGGAACGGGGGCGGGGGGGGGGGTGCGCGGACCTGTGAGGACCTGGTGTCCTGTGGTTGTGAATGTTCTGGAAGGTGTTGATGACTGCTAGGGGGTTGGTTCAGTGACCCGCTGCCTCAGAGAGTCGTCAGGTGTGAGCCCCGGGTCGACGCTAGGACTGGGGATGCAGAGTTAAGTCACTCCCAGGGACTGAGCCCTTTGGTTGACAGAGACCACATGATTCGAGTCTGATGGGGACCCTGTGGGCATGGGCCCAGAGGCGGCAGCAAGCACTTCCTGCCTCCACTCGCTGCCCCTGGTCTGCTCGTGTGGGCCCCTGTTTGAGACCCCTCGAGGTTTCCCACCATCCTGGAGTAGAGCCAAGTCCTCACCTCACCCGCCAGGCCCGCCGGGCCCCACCGTAGGCTTCCCGAGCGTTCTTCTAGGCCTCAGGGCCTTCCCACATGCTCTTCCTTGTGAAACGCATTTCCCTTCCCTCTTCACCGAACAGAAGTCTTCACTGCATCCTTCAGATCCTGGCGCAAGTGTCACCTGCTCAGCGCAGCGTGCCGTGATGGCCCCGTGGCCTCTCCGTTTGTTGTCCCTATCTAGTTGTGGCATTCTGAATCGGACACTTCCCTCCTCCAGGGAACTGTCAGGTGAGCAGCACGCAGGCTGAGCCCGTCTTGCTCGCTGCAGGACCCCAGCACCCAGCCCGGTGCCTGGCCCACCACGGCCGCTCTCTTCAGTGCTCGCTGGGCGCGTATTGGCGGTGTCCGAGCCGAGTCTCCAGAATTTCGAGGTGGACAGGGTGGAGGTGGGGAGGGCGCCTCCGGAACAGAGGCCTGGAGAAGAGAGGAACCAGGGCTGTGTGTTGTGGTTGGAGTGGAGGAGGGAGGGACTGTGGGGAGAGAGGAGGGGGAGGGGAGGCTTGCAGGCGGCTGAGCAGGGGCTGGCCTGTGTTCTCAGGGCAGCGGACCCGGTGACATTTACAGCAGGCTGTGATGTGGGGAGATCAGCGTTTTAGAAGGACGGCTCAGTGCACTGTGGAAATGGATCGCGGGGTGAGCCCGTGAGGAGGCGGCTTTGGGACACAGACATGGCGGCCTCTGGGGGTTGGGGCCCACCAAGCAGGACAGAGTCTCTACTAGTGCTTGAGGCCACCCATGGTAGGGCCTGAGCCCGGCTCTGGACACCTGGAATGCCCAGGACACAGGCTGGGGTGATGAGGGGGCCCCCAGAAAGGCTGGGGGAGGCAGCCACGCTGAGCCCAGGGCTGCTCGCACCCGCTGCTGTGTCGGGGGCTGGGTGATGACCTTGGAAACCAGAGGCTGTCTGCTGGAGTGGGTGGAGCGTGGATCTGGGTGGCCTAGCTGGGTGCAGGGCCCAAAGCCTTGATGTTCCTTCCTTTGGACGGCTCAGGAGGTCTCAGGCCTGGTTACAGGTCCGCGCAGTAACTCTGTTCACCCAGTCTCGCTGACATCAGCCCTGGAATCATGGAAGACAGAGAACCGTAGATAGCTGGGCTGCCCTGAGGAGCTCCTGGGAGCAAGGGACACAGGGACCATCCGTGGGGACGGTTTTAGCACAGTATGTTGGGGAAGCCTTCGGCGCCTGCGGCATGTAAGCTGGGGGGTGGCCAGGCCAGGAGAAGGGGGACCGTAGGAGCTTTGGGCCTTTGAGGGAGACAAAGACCTACCGGAAGACGAGGCAGACAGTGGAATCTTGTCACAGGAACCCCGCCTGTGTGGGACAGAGGTTGATTCTGGCCCTGCCCTTCGGCTGCTGTGTAACCTTGGGAAAGTGACTTTACCTTTCTGAGCCTCGTAGGGTCCTGACAGTCGAGACCTGGGCTGGGCTGAAAGCTAAGGTATGGCTCAGATGGCCTCGGCCTGGGAGTGTGACCCAGCTCACCCTGTGACAGGCTCCAGCAGGTCTAGCAGCACAACGCTGGCCCAGGTGTCACAGGAGCCCCCTGGGCAGAGAGCACATCTGAGTCCTATCTGCCATAACGACATGTGTGACTCTGGGCAGTTCCTTCTCTCTGGGCCTCAGTGCTTTACCTAAAAGGAAGGGTCTGGATGAGATGGCCTCCTCCAGCCTTGGGACCTGGGGTGCCAGCCATAGTTGCCCACACTCTTGACCACAGGCACTCTGGGCCCTGATCACTGAGCAGCCCACAGAGACCCTTCCGGGTCACCACATTTCTGGCCTGTTGGGCAAACAGAGTCCATGGGGTCCTCTGGCCTTTGTCCTCACTGTCCCTCTGAGCTCCACGCTCTGCACAGGTGGGAGGCTGGGGTGGGGGGCAGCAGTGGGGCCAGCCTCGGGAGGGGAGGTAAGGAGGCCTGCCCTTGGGCAGGGCTGGGCTCGGTCCTCCTCTGTCTCAGGAAGAGCCCTGGGTCCCAGTGTGTGGAAGCCGCATGGGGGAGGAGGGACTCCCCAACACTGGGAGCTGCTCAGAGCATATGGGGCTCCCCAGGCCCCGTGACAGGGGCCGCCGAGGCTGCGCTGAGGGACTAAGGTGAATCGGGTGTCCGCCTGAACTGGCTGCCTCCCTTCCACGCTCCCGCCTGGACCGATCTGATGACTCCGGAGCGGCACAGCTTCATGAGTGTCAGACTCTGGGACACTCAGCCTCGAAGCTTCTGTGATTACGTCTGAGGGTGCAGAGTTTAGATTTAAGGCTCAAGGACATTAACATTCTAAGCCTCTGTGATTCGAAGCATAGAAAGTTCTGTGTTTCAATGAGGCTGTGCGTCTAAGATCCGGTGGCCGCCCATCGTATGTGTTTGGAAGTCTGAGGACCCGAGATCCTAGGCTTTGCGAATATGATGGTTCAGCACTAAGATTTCATAGCCTGAGTCGATGGGCGGGAGAGAGGCTGAGGCAGGGTTCTGCGAATGCAGGCCCACGTGACCTTGGTGTCAGCAGGGCGCTGGAGCAGAGACTTGACAGCGGGTGTGCTCAGGCTGGACTTTCGGCTCCTGGTGGGTGTGGGGATGTGGGGGGGGGGTGTCTTTGATCAGGGGCTGCAGGCTCTTGGAGCCTTCCCTGGCCAGAAACCTCCCTTCCCCCCTGCTCCTTGGGAGAGAGCTCAGGGAGGGGGCAGTGCTTAACTAAGTGCTCCCTAATGGGGACATTGTTGGCATTTTGAGTGTGACAGCATTTTGTGGTCCAGGCTGTCTTGCATATTGCAGGACATTTGGTGTTTTTGTCCCTAAATATTAGTAGGGAGTGGTCCCCACTCATTGTGACAACCATAAATGATCTTCCAGACTTCCAGACTCTGCACGACTCCGCTTCTCATCAAGAATCCACAGAATGATGGACGTGGAGGCCTCAGGGTCAGGCCGGTGGGGGCAGCTATCAGGACCGGCAGGCCGGGGTCGGGGCAGGGCAGGGTGGTAGAGTCTGCCCAGAAACAGCTGATGTCCCTGGTGCAGGAGGGGCCCTGGCTCAGAGCCAGCTGCCCTTTGAAACCTGGTGCTCCCTGACTCAGCCCCTCCCCCAGCCCAGAGCTCGGCCCTGAGTCACCACCTGACTCACTGGAGAGCCAGAGGGCTGCTGGGACTCTCCCTGAGCTGGCGGGCCGGGGTGGGAAAGGGCCGCTCTCCCAAATGTCAGCACCACGGCCTGCCTGGCCTGGGCCTTGAACGTGCACCGTCAGTCAGGGTGGCAGCCGGGAGGTCTCTGCGTCTGAAATGTCAGGGGATTGATCGCGCCGCTTGACTCATGGGTAATTGGCATGTGGCATGTGGAAAGTGCTGGGGCCTGAGTCGGACAGACCCGGGGGGGCTCATGCCACCTCAGATTTGCTGTGTGACCCTGGGCCGGATTCCCCACCTCTCTGAGCCCCGTTTTCCCGCTGTCAGAGGGGGGTGGTGATGTCCCCTTCACAGCGGTGCACGGCAACCTCTGTGAAAATGTTCTGCAGACTAGAAAAATTGCCACACGGGCGGCTACCTCTCCTCCTGCCTGTGCTCGAAGGTGAGCCGGGCCAACGCTCTGCTTGCCGTAGATTCGATAAGATGTTAGGCATTGAGCCCTTAAATAGAACACATGACTCCAGGGGACGTGGTCTCCAGGGAAAGTCAGATCGAGCTCTGTCATTAGGTAGGTTTGTGCCAGTCAGGCTGCCAGTAGCCATGCCCTCGTTCACGTGAACCTTGCCCGTACGCTTCCGCACCCTCTCGCCACAGCCTCTGGCAAAAATTACCGATTTTCTACCCTGGATTAGACCATGAGAGCCCTTCTTCAGAGCTTACCTGGCTGCACGTGGGTCGTACTCATTCTAGTTTTCCCTCCCTGGGCCTTAGTTTTCTCATCTGTATAATGGGCGACTGAAGATGATTAGAGCTGGTGATGTAAAGCACCCGGCAGTGTGTCCAGAACGGGGGAGGGGCTCAGGGCGATGATAAGGGCTGCACTCCTTGTGCTGAACACTTTGCTGCATTATCACCTTTAGCCAACCCCCCACCCCCAGCACAGGTGCTGTGATAGCCCCATTTTAAATGTTTTATTTTTGGTTTTATTTCTGAGAGAGAGAGACAGAGCATGCGTGGGGGAGGGGCAGAGAGAGAGAGGGAGACACAGAATCCGAAACAGGCTCCAGGCTCTGAGCTGTCAGCACAGAGCCTGATGCAGGGCTCGAACTCAGGAATGGCGAGATGGTGACCTGAGCCAAAGTCGGACGCCCAACCGCCTGAGCCGCCCAGGCGCCCCTGTGATAGCCCCATTGGACACACGAGGAAGGTGAGGGATGTAGTAGAGTTGGGATGAAAACCTCGGTCCCCTCTGAATCCCCAGCCTCAGTTTTCATTCAGGATGCCGCGGCCACCTGCGGAGTCTGGAGAAGGGCCCTGTGCTCCTCCAGGGGCAGGGAGGTTTGCTGCGCAGCAGGGAGGGTCTCCCTGGGTTTCAGCATTGACCTTCGGCAGCCCGCAGCCAGCCGCCTCTGTGGCTTGCGTGGGGCCATCCCCTGGAGGGGGGTGCAGCCCCCTCCCCCTGGGCACAGTCTGGCCGCTGCCTACCCCGCACTAGCGCTGAGCCAGCACACGGCCGAGTGGCCAGGCATGGTGGGCAGCCAGTCGGCTGTGAAGGCGGCCTCTCTGCTGGGCAGGGGGGTAGGGCGCCAGCCTGGGCTGGGAGGACGGAGATGGCAGCTGCCGGTGACCTTGGACACATCACCCTCCACCCCACGCCACACCAGCCCTCCGTCTCCCTGCCTGCAGGATGGGGGAGTTGGACTGTGAGGTTGGTAAGGGGCTGGAGGGGAACCCACTTCAGGCCCTGCTCAGGAAGCCTCTCAGTGCTGTCTACTCGAAACATCCGGAGTCGTGTTCCCTGTGAGCGGATTCCCTCACTCTGTGCTTGTGGCCGTGGGCCTGGCTCTCATCTGTCCCTCCCGCCCCCTTCTGCCTGGTCCCCTGCCTGGCTCCAGCCTTCTGCTTGCTTTTGCTTAGAAGTCCTCCTGGCCGAGACCCCAGCCACGCAGACCCTCTGACCTTGCCTGTCACTGGGCAGGAAAGGGGCGGGGCCCATGGTCTCATCACAGCTCCAGCCTCATGCTGTTCCTTGTGGGGGTTCGGCATGTTTGGATATTTTCTCTCTTTTTTTTAAAATTTTTTATTTATTTTTGACAGAGAGAGAGCATGAGCAGGGGAGGGGCAGAGAGAGAGAGAGAGGGAGACATAGAATCTGAAGCAGGCTCCAAGCTCTGAGCTGTCAGCACAGAGCCCGATGCGGGGCTCGAACTCACAAACTGTGAGATCATGACCTGGGCCGAAGTTAGACGCTTCACCGCCTGAGCCGCCCAGGCGCCCCTCGGCATGTTTGTCAGAGGTGCACCAGCTCTCGTTCATCTCTCACCCATCGTGAGATCATTCGACAAGCCTCTACTGAGAGTGTGCCACGCACAGAGGACAGCTATGACCATTTTGTGCAGGGGAAGGTGACTCCGGTTCCCTGGGAGAGATGCCAGTCCGGGGCCCATCCCGAGCGGGCACCTGTGCGGTGGTGATGAGGAGCGATGGTGGCCCAGGGTGCTGGTGGGGAGGGGCCGGGTACAGGTGTATCTCCCTTGGGGGTGGTTTTGGGAGAGGGCTCAGGCGACCCCAGGGACCATGGCCTGCGTGAGTGTGAATGGTTCTTGGCTGAGCCGGCTCATGGCTTGGTTTACTCATCTGTGACGTGAGGCCACACCGGCCCCGGGCGGGGAATGTCGGGGGGTCCAGTGAGGATTCGGGGCAAGCCCTGGCTGGGCTCCTACAACATTCAGGAGGAGCCGAGCAGCAGCCGTGAACGCTCTGGGGCCAGTGGCGTAGCTGTAGGGCGCCGTGTGGGGTGGCTCAGGACAAGGGTCCTGAAGGTGGTGGCACCTGGGCCCCAGGTCTTGATGACGATCTGAGAAGCCTGTGGACCAGGAAGGAGGCTGTTGGTAGTGGGCAGGGGGGAGAGGGGATGTTGGCTCCTGCAGGTGGGAGGGCATGAGGCCTGGACAGTGGGAGGAGGAGAAAGCCTGGAGAGCCCCACATGTGGTGGAGGAGAAAAGGGGGTGCCACCTACAGGAAGACTCCCTCCCATCGCCCTGCTGTGCCTGATCTGGTCATGTGGGCTGTCCCCTGCCTCTGAGCTTGCTACCTTGCCGTCCTGCTGCACCAGATGGGGCCTCCGGCCACTGGATAACGGCCTCCAGGAACCTTCTGGAAGGTTTAAACTATCAGGAAAGCGTCTCTTAATCTAACCTCCATCTCTTTCGTCCTGACCCCCTTCCTTATTGGCTGGGCTGCTGGGAACATCTGGAGTTGAGTTTTTCTATTTCCTGTTTAGACAGATGCCTCCTGGGATCTGACCCCGCCTGCCAACCCCCTCCCCAACCCCGACAAAGTGGCATACCCTCCCTCCTCTCCCCTGCACAGTGAAGAGAGCACCAACTAGGAGTTGTGCAACCGTGGGCAGTCACCTCTGCCCTGGACCCAATCCCTCCCCCCACCTCAGCTTCTCCTCAGGGGCTCCTGGGTCCCTTGTGGGGAGTGCTGCACACCCAGGAAAGGCTGTTGTCCCCCTCCTTGCCTGCCTCCTCTTATTTGTTTACTCATTCTTTCCTCACTCAGGAACCTTCTATGGCTCCCTATTACCCCCAGACTAGTCTCCCTTAGCCTGGATTTGGATCCTTCCCCGGTCCACCTGGGCTGTCCTCCAGCTGCCTTTCTGCTGTTTCCCTTCCTGGTTTCTGTTCCGGAGCCCAGACCAGTGCCGATGTTTCCTGACACCTGCTGCTCCCCTGCCCTGCTTATGCTGGGTCTGCTCCCCCCCCCCCCCCCCCCCCCCCCCCCCCCCCCCCCCCCCCCCCCCCCCCCCCCCCCCCCCCGAGATGTCCTCTCCATGCCTCCCAGGCTACAAACCCCACCAGTGCCCCCAGGCCCGGCTTCCTGGCCACCACCTGCAGGAAGTCTTCCTGGATCTCCAGTGTCTTCCTCTCTTGATCCTCCAGCTCTTCTTCTTTCTAATTTTTAAAAATGTTTATTTGTTTTTGAAAGAGACACAGAATGTGAGCAGGGGATGGCAAAGAGTGAGGGAGACACAGAATCCGAAGCAGGCTCCAGGCTCTGAGCTGTCAGCACAGAGCCCAATGTGGGACTTGAACTCACGAACTGTCAGACACTTAACCAACTGAGCCACTCAGGCGCCCAACCCTCCAGCTCTGTGTCAGTCCTTTGTCCTACAACTTCCTTTCTGCCCTGGGCATTGTCTGTGGCTTGCTTTGTCTCCTCCGTGTTGCCCAGCAAGGGCCTGGCACTGGTGGGCTTGTGCCTCACCTTCTAGTTCATACAGTACTTCCCCCTGCCCCCCTCCCCCCTCCGCCATGGCCTCTCAGAGTCTCTCACCGCCTCCCGTGAGGAGGCAGGGACAGGAGTTTGCTAACCCCATTCTACAGCTGGGGAGACTGAGGCCCAAGAAAAAAGGGAGCCTGACTTGCCCAAGGGCGCATGCTGAGTAATCAGAAGGCCGGGGCAGGGTGGAGCCCAGCACTCTAGACTTTGAAGCCAGTGCTGCACCTGTCTGGCCTGCTAGTGACTGGGGAAGGGGTTCTTTACCGGAGGGTATCCCCTCCTTCTGCCCTGGGCTAATGGGAATGCCCCGGCGGGTGGCCAGTCCTGCTGGAAGGAGTCTGGGAAATCGCCCGTTGCCCTCCTGGTGTAGAGAGGGTTTGCTTTCCTCAGAAGTAAAAGTCAGCCTCAAGCTGTGCCCCTTTTGACACTTCTGGTGGCCGGACTGGATGTCACCCTCTCTGTTCGCCAGCAGGGTGGGCTGGACTCTGGTTCCATCACATGGCGATTTCTGAGCAACCGGAGCTGCAGGTGAAGAAGCTGCCCCTGATCCAACCTAGGGGGCATTGGTGAAGCCTGCCTGGAGGAGGGGGCATTTGGCCTGGGGTCTTGCAGCACGAGTAGGAGTTTTCCCGAAGACCAGTTGAGGGGTGGTGTTCCAGGCAGGGAGAAGAGTATAAAGCACAGTGAGGGGTTTCGTGTGGCTGGAACGGGGTGAGGCAGGTGCTGGAAAGCAGGTGTCAAATGTCAGTCTAGAGTTTGTCCTTGATCTTTTGGAGCCTGGGGAGCCACTGACGGGTGTCCAGCAGGGATGGGCCAGGGGTTAATTCGTTTGTTGGAATGGACACTCCTGGAGCGGCAGGGAGGATGCTTGAGGGAGAGAGAGGCTGGGGACCAGGCAGAAGGCTCCTGAAACATATTGAGGAGAGCGCGGCCGGTGGGCAAGGCAGAGCCAGACCGAAATCAGACTTCTGTGAAGCAAAGCGGGGTGAAGGGGGGGCAGAGGGACCCTCAGGGGGGGCCGTGGCCACCAGGAGGATGGAGTGGCTGGTCTGGCCTGACGGGGGGACGCCGCAGGAACTGGTTGATGAAGAAGGAGGCCCCCAAGCCCGGGCAGGAGAGTCTTTGAGGGGTGAGAGGTGGCGGGAGAGGGGATGGCATCCCAGCTGAGGAAGGGGCCTCATCAAGGGCCTGGGGTGAGCTGGCATCACCGAGGAGACTTTTAACCGCCTGGCATGTGCGCTGGGTGAGGAGGATGGGGGTGGGAGCTGAGCATGGAGGGGCATTTGGGGTCCAGATCTCGAGGGCACGGGGGAGACCGCCCTGGGAGGCCACTGGCGTTCACTAAGTGCCACCTGTGTGCGGGGAGAATTTCATCTTCCCCGGCCGCTCGGGCGGCTCGAGAGAGGCCCATTTGTCAGCCGGGGCCCAGAGAGGTGGAGTGATTGTCCGGGGCAGTGGTGGCGGGGGGCCCCGCCGGGCTTGGGCGGGAGCCCAGGGCGTGTGCAGCCCCGTGAGGCCTGACTGCGAGGCTAGTCATAATTGATAGGGAGGGGGAGAATTAGAAAGAGGGCTGGTTGGCTAATGAAGTGTCAGCCCCCTCCTGGGGCATTTAAAACATGATTGGATTTTTATTCCTCCATCTTGCCTGGGCGTCTGTGTCAGGAGCCAGCTTTGACCTGCCACCTCCCTCCGACTGTCCTGTTGGGAGACAAACGGCCCCGTTTGTTTCTCTTCGAGAGAAATCGATCCGTCTTTTTAATCAGCCAGAATGTTTCCCTGCTAATCTGTCTCCGGCTCTCCTGCGGGGCTGCCTTCCACCTTTCTGGCCCCGTCTGCCTGGGGAGCTGTGCTCTGGTCTTCCTCTTCTCTCCCCAAGTTCAGATCCTAACGCTAGTGCTTGCTGCTGTGTGATGCTGAGCAAACAGCTCCACCTCTCTGGATGACAGTTTCTTTCTATATGAGAAAGCAGGAGGAGGAGGCGTGGCCGACTACCAGGTGCTATATAGGAAAGTGAGGACTTGGAGTGCTGGGGGTGTGGTGGGGAGGCAGGCAGGGTGGGGGTGGGGAGAGCAGGGTGCTCAAGGGCTGCACCTGGCTTCTCCAGGCGAGTTGGGGGTGGGGAGAGGCTCTCAGCTGCACCCCTATGTCAAGTGAGGAGATGACTGAGGATTGACCGTCCCCCAAGGTCCAGTCTGGGGTCTGTTGAGTGCCGGCTTCGTGACAGGCAGGTCCCTCCCCCTGTCTGGGTCTCAGTTTCCTCATCCATCAAATAGTGGTGTGGGGGAGGTTAGGCTGCATCGGTGATGGTCAGTCAGGGATGATTTTGCCCCCAGAAGACATCTGGAAATGTCTGGAGGCATTTTTGGTTACAACTTGGGGAGGGCGTGGTCCTGGTTTCTAGGGGGTGAAGGCCAAATATCCTACGACACACAGGATAACCGCTCACGACAAAGACTGATCAGGTCCTAAAGGTCAATAGTGCCGAGGCTAAGGAGCCCTGGCCTGGGGGCCCCTGAGGTCTCAGGAAGATCTGAAGATGGGGGGCACAGCATGGAAGGGGATGGAGACTGAAGGAGGGCATCTCCGAAGGAGGAGAGGACAGTGTTGAGCCCCAGGCTGAAGGGTTTCCTGTGGTCATGTAAAGTTGGGGTTGAACCCTGGAGCTGCCATTTCCTAGAGCATCCCATTTCCAACCGCCTTCCCCTACACCCACCCGTTCATGTCTCCACTCATTGTTCTCTGCTCCATCCATCCATCCATCCATCCATCCATCTTTCTATCTCTTCATCCATTCATCTGCCCATTGACCCATCCATCTACCCTAACCTTTACATTCATGCATTCACTGGCCCCCTGCCCTGCCCCCTTCACAACCATCTACCCATTCAATCATCCCTTGACCCAAAGGCCCACCCCACACTCCTGTCTATCCATCTATCAGTCCATTTACTCTTTGATCCATTCACTTCTTTGGCAGATATTTGCTCATCAACACACTTCCCCCAATCTCTCATCTACGCGCCACTTGCTCAATGCTCAGTCAGCCCTCTTCTTGTACCACATGTAAGGCCTTTTGTATCTGACTTATTTTCCTCAACTTCTGCTAGACTGTGTAGTAACCTGAGGACAGGCTCTGTGATCCATTAATGTCTGTCTCTTCTTTAGGCTTTGGTCCTCAGCCCTGCACATAGTAAGTGTGCAACAGTGGTTTCAATGAAGTGCATCTTAGCCAGCAAGTTTGGAGGTGGAGGTTGTGTGGACAGAGAGGAGGCTGGCCAAGGGCACTTACACAAAGGGCCTTGAATGCCAAGCCAAGGAGTTTGGAAGCTCTCTGGAAGGGCATCGGGGAGCCATGGAAAGCTTTTGGTTTTGGAGGAACCCACTGGCTGTGTGTGGAGGATTTGCGAAAGGACAGGGCTGAAGGAGGAGACTGTTCAGAGTCAGGAGTGGGGAGTGTAGCCTGCCTGGGGCGCTGGGTGTGCAGATTTGTGGGTGGAGGAGAGAGATTTAGGTGACATGGACAGGTCTCTAGAGGGACAATGGGATGAGGGGGAGGGAGCCTCTGGTGGGTCGTCACCTGGACCACTTCCAGCACTGGTGGTAGTTGGGGGACACCAGTCACTGGGGATGGGACGTGCAGAGAACTTGGCGGTCCAGGGAGAATATGACCTACCCCATTAGGATGGATGTGAGGCTCCCAGAGACATCCTTGGGCACGTCTGGGAGGTTGTTGCTCAGCAGTGAGTGAGCCTGGGGCTGGGACAGATTCCAGCCCGGTCAACTTGCTGACCACCAGAGCTAAGTGAGGCCTTGGGAGTGGGTGTGGGATCAAGGAGAGGAGAGGGACGACCAGAGGGTGGGGGGCCTGAGAGGCCAACTTTTGAGGGTCAGAGCCCATGAAGTAGAAGACCCAGGTGTCCCCAGAGCCCATGGGGGAGAGAGCTTCTAGATCAAGGATCTTCGCCTGGGATTCTTCTCATTTCTTTTTTTATTTTAGAAAAGAGAGTGGGAGTGATGAGTTGGGGAGGGGGCAGAAGGAGAGAGAGAGAGAGAGAGAGCGAGAGAGAGAGAGAGAGAGAGAATTTTAAGCAGGTTCCACACTTAGCCTGGAGCCCTACTGAGGGCTTGATCCCACGACCTTAGGATCATGACCTGAGCCGAAATCAAGAGTCGAATGCTCACCCGACAGAGACCCCCAGGTGCCCCTGGGGTTCTTGAACTCAGATGGGGACAAGTTGCGCATTTGTTTTCACTGATGTCTGACTGAAACGGAACCTTTCTTTCTATTATGAACAGAAGTAACAAAGCACGGTGCAATTACTGGCAGTTTCTGTGACTCACTAGTAGCAAATCGCTGACGTCCCCCTGTCACATTGTGGTGCTTGTGGACTTCATCACTGCCTTACAGTCACACAGCATCAGACCTGCCCCTGGCCCGGGCTCCTCATTGTGTTGATAATGAATCAACATTGTGGTTCTCCATCCGAGTTTTTTTTTTTTTTTTAATGTTTTGACAACTCTTTTAACGTAACTGGCTTCCTTCCTTTCTAAGTCTAGGCATTAGAAAGCTAGAAAGCATATGCATCAAAGACATTATTCTGAGAAGGGGCTCATGAACTTCCCCAGGGGGTACAGAGAAGCTGAGCACTGTGTTTTCAGGAGAGTGAGTTGGCCATGCCCAGGGCTGCGGCCAGGTGGGGGAGGAGGAGGGCGTGCACTCGTGTGAGTGTGTGCAGGTGCTGGTGCTGAAGGGCTGTGGGCTCCGGGGGGGGAGGAGAGAGGGGTGCACACATGAAGGCGCATGCGTCATCACTGGCAGGGAGGGAGATGTGTGGTGAAGGACTGGTCCCCGGGAGGCTGAAGGAGAGTGTCCAGCCCTCTGTCCAGCCCTCACCCTCTGTCTGTGTCTCCACCAAGTGTCTGCTTGTGGTTTCTGGCAGGGCAGGGACCGCATCTTCTTCACTCATCCCAGAGCCACTGCAGACTGATGGAGAGGGTCTCAGTGAGGGGGTGCCGGATAATGGAATAGTGAGTGATGGATGTTAAAAAGGAGAAGAGGGGGTGGTTCAGGGTGGGAAGAGAGGCTACGGATGCCGCCGACACAGACATGCCTCCTTAGCCTCCTTAGCCTCCTTGATGCCTCTGAGTGATGGGGACCTCACTCCTTTCGGAGGCTGCAGATGCTCCGAGAATCTGCTCCAGGTTGGGCTCCGGGCACAGAGAGGGATGACATCCTCTGCCGTTTGGAGAGCACAGCCTGGTTGGTGGTGAGGAGCCAGAACGGACCACACTTAGTTCGATAGCTGATGTAAGTGGAGGACATTCAGGACATTGTGAGGGCTCGGGGGAGGCATCTATACCTCCTGCCTAGGACTCTAGGAGGCTTCCCTGCAGACACGCCTCCTCTGTGGGTGGGCTCTGAGGCTGGTCCCACAGACACTGGGACCCTGGGCCTGCCCTGCCTTCTGCTTTTCTTTGGCAGTGGCCGGAGCCTCCTTGGCTGGTGTTTCTATCCCATGGACCATCTGCCCTGGCGTTTTTTCCCAAGCTGACAACCCCTGTCCCCTCACCTCCCCAACTCCTGCTGCCTGCGCCGGGCACCTGGGAAGCAGAAACTTTGGCCAAATTCAGTGGGTTCTCAAATTATGGGGCCTCTAAGAAGTGGACCTCATCTTGTCCCGTAGGGAGTCTCAGCCCACCGAGACTTGGAAGCCCATTAGCAGAATCAGTCAGCCCAGGCTGAGCTGTGTGTCATGTGGGGAGCTCCCGGCTTCCGGAGGCATGTAAGCAGGGAGGCCGAGGACCATTTGCCCAGCGGGTCTGTCCACTCTATGGAGCAGTTTTCTGTGCCAGCTCCACCACCGTGTCACCAGGCATCTGGGCCTTCATTTCTGTATCTGTGAAGTGGGTGTGATGATGTCTGCCATGCTTGTCTCCCGAGGCTGCGGCGGGCATAGGAGGGCCGCGGCGGGCATAGGAGGGCCGCGGCGGGCATGGGAGGGCCACAGCGGGCATGGGAGGAACGGATTGTTAAACAGAAGACAGGATGGTGTGAAATTCACACCCCTCACAAGCTGCTGCCTCGGCAAATCTGTCACACCCTCCCTGGCAAGGCCAGGTGAAGTTTCCCGCGGTGGTGGTGGGTTGGGGTGTGGGGGTCTGTGACAGTGGCCACAGGTGCTTGTGTGGTTTTCATTGTTGCATCTGACTTTTCCTTGTCGCGTTGCCCTTCATGCTTCTTTTGTTGCGCCTTTGATGGAGGTAAGATGTCCATGCAGCAGAGCTCACAGATCTCTTGTCCAGCTCGAGGCATTTTTTTGTTTAAATACACTGCTTGGGCCAACAGGAGCATCTGCAGACGATGGAGAGAGCCCTGGGAGCTCCCTTGTCCCCTTCCCCCAACGGGCGCTCCTCCCCCGAAGTCCCCGCTAGGCTGACCTCCCTCACTGCAAGGCTAGCATTGCTGAAATATTCACTTTGTAAAGTTGGATCCACACACTCTTTGCTCTGGGGGTGTCTAGCTTTTGCTACCCAGTATTCGGCCCTTGAGCTCTGTCTCTGCTGTCTTGTGTATCTGGATGTGCTGCAGGCGTTTCTCAGCCTCACACCGTTGATGGGCGGGGCTGGATAATTCTTTGCGGAGGCAGTCCGGCGTTGTAGGACATTCAGCAGCGTCCCCGGTCTCTACACATTAGATGCCGGTGCCCTGCCTTCTCATATGATGACAATCAAAAACATCTCTCGATATGGCCACATGTGCCCTGGGGGCTGCCTGACGCATTCTCCTGGTGATGCATACTTGGGTTGTTGCCAGGTTGGGGCCATCGTGAATAACACAGCTGTGAGCATGCTGGATTTTGTGGACGTCTGTCCATTTCTCTGGCGTGTGCACCTGGGAGCGGTACTGCCGGACCCTAACACGGGCCTCCGTTGGGCTTTAATAGATGCCAAGCAGCTTTCCAGGGCGGTTATTGCTCATAAAAGGCACGTCAGATGAATAAATTGATGAAGTCGCAAAGGGATATCCTCTTTGAAGCCCAAGGGCCGAGAGCAGAGTTGACTTTCAAAATGGTAGCCACACATCACAACCGGCTTCCAGAACAGGGATGAGGCCTAGGTACCTCCAGGGCAGGGGTTAGCCTGGCTCATCTCAGGGCACTGCTGCCCAGGCCAGGTGCTCCGTGGGTGCGTGCACACCCGGCCTTGTAGAAGCTGGCCTGACAACTGAGGTCTGCAACCTCGGGCCCCAGCCTTTGGGGAGCAGAGTCCTGAGCCTCTATCCTTGAACTCACTGAGGACCAGGAGGGGGAGGACCCCCCCACCTAGAGGCTGGCCTGTCTTCCTGCCTCCCTGGTCCAGGAGGAGGCAGTTTCCAGCTTCTGCCTCCACTTGATTTATTTAGACAACTGAGGTGCACCCTGGGAAATAGATCCAATTTCAGATTTGACAAAAATAAAAACAAATTTGGCTGACTCGGGCAAACCCAGCACTCCTGCCCGCAACCCCCCCCCCCCCCCCCCCCCCCCCCCCCCCCCCCCCCCCCCCCCAAGAAGCCCTCCGGATTACGGAAACCATGATTGTCATCTGGGCCTACAGCACGGAGGGTGGTGGTCACCATGGTAACCGTGCTGGCCTCTGGCTCCGGCACCGGAGAGGAGGCTGCCCTGAGGGGCCTACTGGGGGCTTCAAGCACTGCCCCTCCATCCGGTCCCTCTTCTCTCTGGGAAGTGGCAGGTTTGAGGAGGCCCCCGACTTGGTGGCTTCCCCAGTGACCCTGTCCTTCCAGTTTTCAAGACAGCAGTTGGGACTTGGGGTGGAGTTACCACTCTGGTCCTGCTTGATATTTTACCACAGGGAAGCCTTGAGACCATTGGCCTCCCCTCGCCAGGTCCCCCCCTCCATTAGCTCCTCTTAGTAGGATAGTCCTTCTTCCCAGCCATGTAAGGGAGGAATGTCAGCCTTCCTGACTCCATGACCCAGGCCCAGACCGGAGGAGCCGATGTAGGCAAGAAGGAAAAAGCACATATTCCACTAGGCACCTGCCAGTCGAGGGTCTCTTGTGTTCCAAACTTGCTAGGTGCCTGGGGGCAGCGGAACACGTGGCTGAGAACACGGAGGGGGGGTTAGGAGTCGGGGTGTGTGTATCAGATTCAAATCCTGCATAAAAACTGCGTGACCCTCAATGGCTGAGGCTGGGGCCCTTGGAGCCAGCGTTCGGTGCTTCTGTTTCCTTATCTGTAAAATTCGGATAACAGCAGGACCCCGCGGTTTCCGGGAACTTTGCTAAAGTTTGGGGGCAGCCTCGCCTTGCTAGGTCTAAACCCATTGATTCGTCTTTAAAAAATTTTTTTAATGTTTATTTACTTTTGAGGTGGCAGTGGGGGCTGAGGGGGCTGAGAGAGAAGGAGATGCAGAATCTGAAACAGCTCCAGGCTCTGAGCTGTCAGCACAGAGCCTGATGCAGGGCTTGAACCTACAAACTGTGAGATCACGACCTGAGCTGAAGTCGGACGCTCAACCGACTGAGCCACCCAGGCGGCCCCACTGATTCTTTTCAAAAGGCTGTTGGTTAGTGAAGATTCAGCCCTCGGGAGGCCAACACAGGTCCGAAGGGCTGTGCGAGTTTTCTTATTCTCTACTCAAGGGGACGCTAAGTAGTCGGCAGAGAACGCCAGCAGCGGATTTCAGTCCTCTGCTGGTGAGGTGGCTTTTCTCCCCACAAAGCCAACGAATGGGAGTCCCCCAGGCCCTGTTACCAGAGAGGTTGACAAAGAGAGGGCTTTCCTGCTGCCCAGCTCCTGACAAACCTGGTTCCAAGTCCATAGCAACGCAGTCTCTGTGTTCTTTGGCTTCTGGGCTCCCTGCCTCATGTGCTTGCTACGGGATTTAAATGAGATAGTACATGCACTTTGACTGCAAAGCTCCTTGGCAAACAAACATTCAAGAGCACTTGAGAAATGTTTGCCATTTTTACTGTCGTCGCCACTGTTAACAGGGGGCCTGGCATCCGGCAGATGCTTGGTATATGCTCATCAATTCACTGCCGGGCTGTTAGGCCCCGGGTCTGAGGACCCTGGGGGGTACTGTCAGCAGAGCAGGGGGCACAGGATGGGGGCCAGGCCACAGAGTGGGGGCTGGCTGGGGGTGGGGGTGGGGGGTGGCTCGAAACCCCCAAGGGCCCTTTGTTTTCTTCTCCCCCAGCTGGCTGGGTGTTTGGGAAGGTTTCGTCTGCCAAGGAAAGTCGGTGGGGTTGCCACTGCTCTGTCCCCACATCCCTGTTCCTCCCAGTGCCCCTGGCTGCCCATCCGGGATCGAATCAGGTGGCTGTGCTGAGCAGGTGCCACACGCGCGGAACCTGGACGTTTGGGGGAAACATGGGGTTTTGGCATTTGTTTGAAATCCAGCCGTGGTTCAGGGACCCCCGTGGGTAGGGAGGTCTGTTGTCTGAGGGTCCCTTCTGCTCCTGGCTCAATGGGTTGCTAGGATGGCTCTCTGTCTCTCTGTTTCCCGTCTGCACAACAGGGGACTGCAATTGTTGTTTTTTGAGGGCCTCGGTGGAGTTTTTCTGTGACAGAGGTTGCCCTTGAGGGTGCAGGCAATGAAGCCCACAAAGTGACAGAGTCCCCACCATACAGTCTCAGGTGCCAGGCAGGTGGCTTTGAGTTGGCTGTGAGGGGCCAAGGGAGCCATTGAAGACTCCCAGCATTCAAATCCTGGCCTGCCCTATTACCTAGAAATCCTCACCACCCTCTTGGGGCCTCTGTCCTCCCTCGAACTGTCCACGAACCTCAGAGTCATGCGCCCTCAGAGCTCCTCACTGCTTGTGACTAATGGTGGGAACATTAGGCATTGGGCCAGGCAGCCTGGAGACCTTGACTCCCTCTGACAGTCTCCTTCCCCACGCTGCGTGGTCTGGTTCAGCTTTAAGGAGGGCTGGTGCCTTTGATCCCTGAGCCAGTGGGGAGCATGTCAGCAGCCGTGGGCAGCCGTGCCAGCTCTGGCCTGACTTCTGAGCCACACGGGCTCTTGGAAAGGACCCAGACTCTGCCATCTGGGATTTCCCCGAGTGCCTTGGGGGCAGGGCTGAGACTGTCCACCTCTGAATGTCTGAAGCTGTGCAATCCAGAAGTGAAAGCCACTCCATCTGCCTCACCGAGCCACTCAGTACAGTGGGTAATGACAGAAGCACCCCCACACGGTGCGGGGGGGCTCTGGGACCACTGAGTCAGGTCGCTTGGGCTGCTTCCTGGCTGTGTGACCTTGGGCAAGTCACTTTAGCGCTCTGAGCCTGTTTCCCCATCTGCCGCCCTCCCCCCACCCCCCCACCATGAGCTGTGTTGAGAGTCAGGGCCATGTCCCTGGAGACTTGACACACAGTAGTCATGGTTACTGCCAAGTTCATGACTGTGGTACAGGCTAGACCAGGTGGACAGGGAGGACTTCCGGAGAGGAGGCTGAGCCACCGCCTGGTGAATGGAGAAAGGTGCTTCAAGGGCAGTTTTCAAGGGGAAGGGACAAATGAACTGGGCTGTGAAGGATGAGTAGGAGTTTGGCCTGGTGGAGACAGCAGGGGGTGCATGCAAAGGGGATGCTTGCGAACAGCAAGAAGTTCAGTGAGTGCCAAGGGTAACAGGAGATAAAGCCAGAGTTCACGGAGTTCACGTGTAGGCAGCCTTGGGTGTGAGGCTGAGGATGACGGAGGCGCGAAGGGGTTTGAACAGGGGAAAGGCATAATCGGAACTGCGTTTCAGGCAGATTAACCTGGCGGTGGCAAAATGGCTTGGAGGCAAAGCAAAGCATGCTCTGGCTTTGTATCTCAGCTCTTCTTGCAGCAGGTGACCTTGGGCAAATCACGTTCCCCTCTGTGTCTCCACTTCCTCGTCCGTCAATGGGACTTACAATAGCTCGAGGAGAATTAAATGAGGTAATGCTCAACACACTCAGATAGTACTGGGCACACAGCGCTTGGTGGGTGAGTGTACGGGGCAGATTGAAGGGGCAGGGTCCGGAGCCGGAGGCTAATGGGGAGGCTGTGTAAGGGCCCAGGTGGGAGACAGACGGTGGGCAGGCCTCAGGAGGGAGGAAGTCACAGGCAGAGACAGGCCATGAGTCCTGGAGGAGAAGAGTGACTTGGAGTCCAGGAGGCCTGGTGTGAATCTCAGCTCTGGTACTTCCCAGCGGTGTGACCTAGGAGAGGCCCCTAGTTTCTCTGAGCCTCATTTTCCTCATCTGGAAAATGGGCCTGCTGACCTCCATCACTCAGGGCCCTGGTGAGGAAGTGGTGGGGGTTCCAGGCTCCAGGGAGGTATCTGCTAAGTGCACTTTGAACTTGAAGCTGGCAGTGAGGGCAGAGGGAGCAGAGGAGGCAGCTGGAAGGAAAGAAAGCATGGCAGGAAAGGGGGGAAAAAAAGGGGGATGTTCACTGGTAATTAGAACGCTTGAACTTCAAAAAAGTTAATTAATGATGAAGCTGGTGCCGGAGCAGTGCTCAGGCTGGAAGGGGGCCCGAGCAGTGACTGCAATTAATTACAGGCTGTGGCGGGAGAGTGGCAGAGGCCTGGGCGGTGAGGGGAGGAGGAAGGAGCAGGGCTGGGTGAGGAGGGTCTGAAGGAGAGGTGGGAAGGCAGGCAGCATCCCAAGGTGAGCCAGGGCCCGGGGATGAGACGGAGGCCGTTGCCAGGGAAACCAGGTCAATCTCCCATCAGGCAAGAGGTGTTCACCCCCACTGGGTGGGATCTGGCCAGTGTGGCTACATCCCAGCTTAGAGCAAGGGGCCAGGGTTTTCGTTTGGAGACACTCAAGAATCACTGGATGTCAGAGCGGCAGGGCCCATAGAGATTCAGGCGACAGATCTCCTACTGGTTGTCTGTCACTGTTAGAGGTGTGAATGCAAAACCCTTGTCCCTTGGAATGGAGGTTGCAGCTGTGAATGAAGACAGCGAGCATGCCCACAGGACAACTCTGGAGGCCCTGCCCAGGGCTGGGGGCTGCAGACTTCTTGCCTCGGCAGGCCTGTCAAGGCTGAGCTCCACCCTCCTTGATGCAGAGGCCTAGGCTCAGATATTCCAGAATCTGGTGATGAGTTCTAACGCCGCCCATGGAAGAGGAGAGAAGGACAGGGACGTCTCAGCCACACTGGACAGGCCCGTTGGCCCCTCCAGTTCCAGGCCGGGGGCAGACATGGAGGAGGCATAGGTCAGGGGAGGGGAGAGGTCAGAGAAGGGAGGCAAGGACAGTCAGAGGGAGGTGGTTAGAGGTGAAGAGGCAGGGATAATCCAGAGATGGCGTGCCAGCTGGGTCCTTGGGGACTTCTCCTTTCCTGGTCCTCAGGGGGACCCTCAGGCTGGGGCAAGAAAGTCCAGGAGGGGTCCTCTTAAGCAGTAGGGTTCGTAGGTTTTGGGTTCTTTGATGGGTTTGGCACCAGCAGCCAAGTCTGTTGTGCGGTGGACAGGCTGGTCTTTGGTCTCCAAGGTTTTAAGAACTTGGGCATTGGCCCACTCAGAGGAGGAATCTGGAGGGAAATGGGGTGTACGCCTGAGTTTGTGGTGGATGGAGGGGATTATATTCCAGGGTACATTCAGCCTTCCCATGGCTACAGTCTTTCCGACTGTTTGTTCCTTGACTCGGTGTGTACATGGTTTGAATGTGTCAGCATGCTGGTGATCCTGCTGAACTGCGTGACACTTGGCATGTACCAGCCCTGCGATGACATGGACTGCCTGTCGGACCGCTGCAAGATCCTGCAGGTAAGGCCGGCCAGCCCTGCCTGGCTTGCTCTGCCCCGCCCCGCCCCGCCCCCGCGGCCCCGCCCCCAGCAAGCAATGCCTTGCCCCGCCCACGTGGCCCCGCCCCCAGCAGCAATGCCCCACCTCACCCACCTGCCATGCCCCGCCCACCGGCCATACCCACCCCGCCTGCCTTGTTCATGGCCCTCCCTTCCTCAACTGGCTGCCTCCTTCATTACTCCCAACTGGTCTTATCCATGCCCCTTCTTGATCCTGTCTTCCCTCCGTCCCTTCCTCTATATTTTGGAGCTGCTGCCCTAGTCCAGGCTTCCATCTTCCCCTATGGAGGTGCCTCTGCAAGCCTTCTCCTGCTCTCCCCAACCCCAGACTGACCATACCATCCCATGCCAGTAGAGCACAAGTGACCGTGACACTCCTCTGCCCACAGCCTGCCCTTCGCTCCCCGGTGCCCTGCACTTGTCTCAGTGCCCATCAGGAGCTGGCCTCCAGCATCTCTCCTGTTTTCATCTCTGTGGTCCCAGGTGGGGGCCTTCTCTTTGGTCCCTGCCATGGCCCCATGTGGAACTTGTCTACCTTAAGTGCAGGGTGTTAGGGTTGTACCCATTTGACAGATGGGTATAAACATCTGTAACCATTTGTAATCATCATCCCGTGTCCTCTCCCTGGGAAAGCCAGATCCCTCCTGGGAGGCATTCCTCCTGTGTTTCCACAGGACCCAGCAGTTCTGGAGCAGCGGCACTTGCTGAGAATCCAGACCTGGCCCATCCCAAATCTGTAGAGTCAGACTCTCTGGGGTGGATCTTGGGTCCGAGTGGGTGACCAGCTCCTCACACAGCCTCAGGCCCCTGGGTGGAGTTAGAACTGATGAGCCTCAGTGGGCACTAGGCTGGCTTCCCAACCAGGGGGTGAATCCACCAAGGACTCCTTTCTGTGTCAGTGACCCCCAGCCCCCATCCCAGCACGCAGTAAGTGGGCTCGTTTGCTGAACTGAACTGATGACAGCCCTCACTAATCCTGGAAAGAGGAATTCCTCCCAGACCCTGTCCTCAGGAAATATATACTCACCCGAGCGCATGCGTAGGGACACATTTGGACACACACTTCCTCTGAACAGAGAAGCAGTGCTGAAAGCTTCCTGGAGAAGTGTCAGGTCGGTTTGGAGAAAGCTCCTTCCACGTGGGCTTTGGAGTCAGATAGACCTGAATGTCAGTTCTGGCTCTGCCTCTTACCTTCCACGGGACCTGGGGCAAGTCACTTAACCTCCCCGAGTCCCTTTCCTCATTATCCCTGGGGCTGCTGTGAGAATTAGGAAAGAGAATGAAAGTCAGATGTCTAGCCCGGTGCTTGGCAGTTATTATTAGGGGGAGCCCTTTGCCCTGCCTTCCTCTGTGTCCCTTGTCAGTATGCCTGACTTTAGGGGAAAAAGAGTGGCTGTATGACCTTGGGCAAGTTTATTCCCCTCTCTGGGCCTTTGTCTCCTCATTGTGAAATGACTCCATTGGGCCAGGATCTCTGAGGTTCCCTTCCTGCCAAAGAGATGTGTCTAGGTCTCTTCCAGGCCTCTCGTGTCCGTGCCTGTGTCCCCACCTCATACTGTGGCTCCCACCCTCATACTGTCCCTTGCTTCTTGCCTTCCTCCTGCCCCTGCAGGTCTTTGATGACTTCATCTTCGTCTTCTTTGCCATGGAGATGGTGCTGAAGATGGTGGCCCTGGGCATTTTTGGCAAGAAGTGCTACCTTGGGGACACATGGAACCGACTGGATTTCTTCATTGTCATGGCAGGGTAGGTAACATACATCAGACAGGTCTTAGCCTCAGGTGCTCACTAGACATAATTGAAATGCTCTGTGGGGCTTCTTGGTGATAACAATTACGCTGCATTGTGTAGGGCCCTCGTGGACCCTTTGCGGGGGGAGGGATGATGGCCTTTGCTGAATGGCCTGGACAGACAGGCACTCCTTCCTGCCCTCTCTGGTAAGTCACGTGTCCTCCTCTACCGTCAGCTGATACTTGGTCTGTTTTAACACTAACTGTATGAACTTGAGAAAGCTACTTAACCTCTCTAAGCCTCAGTCTCCTCATCTGTAAAATGGAGATAATAATTATAGCTACATCAAAATGAGCACCTGCTCAATGTTAGCTATGATGTTTATGACCCTAGATCACTCAGCAAGTCAGCGATAGAGCACAGACTCGGGAAATATGTGACTCCAAACCGTGGTTACTTCTGACACAAGCCACGGTCAGGGACAAGCCAGGTTACAACTTCGCCCACTTGGAGCATCTTGGACCCCGCTTTGTGCCTTGTTCCTGCTTTCTTGGGTCAAACCAGGCTGGTGGCCATTCGTGCATTCACCCAGAAGCTAGGGGTTGAATGAGCTCCTACTAAGTACCGTCCTAGGTGTGGGGTAGGAAGGATAAATGCAGAATAAGTCTGGTCCTTCCCAGCTACTGTCTGGGGAGAGACACCCAGCAGCTGTGGTGGTGAACGTGTCACACACGCGGGGACAAGGGCTCTGGGAAGAGCGTTGTGGTTTTCTGAGAGCATCTCTGAGCCAGGCTGAGAGCTTGGAGGCTTTAGGACTTTCCTAAGGAGCCAACACACAAGAGCTAAAGGACAAGCAGGTGTTCATCATGCCCAGTAATGGGTCACAGAGCAAAACTGAGAAGGAGGAGAGCCAGAGGAGGAGAGGAAAGGGCTGGAGGCCTGTGTGTGTGTATCAGTGTATGTGACAGTGCGGGTATTCATGTATGTGTGCGTGTCAGTGTGTGTGCGTGTGCCTGTGTGAGATGCCATTGAGAAGGGGCAGGGAGGGAGGGCGGCACATGGCCGAGATGGGAAGTCAGTACCCCCAAGAAATGCTGAACTCCAGGGGCGCCTGGGTGGCTCAGTCGGTTAAGCATCTGACTTTGGCTCAGGTCAGATCTCATGTTCGTGGGTTCGAGCCCCACGTCAGGCTCTGTGCAGACAGCTAGCTCAGAGCCTGGAGCCTGCTTCCAGTTCTGTGTCTCCTTCTCTCTCTGCCCCTCCGCCTCTCATGCTCTGTCTCTCTCTATATCAAAAATAAATAAAACATTAAAAAAATTTAAAAAAACTAAAAAAAAAAAAGAATTTCATTTGGTCTCATTTTGGTCTGGCAGGAGGACATACTTAAGGAGGTGTTTTTGAAAGACAAGGTGTTTGGGTGGTGTCATTTTTCAGTCTTGCCTGTCCAAACATATGTTCCTTTGATCTTCCCGTGTGAAGGAGTTTTTGTCTGCTCTGGGGTCCTAATTTGTCTCCCCAGAGCCCTGCATGTGGTCCCGTTCAAATCCACAAGCCGGTATTGCAGGGAGTCCAGTTCAAATCTGTTTCTTTTTCCTGGCTCTTCCCTGCCAGAAACTTACAGGGTTTTCTCCTTACCTTCAGAATTCAGGCAGTTCACTAGGGCAAGTCTAGGTGTAGGATTGCTCCCTGCAGGGCCTTCTAGATCTGGCATTTTCCTTCCAGTCAGAAAAAAACTTCTTTTAGGGGCACCTGAGTAGCTCAGTCAGCTGAGCATATGATTTCAGCTCAGGTCATCATCTCATGGTTTGTGAGTTTGAGCCCTGGATTGGGTTCTGTGCTGACAGCTCAGAGCCTGGAGCCTGCTTCGGATTCTGTGTCTCCCTCTCTCTCTGTCCCTCCCCTGCTCTCACTCCCTCTCTCTCTCTCTCTCAAAAGTAAATGAACATTAAAAAATTAAAAAAAAAGAAAAAATTTCTTTTATTGCTTCTTTGGTTATTGCCCATTCTTCTCTGCAGCCTCCTGGAATTCCCAAGTGGATATTTCCCTGCTCTATCCGTTCTCTGCATCCTCCCTCCTTTCCCTCGAGGATTTCCTCTGTACTGGAAGAGAATTCCTTGACTTGTCTTCTGAATCACTAACGGTGGTCCTTTCCTCCAGTTACTGCCCCTTTTGGAATCGCTCCTCTCCTCTGCATCTTGTTAATTCCCAAGATCGTTTCTCCTTCCCGGGTTTCTTACTTTTCAGAGCAGCTTGGACCTGCTCTTGTTTTATGGATGCCGTAGTCTCTCGACTCTCATGGATATTAATTAGGCTTCTTAACAGCCCTTTCCTGATCGTGAAGTCAGAGTGTAATTGCCAAAGAGTTAAACAGAAAAATGACCCGCACGCAAATCTTAAAAGGCACGTGATTTATTCACCTCATTAATGAGGAGCCAGCAGGACGGTAATTGGCAGAATTAGGAAAACAGGCACTGGAGAGAGAGAATGCGGGGATAAGAGAATTAGGTTGGAAGCAAAGCCTGTTAACAGCCTACAGGGTCATAAAGCCATAACTTTGGGGGTTATACTTTCTAATGCACAGAGGTTGCTTATGAGAATCTGCAGGTTAACATGTAATTTCACAGCAGCAAGACCTTCAGTTAACAGTAAATAGTGAATCAAACAAAGGTATACTGCCCTGGATCGGGAACCAGTCGTTCGATGGGTCTGTTAAGTAATTCTCCAACATGACGTTGTGAGAAATAGTACCCTCCCTGCGCCTTATTTCCAAGTTTTAGAACAAATTTTCTTTTCTTTAAAAAATTTTTTTTCAGGGGCGCCTGGGTGGCTCAGTTGGTTGAGCCTCCGACTTCGGCTCAGGTCAGATCTCACGTTCGTGGGTTCAAGCCCCGCGTCAGGCTCTGTGCTGACAGCTAGCTCAGAGCCTGGAGCCTGCTTTGGAATCTGTGTCTCCCTCTCTCTCTGCCCCTCCCCCTCTCATGCTCTGTCTCTCTCTGTATCAAAAATAAATAAAACATTAAAAAAATCTTCCCTTAAAAAATTTTTTTTTTCAATCTTTATTTTTGAGAGACAGAGTCAGCGTGAGTGGAGGAGGGACAGAGAGAGAGGGAGACACAGATTCTGAAGCAGGCTCTGAGATGTCAGCACAGAGCCCAATGCAGGGCTCAAACTCCTGAACTGTGAGATCATGACCTGAGCTGCAGTCGGACGTTCAACTGACTGAGCCCCCCAGGTGCCCCAAGGACAGTTTTTCTTGACTCATGTTTTGGTGAAGTCGTTTGCTTTGCTGATTTCACTCCGGCCTACTCTGAGCACCCCACCTTGCCCTTTCCACTTGAAGAGTCTCTTTTGCCTACCAATGCCCCCATCCGCTCATATTTATAAATTAAGACAATGGAGGTCTAAGCTGAGCACAGTAAGGGTGCCAAGGTCTGTTTGGTATCTTCTCGTGGTCCTTGGGTGGGGTTCACAGGCCGGTACCCTCCTGGGGGTGAGGGACAGCTGTGCGCATGTGCAGTCACACAGCGCCCCGGGCCTGGTTTAATGCTCTGCTCTCATCATTTTGAAATCCTCAGCGAGTTTTGAATGAGGGCCCTGCATTTATGTTGGACACTGGGACCCACAAATGATGGGCTGGTCCTGGCTCCAGGGCAGGTTCAGTGGGAGACTTCTTTGCTGGAGTGAGGAACGCATTCAGGTGACTCAGCCCTGTCTTATTCTCAAGGTCCTTCCTGTCCTTTGTGCCCAGGGATGGTGTGGGTGCCGAGGGCAGGAGAGAAGCCCCGACGTGAGGCCCCAGGGCCCAGCCCCCCAGCCCCAGCCCAGCCTGATGCTATAAATGCTCCGTCTCCTAAGTAACAGGTCTGACATCCCAAAGACATTTCTTCCTTCCTGCTCCGCCCCTTCCCCAAATTACTGGCTCGTTTTTCAAGCTGTGGAGGAGACAGGATCTCCACGCTGGAAGGTTCCTTGGAGGTCAGAGCCTTTGTCTCCATATCCAGTCTGCCCCTGCTTGCCTGCTGCCACCGTGGGGAACTCACATGGCAGCCGATCCCAGATGGGGACAGCCTGACGTGCTAGAAAATTCTTTCGCTGAGCCGAATTTATCTTCCTGTAGCTCCCATCCGATGAGAACACTCATTCACTTATTCCTTTATGAAAAGCAGCATTTATTGAGCACCTACTATATGCCAAGTCTTGTGGTGGGCAGTGGGGGCCATGAGCTGAACAAGACCATTGCCACTGTGATCTCATGGTTTAGGAAACAGATATAAAACCGAGAATAAGTTTCTGAGTAAATCCTAAATTGGGATCGATGCTGTTGCAAAGAGGCATAGAGGACCATGAGGTCTTGGAGCAGGGACCAATTTGCACAGGGGTCAGCGTCAGGGAGCATCAAGGGGTCAGTGTATGCCTCCCTGAAGAAGAGAGGCCTGGGCAGTAAGTAAGAGCTGAACAGGTGGAGGACCGGGGAAGGGAAGCTTGAGTCGAGGGGACAGCATGCAGAGGGCCTTGGGCTGTTGGGGAAGGGGTGTGAGGGGGGACGTTGGAGCCTAGAGATCTTCGGGGGGTGGGTGCCGAAAGATGAGGGCAGAGAGGAGGGCAGTGGCCCCATCACACAGGGGTCCCAGAGCCTGCGGGCAGCGGCATCTCTGTCATGACAGACTCATGACGTCCTCCAGAATTTGGAAGGCAGCTCCTTTCCCCCTGAGCCTCCTTTCCTTCATGTGAAGTGTCCTCAACACCTCCCATCATTCGTCAAGGGAGACGTGAGGCAGCTTCACCTGCCAGCGTTCCTTCAGGCTGTTGTGGTGCCTGGCAGGGGCAGGGGTGGGGGTGCGGAGGTGGGCAGGAGGCTGGTCCCCAACCTCCCAGTGATGACTCATGGGGCGGAGAGAACAGTCACCCTTGTCCCAGTGCCGGGTGGTGACCTGTTGAGGGGCTGTGCTCCCTGCCACCCCTGGTTGTGTTCACTTTCCAAGCCAGGTGTCTCTTTACCCTGGAGCTAAAGTTGGTAGGTTTTTTTTTTTAAGTTTATTTATTTATTTATTGAGAGAGCATGTGTGCAAGAGCAGGGGAGGGGCACAGAAAGAGAGAGAGAGAGAGAAAGAATCTCAAGCAGGCCCTGCACCATCAGCGCAGAGCCAGACGTGGGGCTCGATCCCAAGCCTGTGAGATCATGACCTGAGCTGAAATCAAGAGTCGGTTGGTCGGTTGGTCACTCAACAGACTGACCCACCCAAGCGCCCCCACAGTTGATCTTTTTTTTAACCCGAGTACCAAACTCTGCATTTATTGTTATTCATTTGATCTTACAGTGATCTCTTGGAGTCCTGATTCCGTCACTCATTGTATTTACTCCCTGTGCTTGATCAGCCCCGGACAGCGGGCCCTGTGGCATTGCACTAGAGACTCCCTTTCAGTGTGTGACAAACCTCCAGTAATCATTGGATCATAGTTTAACCCACCTCACTGCCTTATTTAAGCTACACTTTTCTGCTTCTGCCCTTTAGGAGGTCATGAAATATTCAGTGGCATTTTGTTGAACTTGAGAGAGTCTGTATCTATATGTCTCCCTTGCTGCATTATGCTGGTAATTTTACCTCCTCCCCTAACCAAAACCATGAATGGCCATGGCCCACTGTGGGGAAGGGCCTGAGCACTTCCGTTAAAAGCTTCCCCAAGAGTTCCGGTGATGATTCTCTTAGGTGAAGCGGGACCGGAGGACTGGGCTGCAGCGACCTCTCCACCACGAGGCTGAGCCAGAGCCTTGCCAAGGGCACGGCTGGTGTGGGCCCCGCCTTGGATGAGTGCAGGGAACAGGAGCCACCTTGAGCCTGAAAGCCCTTGAAAGCTTCTAACTGTGACGGCATCCAGAGAGAGCCTTGGCGTGGAAAATGGAGCGACTGAGGGATGCGCCCTAGCGCACGGGAACGGGGACTTGCCCACTCCTCCAACATGTGCACAGCCTTGCACCCCTTCTCAGTGCTCCTCAAAATTCAAGGAGCAACAGGATCTCTGGGAGTACATGTTAAAATGCAGTTTCCTGCGGGGCGCCTGGGTAGCTCAGTTGGTTAAGCATCCAACTTTGGCTCAGGTCATGCTCACAAGGTTTGTGGGTTCGAGCCCCATGTTGGGCTCTGTGCTGACAGCTCAGAGCCTGGAGCCTGCTTTGGATTCTGTGTCTCCCTCTATCTCTCTGCCCCTCCCCTGCTCATGCTGTCTCTCTCTCTATATCTAAAATAAAGAAACATTTGAAAATGCAGATTCCTGGGCCCCACCCCAGGGATCCAGACCCAGGAAATATGGAGGGTCCAGGAATTTGCATTTTAACCAAATGCCCAGGTGGACCTGATGCAGGTGCTCTGTTCATCTGACCCTCTGGATGCTGTCGCCCTTCAAGTGGAGATGACGGTTCCCAGTTCTGGGAGCCACAGGAAGGGGATGAAGCACGAGAGGGACAGGTTCTGAATTAATTCCTATGACAGGTAGATGTACTTCATGAACAGAGTCGTGAGGGCTCCCCCTAAGAATTTCTATCATCATTAAAAATACTAACACAAATAGCAATAATGTCAGTCATTCAGCACCTCGGCCAGGGACTGAGGAGAGGCTGGGTCAAGTTTATCCTACCCTGGGAACCTCTTCTCTTGACTGAGTGAAGGCACACGGGGAACAGCTTGCAACCCCCCCCCCCCCCCCCCCCCCCCCCCCCCCCCCCCCCCCCCCCCCCCCCCCCCCCCCCCCCCCCCCCCCCCCCCCCCCCCCCCCCCCCGCCCCGCCCCGCCCAGCCCCAACTTTTACAGGCTCTTAGGAAACAAAACGTCAATATGAATTGTTCCTCAACCCCAGACTAGAGCTTTCTAAAAAGAGCAGGCAGGCACGGCCCCTCTGCAGTTGCTTGCTGAGAGTTCCTTTTGTCCAAAGTGCCTGTCGGTGGTTCTTTAGAAAGCAAAGGGAATGGAGTCCTCCCAGGCTTCATCCAGGGGTGTGATAAAAAATAAGAGCATCTGCTGTTTGCTGAGTACTCGCTGTGGGCCCAAGCTGTGCATTATCTGGTTTAATCTTCACACTAGCTCTCTGAGGGACACACCGTGGTCAGTTCCATTTCACAGATGAGGCACAGGGAGCGACCTCCTCAAGGTCACAAGCTGGTAAGGGGAAGAGCTAGGAGGGGAACCCAGGGAGCTTGGCTCCACAGGGGCTGGGATTGAGTCCTCCTTCTGCGTGACTTGCCGGGATGCACTTGACTGCAGGTAGCAGAAAAGTCAACCAGCCGTGGCTTGAGCAAGTCCTGGGGTGTTTTTTCCAACATGACACGGAGTTCTGAGGTGGGTGGGTGCTGCTGGTGGCTCTGGGACATGGGGGCTAATGTCTGTGGTTTTCTGGGCCTTTCTTTCACGGTCACAAGCAGCTGCTGAGGCTGTGAGCCTCGTGTTTGCACTGAAGGAGGAAAGGATGAAGGGGGAGATGGGGCTATGCCAGCCGCTGTCCACCTGGATCAGAAGGACAACCTTTTCTTTCCTAGATCTTTCCCCTGTGCCAGCGTACTTGACCAGAACTGGGTCTTGTGGCCATCCTCAGCTGCGGGGGAAGCTAGGAAAACAGAAAACATCATTGGATTTGGCTCAGTTAACCAAGAATTGTTTCCTGGGGCCGGGCAGGATTGCAAGAAGAGAGAGTGCATATTACGTGGGCCACTTTCAGAGCGTGCCACATTCCTCAACTAGGGCCTGAGTTTCTTTGTTTGCTCTTGGCTCTAAAGTCAAATACCAACCCAGGCAAGCTGTGCAGAGGCCTGTCCCTGCTAGCAGACCAGGCTGCGGTTATGGGTGTCAGAATGTCATCACTGTGGCTGTTTCCAGAAGCCTTTGGAGCCGGCCTCCCTCCTGCACGACTCTCTGTGCATCATCTGTGAGTCAGGGAAGCACTCCGTGTGTCCGCAGGGCCAGGGCCCCCTCCTGGTCTTCATATCTTTACATCTGATTTCTCCTGGGCTCTACCGGTCCCAGCACTGGGTGCTCTGAGAGCAAGGCTGAGGCTGACTCATCATCGTGGAGTCCCCAGGGCTTGGCTCCGGGCCAGCTCGGAGGGGGAGTCTCTATGACATGTTTGTTTGGAATCTGTTGTGCCCGCTACCTGCTATCTGCGGGGCTGGGGGCGAGGGCATCTGGGGCCGCTTTCTTTAAGCTGAGCTGGCTGAACTGGGTGGGTGTAGATCTGAGAAGATTCCAGTGGGAACCTTGGGGCGGATGGTTTTCTTTATTTGCTTGTGGAGTAGAGTGGATGAGAGCCATGATAACCACTCAGGTTCGTTTCCATGGAAACAGGATGCTACATGCTACGAGGGGTGAGGGGTACAGAGATTCTCTGGCTACAGGCTGACAAGCCAGACACCAGTCAGTCATGAATCAGGAAGCGTTCTCTCAGTTATACGGGGCAGGAACCTGTCGATCCTGGTTTATGGGAGTTTCTCATTTCCTTAACTCAAAGCCGAGGGATCTCTGGCTTCAGGGCCCATTTGGTCCAGAAGCGCACTAGACAGGGTGTCCTCCCATCTTACAGCCCTGCTGGTTATTCTGTGCCGACACACATCTGGGCAGCCTTCCTCCTGGGTCGCGGGTGGCAGAGGGCAGCCCAGGGCTCACCGCCTACTTTCTTGGAGTCACTGGAAAGAAACCTGCCCTTCCACAGCCAGGCCATGAGTGCGGAAGTTAACTTCCTTGGCTTGGATTGGCTGGCGCGGGTCATGCGCTCATCCCTGAACCAATCACTGCAGCCGGGATGGGGCTGTGCTCTGATTGGCCAGACCTAGGTCAGGACCTGCCCCTGGCGAGGGTGCGAGGTCAGGGCCCACGGTGGCGTGCGGCCTGAGAACGGAGAGGTTAGACATGCACGTTACGGGGACTATGACCTTAAGAGCAGAGACGGGAACTTGGGGTAGGAGCAGAAATCAGCACTAATATTTACACTGCGCTGTGCTCTCCTACATCCTCACAATCCCGAGAAATTCGTGGGGGTGGGGAGGGGTGGTTAACCCCTTGTTGCAGATATGGACGTGGAGGTTCAGAGAGATTAGCAGCCTGTCCCACGTCACACAGCTTGTATGGGCCAGATCTGGGGTGTGCAAACATATGGCCCGTGCCGACTCACACAGCATGAGGGGTTTTACCTTTTCAGAGGCCAAAACATTCCATGATCTGCCCCTGAGGACCTGGGCAACTTTGCCAGCCCTCAGAAGGCTGCCGGGTGAGTCCTCTGAGAGGGACACGAAGCGTACCCTCCCAAACTCTGGTAGAGCCCAGGGCCTCTTCCCAGAAGCTGTGCCCACCTGTCATGGTGCCCAGACTACTCTGGTGAAACCGTGCTGAATTCATGAAGCAGACATCCTGGCATGTATTTGGGACCTACACTTAAAAATGATGTATTATTGTTTATCTGATGTTCAGACTCAGCCGAGAGTCCTGTATTTATCTGGCAACTCCCGCTAGAGCTAAAGTCACTGGAGTGTTGTCATCCCAGTGGAGCCTTGTCTAGAGAAATCCGGGGTCTCCTGCTGCTGCAGTCCCCAGAGCTGCCCTGAATCCCATGCTCCTGGGGTCTGTCTATACCCCCTTTCCTTTGACTTTGTGGCCCCAAATCTTTCCTTTGTTCTGAACTTGGCCTGAATTGGCTTCAGAGTATCAGTTTCTTTAACAAATGGGTTTAATGACACCTGTACTTCCGGTTTTACAGGGAAGTATTTTTTATTTGTGTGAGGATATATGGGTGAAAGGGACCCATAAATCAGAAAGTGCTGGTCAAGGTCGAGGGTTAATGTTATTGCTCCTTAATCTCTCTTTCCATCATTTTCTCCCTCCTGCCCTCCGCTGAACACCTACTATGCGCTAGGAGGCGGGTAGCGGCGTAGGCTGGTGGTCTAGCTATGCACTAGCGCAAGCCTGAGTCATCACAGAGCTGCTTCCTGACAGATAAGCTGCCATTTCCAGCATCTCAGTTTCCTTCCCATTAGCTACAGCCTACATTACATTTTAAGAAAGCCCCCGTGGGCCCCTTGCAAAGATTGAGGAAGCACCCTATTTTTATCATCGACACACAGACATCATCTTCTGGGAGGGGTGTTTCCTGGAAAGTTGTTAACTCTCAGTCATTTTTATGTTGCTCCTTGTCAGCTCCAAGCCCTTTTTTCCCTCCTGATCTTGTCCCTCAAGTCATTCGTTTGACAAGCTGGCATGGGGGGCCTGCCTCTAAGCCAGGCCCTGGGCTGGACCCAGGGGACCCTGCTGGGACTCCGAGCCAACCCCTGCCCGAGGAGCAGGGACACATCAGAGCACATGTCAGAGGTGCACCCCAGAGCTGCGCTGACAGAGGCACAGCGGGACACAAGGCAGGCGAGCCCAATTCTGCCCCGGGGTGGGGTCTGGAAGGTGCAGAAAGGCGCATCAGGTAGAAAGATTGGCAAGTGCAAAGGTATGTGGCCTGGAAAGAGCACGGTGCACTCTGGGAACACACGATGCTCGGGTGGAACATTCCTGGAATGCAAGGCACCTGGCGGACAGCGCCAGGGTCACGCCAGAGTTCTGGAGGCCCTTACTGCCCGGCTTTCTCAGGAAGGAGGTGGGCACATTTGAGGTGGGGGGGTGCTGAGTAGGCACATGTGATTCGTGGGCAAGCGCGAGCTGAGGCAGCAAATGAGGCTGTGATATAAGAGTGGCTGCCTCTTCTTTGGCTCCCACGTGGGCTGGACCCTGTTCTAAGCCCCGAATCCACATAGAAACCCATTTCCTTCTCCCCACACCCCTGGGAGGCCGGTTCAAGGGACTTGCCCAGGGTCATACGGTGCGTTAGCGGCAGAGCCAGAGTTGGAATCAAGGCTCCGTGCTTTAAGCACTGGGTTAAATCTGCCCACTGGGATGCTGGTCTATTCCGTGTACTGCCATGTGTGGTGTGCTTGCTGGCCACCTGACCAGCTGAGGGGGGTGTTGTGAGCCAGAAGGCGGCTGGCCTGATGCCTGGTGGGTAGGGTGGGGTGGGGGGAGGGTAGGCTGGGCAGGATCCCCTGCTATCTGGCTGTGTGATCTGGGTTCTCAGTGAGTCTCAGCTTCCAAATCTGCAGTGGGGGCCATAACCCCACCACGGGAAGGTATGCAAAGGGCTTGGCATGTGCGAGCGCTCAGGAGAACCATGTGTCAGCCAGACGCTGAGTTCCCAGTGGCAAATGGGGCCCAAGCCCCAAAGGGAATGTACTGGCCAACAGAACTGGAAAAAGCAGAGGGCAGATCTGGGATTCGGATAGAGGGAGTGTGTGAACCAGATGGTCAGGATCCTGGCTCTCTCCAGCCCCTGGACTCAGCCTTCCTTTGTGTTGGCAGAGATGGCCAGTAGCGCCTTAGGGTTTAGGCAGTGGCTTAGCCAGGGAGAGCCCTCTTCCCTGTGGTCCCACTCAAGGGCTGGCCTGCCGCTCATTGCCCACCTGGGCTCACATGCCCATCCCCAACTAATCACAGTGACTCGGGCGGGGGCGGGGGTCTTGTCCATTGGTTGACAAGGTCTGGGTCCTGGTCTGGGGCCTCTCTTGGGAGCCGGGGGATCTGGGAGTGGGGGAGGGAGGCTCCTTAGAAGGAATACGTGGGGGTGAGCCCTCCGGAGCGGCTGTCTGCTCTCCCTGCCCTTTCTGGCACGGCCACCCATGGGCGCCTCTCCTCAAGGACGGCCCTGGAACTGGGGCCAGCTACTCACTCCTGGGGTGATGTCAGGACGAAAGTGTCACTTTAAAGCAACATTAGGGACCTAATTAGGCGCCTGGGAGCTGGCAGAGGTAGTGGGGGTTTTTGTTGATTTTTTTTTTTTAGTCTTTTAGCGCTGAGGCTGCCTGATAAAGTAACTGTGTAATTAGGAATTAATTTCTCACTCCCATAAGTGATGTCTTACTTGGGGCCCAAGGGAAGTCAGCCCAATGGGTATTCACCCATAGGGGACCCTCTTCACCTTCTCTTTTTTGGGCGGGGTCTCCCACAGCTGTCAGGCAAGGTGGGAGGAGGGCACTCTTCTGTCACAGGTGTTACTCATGCTAAGTAGGTCCCAGAGTGCCTACTGGGTGCTGTGTGGGGGCCTACTGGGTGCTGTGGGGGGCTGGTGCGGGGATGCATGGCCAGCATTCAGCCAGTCTGTAGGAATGCTGCAGCGCCCCTCCTCCCCCTCGCATCCCTGCTCCACAGTCTCTTAGGGGTTCCCATTGTTCCCCCATTGTCCACAGCAGTCACCTGTCCAAGAACAACCCCTCACTGGCTTTTCTCGGTTTCCTCTCCCTCAACACAGGCCCCAGGATCACCTCCCGAGTTTTTGGCTCAGGATCTGCTTTGGGGGAACCTTGTTAGACAGGCGATGTGAACAGAGTGTGGAGGAAGCCAGAGCAGAAAGGGGTGAATTCAGCCTCCGGTGCAGGGAGGGGCTGAGCAGGGGCTTCATGGAGGAGGTGGTCTTGAAGAGCGCCTGAAGGCACGGGAAAGGGACAC
Source organism: Suricata suricatta (assembly GCF_006229205.1). Taxonomy (NCBI): domain Eukaryota; kingdom Metazoa; phylum Chordata; class Mammalia; order Carnivora; family Herpestidae; genus Suricata; species Suricata suricatta. The sequence goes on along the minus strand of NC_043709.1, from coordinate 8,381,629 downwards.
TGAGCAAAGGAAAGGGGAGCAAGAATGGCGTGTATTTGGGGAGTTGATAAGCCTCAGACGTGTGGAGGAGCAGGGGTTGGGGGAGGGGAAGACCAGGCTGCAGAGCCTTGGAGGCCATAGTCAGGGGCTTAGACTTTGTTCCGAGGGCATTGGGGAGCCACTGAGGGTTCGATTGGGGAGGGACACAGCTAGATTTGAATTTTAGGAAGTTTTGGCTGACTGAAGAAGGAGCGTGGGAGGAAGAAGCAGGAGACAGGAGAACAGTCAGGAGGCTGCTGACGCTGTCAGGAGAAAGGGATGGTGGCGGGACCCGGGCAGGGGTCAGGGAGCTGCGAACAGACCTTCCCAGGTCGGTGCACAGCGGCACGGTCAGGGCGGTGCAGTTCCCAGGGCACAGAAGTAAACCCGAAGTTCCACCCTCTCAGCTCTGCCCATCTCACCCCATCCTTGGCCGGCGCCCTTGCTAGATCCTCTTTCTCTCAGAGAAGAAAGAGAAGGACTGAGTTCCTCACTGTGTACCTACTACGTGTTCTTTATTGCTGAATGCATTTATGCCCCGTCTTGTTTCCCAGACAGGGGATGTGGGTGCAATATAACACCCCCAAGTAGAGATATAGAAGAGAGAGTTCGAACCCGAGAGAAATGTTCAGGCAAATGGACTCCCTGGGAGGATCCACAGCACCAAGATCTTTCTTGCCGCTGAGAACAGAAGCAACTCGTCGCTGTTCCCCTTGAGACTCGACTGCCCGGAGGCTCAGAGCCACGGTCCTCACACTAAATTCCCTAAGAAGGCTCTCATGGGAGCTTTTCCGTGGAGACCCTGAGGGCTGCAAATGGTGAATTCTCCGGGGAATTTTTGCAGTAGACTGCGGAAGGTGTGGTGTGCTCCCCCCGCCCCCCGAAAGTCTGGAGGGTCAGGTCAGGGGTGAAGGGGAGGGGCCAGTCGTCTCTCTGGGCCTGCCCGGCAGTGGCGACTTCCGTCCACCTCAGAGATGGGTGTGGTGTCATAGCTTCCCAGGAGCGGGTTGGGGTCTGAGAGGTGCTTGGATCCTAGAGGTGCTCGGACCCTAAAGCTTACCAACTCCGAGTAATCGTGGGCCTTGGAAACATTCCGTGACATCCTTTTTTTTGTTCGGGACCCAGGGGCCAGTTGCCTTCTTGTTTTAGAGAAACATAGAGGGGAAAGGACCCTGATTTCTCACCTTGGGTCCTATTCATCTGTATCTGTCGGTGTTTCCCATCCTGTCCCCCCAGCCTCTGGGGGGCAGGGCCATGGTGGGGCTGCCTCACTTACTTAGGAACCAGCAGTTCTGGTCCGTGGACCGTAGGCTCTGCCTTGGGGGAAGGTGAGGGGCAAGGCCTGAGTGCTCCCAGAGTGCAGAGTCCCGGTCCAGGGGACTGTGAGGGAGGGTGGGGTCCAGGTACAGGGGGGGCTCAAACGGGCTAACGCAGCAGGGAATGAGAACCGCCTGGCAAGCAGTAGGCCCTCGAAAACCATGTGTTTTCTGTCTAGCCACCCATCTATGAGGGATCTATTTATTTTTATTGCGAGACTTCGTGGGGATGGGAACCCACCCTGGGCTGTCACCTGCTGGAGCTCAGCAGGTGTGCCCTGGGGCTCCCAAAACAAAGGATCCCGAGTGGGTTCAATCTGGCGGAGGCTGAGGTCCCCTCCCCCAGCACCCTTCTCCCCCAGCAAAGCATAACCTGAGCGTTGTGGGTCCAGCTGTCCCCAGGGCCTGGTGCTGCCCCCATTGGCAGGATGGCGGGAACCTGGGTGGAGGGAGAGGGCGGGTGGTGGAGGGCATGGGGGAGGGGCCGGCTGGAGCTGAGGCGGGGGCTCTCCTAGGCCTGGGGTGTGCGCGCGTGTGCGTGTGCACCCGTGCCAGTGTGAGCGCCTGTTTGTGTGCCGCCCCCACAGTGCCTCCGTCACACACATGTCCCTGGCTGCCTGGAGAGCTCTTTCTACAAAATATGAAAATGACAGCAGGCTCGTCCCACACGGAATCCTCATGCGGCTCACTCCCTCGGTTCCCCCTCGCATCACCCTCGCTCCTCATCCGCTGCCCCTGGGCCGCCTCAGCCTGCACCCCCTCTCTGCTGGGCTGCTGCTCCTGGTGGCACCCCTCTTGCCCCCCCTCCGTCTCCTCCTCCCACTTCTGCCTCTTCCCCTCCTCCTCCTCTCCCTGGGAACCCCAGGTCATCCCTGGTTCTAGCTCTCTGTCACTTTTGTGACGCCCCCTCTTCTGAAATCGGGCTCTGGTAGGAGTGTGTGTGGATCAGGGTGGCCGAGGAGTGAGTGTGTGTTCCGATGGTTGTGTGCAGGTGTGTGTGACTCTGCGTGAGAGAGAGAGAGAGAGAGAGAGAGAGAGAGAGAGAGAGAGAGTGAGCATGGGAGCCAGAGCCTGTGCCCCAGAAAGCTGGGGGCTGGATGGAGGCATTTCAGGCAAAGAACCTTTCACTCACTTATTCTTCAAGCAGCGGGAGGGGGCGGCGGCTCCACAACAAGTGGACAGGTTTGCACGGCGTGTAGGAAAAGCCTTCATTTCCCGCTGATGGCAGTGACAGGTGGAGACGCAGTGGTGCTGGAGCCCCGGGTGGATGATGGGGGGGGGCGGGGAGGAAGGGTCTGGTGAGCTGGGCACCCAGGGTCAGGCTGGGGCTGTTGGGCCCAGGGGGGCCTGTCTTTCAGTGGGGGAGAGCGGGGGCAGGCTGGGATCTGCCGGAAGCTAGGAGACCCTAGAGGGGACCCCAGAGATCTGCCTTCTGTGGAGATCTGGGAAGACTTCCTGGAGGAGGCAAACTGTCTCCAAGGAGCTTCAGGGCTGGTTGAGTGTGGAGAGGGAGGGTGGGCCTGTCTGATGAGATCCTGGAGGAGAGAACTCAGGCAGTGGTGAGGGCTCCCGTGTCATCTGTGCCTTTGAGTCTCTCTCCCTGGCACAAGTGGCTACTCCGGAGGGTTGGGCCCAGGTGTGAGTCACCGGTGGCTGGAGTGCCTCATCTGGCTTGGCTCATCGTGGACTTGGGCGTGGAAAAACTTCCAGGACTCCAGGGGCATCTGCCCGGAACCTTAGAGCACGAGTAAGGTTTTAGTGTTCAGAGAGGAGAGAGGTAGCTTTCCAGGCAGAAGGGACAGCGGGCGCCCAGGCCCGGAGTGGGGCGGGCAGCGAGCCTGTGAAGCTGGAGCCCGGGGGGCTTGCAGGGAGCATGCCCAGGAGAGAGTCAACTTTTCCTGCAAGCGAAGTACAGTGTGCCTGTCACATCCCAGGCGACGTGGCCTGTGACGCCTGGCCTGGTGTGAGCCTGCCGTTGGGTTCAGAGGCCGGGAGGGCAGGGAGGGAGGGGCAGGCGCGGTGCGAGCCTGGCTTGAGCCTCTGCCCAGATGCTGGGTGACGTGGGACATGTGATGTCCCCTCCCTCCAGCTCCCCTCCTCATCGGTAAATCTGGGCATCTGACCCAGGCTTGCCGGGGGCCTGGGGGCTCGGGGAGATATAAGGCAGGATATAAGCTCTAGGCCTGGGCCCCCAGCGAGGGGTTCCAGTCACCGCCTGGGTCAGTCCCGGGTCTCCCAGCTCTTTGGTTCTCCCCTGCAGACCTTCCCTGTTTCAGATCAGAGGCTGCTGGGAAAGTAAGAGCGAGAGCCACCTGGCACAGTGCAGGGCCCTCGGTGGGGACCCAGGTTCTCTGCTCCTCCAGTGCCTCCGCCCTCCACTGCATCTCCTGGGTCCCCAGGACAGTAGGGGCAAATGCCACCAGTTCCGATTAAAGAGGAGACAGCTCAGGCCACGCAGCTGACAGGGATGCTGACCCCTTTACGTCTCCCTTCCAGACAGCCGTGGGCACGGATGGGTGTGCACGGGTGGCTAGAGGGCCGTGGGCTGGCCCGCGGCCCTGAGTTCCCCTCCTGCTCCATCCCTCACTCTCCCCGCCTTTCTCTGCAGGATGGTCGAGTACTCTCTGGACCTTCAGAACATCAACCTGTCGGCCATCCGCACCGTGCGCGTCCTGAGGCCTCTCAAAGCCATCAACCGTGTGCCCAGTGAGTTGGTCTCCCCTCCCCACCCCCACAGCCACTCCTGCACGAAGAAAAGACTGACCCACACCTTCCGGTGCCTGTGCTGGGTGTGGGGGTCCTTCAGCGACTAGAAGGATGGGGGTCCTGCTCCCACCAGGCTCATGGGTCTGTATTTGGGCCTGAAGAAGATGGAGGGCAGTCCTGACACTGCTGAGTCCCAAAAGAACGTGGGACTGGCTTTGCAGGGACAAGGTTCCTCGTGGGGCGTGGCTCCCAAGGTGGACACGTGTGAAAAGACGCTGCTCAGTTGGAGGGAGAGCCTCGGGCGGCATTTCCCTGGGGAGGGGGTCCCGGCTTTGCTGACTCAAGCTCTATCACCCCCCCGCATGTCTGCCGACCCACACAGGGGCCCAGCCATGTGTCCATCTGTCCGCCTACCCAGGGCTGAAAGGTTATGTTATAGCAACAAGATCTGACATATGCCCGGATTCATAGTTTTCAAAGCCTTTCATCTCCATGATTTCTCTCGAGCCTCTTAATCCATCCGGAGGGAGGTGGGCTGTTCTCAGAGAGAACAGAGACGAAAAGACTGAGACGGAGACACGAAGTAACTTGCTCAGGAGGCCTCCCGACTCCCTGAACCGTGCTCTTTCCACTACCCTGAGTTAGGAATGGGATGGGGGCGGGGAAGGAGAGGAGGAAGGGAGTGCTCGGCCTGCACGGGGCTTCAGCCCTGTTAGGGAAGGACAGGAACTTTCACGAGCACCTGCCTACCTCCTGGGCGGTATTTGACATACCGATGCCTGATGTGATCCTCTCAAGGCCTGTGTGAGGCTCGGAGAGGGGAAGTGGCCCGCGTGGGGTCACGCACCACGCTGCATAGTGGTCAGCGGCAGGACGGGGTTCTGCTTGGAGTTCTGTCTGTCCTGAGCCCACCTCTTCCCCTGGCTCTATCCGAACGCTTGCTTCCCTTCCCTGCCTGAGCCTCAGTTTCCCCATCTGTAGAAGAGGGGAGATCCTAGAACCGCTTCCTCCTGCATGGTCAGAGAGGTCCTTACTCTTCAATCCTCAGCCCTGGGGCCTTGGGGCTTTGTCACCTGCCCCATCGGTCCAGCCTCTCCCCAGCTCATCTGCCCCATGAGTGTCCTGTGGGGCCATGCAGCGGAGGCCATGCTTCAGGGTATTTGTGGGGCAAGATGGCCAGGAGCGTGGCCAGACCATAGCTTCACCCTGAGATGGCAGCCTGGCTCTGGTTAAGCAAAGTACGGAGAGGGTCCTGGGCTCTTGGGGTCTCAAGGTTGCACATACAGGGTCACCTCCCCACATATGAATGTTGACATGGGAAATCCCAGGGCTAGCATGAAGGGAGGGGTTGGGGGAGGTGGGGGTAGGGGTGAGTCATGAGAACCAAAGCTATAGGAGAGGGAGGAGGAGCAGTTCAGTGACCACGTTTGTCGCTTTGCACTGCCCTGGGGAGACTCTTGGAGGCAGGGAAGGGACACCCAGAGAGGCCAGCCTCGCTCTATCCATTCTACCCCCATCAATCCTACAAGGTTCCTAGTTCAGAACCATCTCTAGCCCGTTTTTTTTTAAACATTTTTTTAATGTTTTTTATTTATTTATTTATTTTTTGAGAGACAGAGAGAGACAGTGCAAGCATGGGAGGGTCAGAGAGAGAGGGAGACACAGAATCTGAAGCAGGCTCCAGGCTCTGAGCTAGCTGTCAGCACAGAGCCCGATGCGGGGCTCGAACCCCAAACGTGAGATCATGACCTGAGCTGAAGCTGGACGCTTAACCGACTGAGCCACTCAGGCGCCCCCATCTCTAGCCCATTTAACAAAGGAGGAAAAGGAGGCCCAGAGAGGGCCATGACCAGCCCAAGGTCACATGGCAGGAAACTTGGAGCCCGAGTTTCTACCCAGCACACCTTCTGCAGTGTGTGTTTCTCTCCCTGTGTCCCATTGCCCTTTGCGGGGAAGCCGGCCACAAGGCAACTGCATTCACAGATCGCCCACAAGGATGCCTGGTGTGTGGAAGTCACTCAGCAGACATGTATGAAGTTGACACACCAGGCAAGGGTACTGGGCAGCTGTCCTGTGCCAGGGCCGCAGTGCTGTCGGTGCTCGGAGAGGTGCCCAGGCATTGAGGAGCACGTGGAGCACGTGGGGCATGACAGGCGGAGGGAGGGGGGCAGGCAGTCAAAGATGGAGTCTGAGCTGAGACCCAACGCAGCTGGGGATTAAGTAGGCAAGCATGTGTTTTATTTATATTTCTAATAAAAATTTTAATGTTTATTTATTTATGTAGAGAGAGAAAGAGAGCATGAGCAGGGTAGGGGCAGAGAAAGAGGGAGAGAGAGAATCCCAAGCAGGCTCCGAGCTGCCAGCCCAGAGCCCGACACGGGGCTTGAACTCACGAACCGTAAGATCATGACCTGAGCTGAAATCAAGAATTGGATGCTTAACTAACCGAGCCACCCGGGTGCCCCAGAGGCGTGTTTTAAAAACTCCTGGCAGGAGTGGAGGGCATAGGTGGGGGTGGGCTGGGCATAGGACTGCTCCGGCAGTGTGGGTGAGTGATGCCGGGACGGGGCGGGGCAGGACGGAGAGAGCAGGCGGACACAAGGCCCCTGCCTCACCTTGGGGAGTGATGGACGAAGCCCCGTGTGTGGCATGGCCAAGCTCCAGAGGTGGGGGTGGGGGCAGGCCACATCTCTCCTGCTCCACGCTCCCCATCTCTGTCCCAGGGGAAGCAGGGGTTGCCCCCAGGAGGCAGCCACCATGTGGCCACTGTTGTGCCCCTGGCCACGGAGCCCATGGGCCAGGACCCCTTTCCTGATATGCGTGTGCATGCGCTGGGCGTCACACACACACGTTTGTACATGACCCTGCACTCTGAGCCTCCAGGTCTGGGGATCTGACAGCACCTCCTGAACAGCGATGTGATGGGACATTTGAGAAGAGAAGGTTTAGGAGAGGAGGGGACAGGGTGTAGGTCTCTTTGGGGGAGCATGTGGGTGTGAGGCTCTCTGTGACCACAGGAGACCACGCGTGTGTACGTGCGCGTGCGCATGTGAGGCATGTGGCACCTGTGTCTCTCCCTGCCCCCCCTTCCTCCCTCTCCCATGGTTCTGAGTGAGGAGCTCATTAGGTGGCTCCTGGCTGTGGAGGTCACTTCCAGGTCCCCAGCACCAGCCTGCCTAGTTCTCCGGAGAAGGGCGGCGATGGGCCCTTTGCTCCCAGAGGCTCCAATTTTAGGGGCTGCATGGCCTGGAGCACCCAGAGAGGGGTTCGGGCCCTTCCTCTAGGACCTCCTGCCTGCTCTTAGCTGACCGCACCTTGCAGAGGACAAAGAATCTGTCTCAGACCCTGGCACGGGGGAGTGTCGGGGGCACAGACCTGGGATCCAAACTATACCCAGTGCATCCTCTGCCCCAACTTAGAAACCACCCTGCGCTCCCCTTGGAAAGAGACCTTAAGAGAAATTCACGTTGAGGAGAAATTTAATTAACAGGAGACTCGGGCCTTTAGAGCGGGTTAGTTGGTTCATCCCTTCCTTTATGGGTAGGGCAGCTTTGTCCTCTGCCCAGAGTCACCAGGGAATGGGTAGCGTGGGGAGGGGGGCACAGGTTCTTAGAAGTGTCCCCTGGAGAGATTTGGTTGCTTTCCTCCTCCTTCTCTAGATGCTTCCCTGAAACATTCCAGGGCCTCCTGTTGTCTTTAGAGTTTCTTCTGCCCACGACTCCCTTTTCAACAATAGCCTGTAGCTTTCGGTGTGGCCACTAGGTGGCAGGCTAGAGAGTTAGGAGTAGTGAAATTACGGGCTATTAATTGCAAAACCGTGGAGAGCGGGGTGGCTACTTGTAATTTAAAAAGTACGGCACTGGCTGCAAAGCCTCAGCATGATCAGCTAGGAGGACTTCGTTGGGATGTCAGGGAATGCAAGTCCTAGTCCTTGTTGGCTCCGCCGGGAGCTGCTGTGTGACCTGGGCAGTCCCCTGGTATCTCTGGACCTCAGTTTCTCTACTCACACAAAGCAAGAGGAGAGACTGGATTAATGTGTAGTTCTCCACTTTGCCCAGGACGGATAGGGCACCTGGGAGTCAGGGTGGTCTTTAAAAACCTTGTGAAATAGGGCCCTCCACTCCACCCCACAGGTCTCTGGGCCGCCGCTCTGCCTTTGATGGAGAAAGGGAAGCAGGGCTTGGAGAAGAAGGGTGGGGTGGGAGGGAGAGAGAGAGCAAGCGCCAGACTGTGAGTCGGGAGGCTGGGTTCTGGCTCCTTGCTGCGGCCTTCATAAATCACTACCCTTTCCTGGGCCTTGGCAAGATGGGGCAGGATTATCTCTACAAGGGCCCCATCCGGGCATCGGACAGCTCTAGGCCTTACTCCTCACTCCGCCTGCCCTCCCCTTACGCGTGTCGTGGTGCCTCCCCAGGCCCACTGGCCAGGCCAGGCCATTTAAATAGGAAAGGTGCCTTTTCTTCTCCAGTAAGAAACCGGGGCAATCAGTGCCAGGCCCCTAGCCGGCTGAGTCTGAGTCGCTGGCCCACATCTAGCGTGGGCGCCTCAGTCCAGGCTGTGGAGAGCGGTGTGAGGGAGGCAGGGAGGCTCAGGGAGGCTGCCGGGGACGCGGAGCCTGGCCCGGGCCACCACCGGCCACCTACAGAGCTCATCCAGCTCACAGGCCTTGGATCAGCAGTGACCCACCCCTGTGCGGGGGGCCTCTGGGCTGGGCCTGGGCTGGGGGACGTGCTCCCAGGGCAGGGCCCAGGGACACAGAGTCAGAGCTCTGGGGGAAGCCACGGTCAAGTCCCAGCTGCAGGACCAGGAACTGAAGCTGCGCTCTACACGCGCAGGCGCAGGTTCAGGGCCCAGGCCTTCCACTTGCCCATCGTGGGGCAGTGGGCCTCCAGGCTTCTCTCCTAGACTCTGTTTTTCCAACAGTGAGATGGGGTTAATAATACCAATTTCTATACGGCATTGTAAGAATGAAATGCCATCATGTGTGCAAAGGGCTTAGCACAGGCCTTTGGGTGCAGTAAGTGGTCTGTAGGCGTCACTCTTGTGAGAAGGTACCAGATCATTGAGGACAGAAAGCAGGGCCATCAGGGCATCTTTGCAGAGACCGATTTGGGGAGAGAATCACCAAGCACACAGAGGCTTGGAGAGGGCATTTTTGGCAGATGGACCGGCACGTGCGAAGGTGGAAGTGTTGGGTGGGCTGCATGTGGGAGGTGGGCTTTCCATATCCTCTAGGGATTTACTAATAACGATAAATGGCTGGAATCGGCAAGCTCATCACGGTGTTTTACGTGGCTGTATCATTTTGTTTCATACCAGCTCTAGGATGTTGGTACCATTACGATGCCCACTTTACAGATAGGGAAACTGAGGCAGAGAGAGATTGAATAAACTGCCCAAGTGCGCAGAGAGGGCGAGGGGCTGAGGTCAGATTTGAACCTGTGTTCTCACGACCCCAGGGCTCTTTGCTCCTTATTACAACCTTCCTCCTCACCCTGTGACTTGCAGGCACCCCAGGCAGCCACACCGTCAGCAGGGCATCAGGCAAATCCCTGCCCACATCCAGGGTCAAAGCAGAAGTGATGTTCTCAGGGCCCTTTCTCAACACCTGTCACTGTCAAGAGCACAGAGCTCCTGTGGCACTGGGCTCTGCGACCTGACGGGGACAGGGCAGGGCAGGAGACAGGGACAGAATGTTCCTGCCAGTCTTCAAAGCTTGGTCCTGCATTAATTAGCTTCCGGACCTGGGGAAGGGGGTCCCTCTCTGCACAATGAGGAGGCATCTAGCTCCTCCACGTGAGTTAATCTGCACCCCAGGGGTACAACAGGTGCCCAGCAAACCGCCCCATCCCAGCTTCTCGCGCAGAGGGAGGAGGGTCCCAGTGGTGGGGCTGCAGACCACAGCAGCCGGAATGGGTACACGGGGGTTTGTGTCTGGGATCTTGGAGCAGTGGCTCCACCTGTCAGGCCTCAGTTCCCCCATCCATAAAATGGTGCCCCAGCCCTCCCTTGCTAGACCACAGGGCAGTAAGATGTCCCCACGGCACTGGCTCCTGGTAAGGTACCCATACCCCACGTTGATTGTGTGGGATTCTGGTGGAATTAACCTTGCTAAGAGTCACAGAGAATCTTAGACTCATCGAGCCTTGGAATCCTAGACTCTTGGTTTCAGAAAGAGAAGTGTTCAAATGATCTGGCCTTGCAGGCATGTGTTCGACTGCCCGTCAGGCCGAGGGGCCCTGCTCTGGCCCTTTCTGCCCAGGCTCATGCCCAGCTGGGTTGTGGGTGGGCCAGCCATTCTGAGGATGGATGACGAAGGCCCCGGATTCCTTCTTGGATTCTGCCTTGTGGGGTGTCTGTCGGAAAGAAGCTGGGAGACTCACCTTGAAACAGAGTTTGCATGAAAATCCAGGCAGTTTCACTTAAAGCGTGTGTTTCCTTGGGTCCTGGGGGCAGCTGAAGGAGGCTTCCACCTCAGGCCACACCTGGGACTTCAGGGCTGTCTGTCCTTGGCACCCATAGGGGGGTCCCGAGCCACCCTGCCCAGAAGGGCCTGGCTGCCCCCATGGGGAAGGTAGGGAGGGGTGGAGGAGGGAAGATGGGTGCAGGGGTCCGATTTTCCAGGGCTGCTGCCTTCTTGGAAGAGATGGAGGCCGGTGGGAAAACATTTGGTCAGAACACCCAGTGAGACCCTGACTTGGGAACAGGAGGAGATGCCAGGTGTGTGAAAGGGGAAATGCTTGGGGGGGATGGGGGGCAGGGGGAGAGCTGTTCTCCCCTCACCCCCCTAGCCTGCTGCAATCAAGTTTAAGTTCTACGCTACAAATCGGGAGGGAGCAATTCCTGGACAGGATACCAGGTCAAGGGAGTGGGCCACCATGTATTCATTCATTCCTTCTTCATTAATTTATTCATCCAAAGTAGCATCCACTGAGGGGCCACGGAGATGAGACACGACCCAGTCTCTGCAGACAGATACCCTGGCCGGGATCCGAGGGCCAGTGGAACCCGTGCTCTAATGCAGGCAGCAGGGGCTGCGGGGAAGGATCACTAATACGTACTTTGAGGAGATTTTATAGACGGGGGAGGACAGGACATTTGAAGAATGAGTGGGAGTTCTTTGGGCCACAGTGGGTTCGGGGACCTTCTGGGGGCCAGGGGCCAGGACCACCCTGTAGGGAGTGAGCACTCTCCTGGGAGAGAGGGTTAGGGGTGCACGCTCCACAGCTGGCGTTTGTTTCCAACTCAGGAGTGGGCACTGAGTCCCCCTCATCAGACCCAAGGCCCCTTCCCCGCGGGGCCGGGGCCAGCAGCTGTGTTCTCGGCCGCACCCGGCCGTATGCTGCCTGGCTGGGCCTCCCCGGCGCCCACTGTGCCTCTGATTAGTTGGCCTTGGCAGTGGCAGGAACAGCAGACGGCCTCTCCGGTTGCTCAGTGCCCTCCCTTGACCCAGCCAGGCCTAAGAGAGGGGGGTGCCGCTGGGCCAGCCACAGCCTCGGCCCCTCTCGCCCTCAGCCTGGCACCCTTTCTCCTGGTGGCGGGCTGTGCCCCTGGCAGAGGCTGGCACAGGTCTGGCTCTTTCTGCTTGAACTGGCAGAGCAGCTGTGCTAATCTGGGCTGACAGCTCTTGTGTGCAGACAGCACCCCGGACCTCCAGGGGAGATGCCTGGCGGGAAGCCCGCCCTCCAACCCAGGTTCCCCACCGCCACCCCCTCTTGGCCCATTGTGGCCCCGCTTCCCCTGGAACAGGGGGTCTGGTCTGGGGGTGTCCAGTGAAGAGGGATGAAAACGTTGAACAGCTTCGTCAGTTTCGTCAGAGACCCCCAACTCTTAAGTGCCTTCTAGAGACCGTCCCTACCCTGATGCCACGCACGCGATAGTCCTAGGCTGCACTCCTCGCCCTTGAACCCCAGACCCCTCGAGCTTATGAGATGGCTTCACGTGGATGTAAGCCAGGTGCTCCAACCTCCACGTGTCCAAACGGAGTCCCGTCCCCTGACAGCCGCTTCGCGGCTCTGTCCTCAGGCCGCAGACCTTGAAGACACCCCGCCGCCCCTCTTCCTCCACCCCCCAGCATCCCATCAGTCACTGGACCTTCAAGATAGTTCCAGAATTTAGCCATGTCCCCCACCTCTACTGTCATCGTCATCTGGACCCAGCCAGATGTGGATTATCGGAGGGGCAGGTGAGCGATGGCCAGGCGAGGCCGGGCAGGGTGGGGAGGGACAGATGGACTGGAGGCCCAGTGGCCCTGAGAGTCACGCAGGAAGCCTGGCAGGGAGGGCCCGAGCAGGGCCACCTATATCTTGCCGGCACCCTCCCCCCTACCCCAGCACTTCCCGTTTCTGTCCCAGGGAAAGGCAGGGCTGTCCTCAGGACGCAGAGGCCATACGGTCACTGAGCCCACAGGCCTGGCCCCCCTTCCTGAGTCACGTGTGCACGGGCTGGAGGGTCACATGTGGGCGACTAGACACCGTCTCACAGGCTGTCTGCTAAGGGGTCACCCTCTCCCGCCCTGGCCCGCCATAGTCCATTGGCCCCCGCGGCTGGGGTGATCTTCCAAACCTCCTCGGACCACGTCTGTCTTGTGCGTGTGACCTGCAGTGGGTCAGAGGCCGGGGCGCTCACACCTGCGGGGCAGCCCCGTTGCCCCCACCCCCTCATTCAGTCCCCTCCAGCCTCACTGGCCTCCTGGCTGTTCCTTGATGCAGCCCAACCTCTGGGTCTTTGCCCTGGGGCTTTCCACCTGCCTAGGGAGCTCTTCCCAGAGGCGCGCAGCTGGCTCCCTCCCCTCCTGTGCCCTGAGCTCTGTACCATCTTGCGGTTTATCCCTGTCCTACCCTTGGCCCAGCCTGGTGCGCCCACCCCTTCCTCCTCCTCCGCTTGCTGTTTTCATAACACCACCCAACAAATGAGGCAGTGTATTTATTTTTTACGTAGGTGGTTTTGTCTCTCCCTCACCGTATCTAGAATGTCTACCGCCTGAGGGCAGGGGACTTGGTCTGTGTATTCATTTGTTTGTTTTAACCGGTGGACCCCTAGAGCCCAGAACGGTGCCCGGCACATAGTAGGTCCTCATAAGTATCAGTCGAATGGATCCGTCCACCCCTCCGTCGCTCCTTCATGGCTGTCCTTGGGGCCGCTCTGCCAGGCCCTGGGCTGGATTGGAGGGTGTGGGATACCCGTCAGGGCCTCCTGCTCAGGATGCTGTCAGATTTGGGGGAGGGGGTAGAGCCATGAACTGATGAAGGCCAACAGCAAAATAAGCGCTGTGATGGGGGGAGGGCAGTGGCAGCTCGTTGCAGGGGTGCCAGCCCAGCCCGGGGGCCAGAAAAGAGGACCACTCAACTGAGGTCTAAGAAAAGAGGTGATTCTGAGCAATCCCAGCCTTGCTCCTCTGAGGCTGCTCCCCCCCCCCCCCGCCCCTCGCCCATCTTTGATGCTCAGAGGCTTGTGGGCGTATGTGAGGGCTCAGGGGCCGGAAGCGGGTCAGCCTGGCTAGGTCAACTGGCTGCCCTGGGGAGTGGACCCGGCATTGCACCCCCACCCCGGGCAGGGTGATAGTAACAGGAGCCCTGGAGGTGATGATGGGGGAGGGTACTGTAGGTGGGGGCAGAGTGTGTGCAAGGGTGAGGCGTAGGGGTGCTGGGGTGTCTGCCAGTCTGGTTGGGGCAGGAGGTTTAAGTGTGGCATGGTGGATGGGGAGGTGTGGCTGGGGAGACCAGGGGCTTGGCTGGGGGGCTAAGAATTTGTACCTTCCCAACCCGGTGGGGGGACTGCTGGCAGCTTCTGGCTCTGGGGGCTCCCCCTCTGAGGTCCTGTCCCAGCCAGGGAGGCAGACTGGACGGGAAGCACTATCTTCTGAGGCTACTGGGACCCAGGGAGCAAGCTCTGCCTCAAGGCTGCCCCACCAGGAGTGGCACCCCGGTGTCCTGTCGTGGGCTGGCGCTCTGGGCGCCGGGTGTCCTGAGGGCTCTGGGGTCCTCTTTCCCTTCAGGGCTGGGGAGCAGGGCCTTCAGGTACGCTCATGCTGGCCTCTACCCCAGGCCGCAGGCTAGCCTGAAACGTCACACTAAGAAAGCAAAACCGGATAAGTTCGTCTTGAGCGATGGTGAGCAAGAGTCTGGGGGACCTGGAGGCAGGAAGACTTCCTAGTGACTACCTGGGGGGTGGAAATCAGAGACTGCCTGGAGGCGGAGGGCTGGGCTGGGGATAGGTGTGCAGGTGCTCTGAGGCAGGCGTCTCTGTCTTCGTCTTTCTTGGTCTTTCTCTCCATCTCTGTCCTCTGTCTCCATTTCTTTCTCTCCCTCTCCCCTCTGCCTCCACCTCCCGAGCCCAGTGCCAGGAGAACTGAGGGCGGAGAGGAACCTCCCCGAGGACGTGCCTTAGCTAATTACTTGACTGCAGGCATAAAAGGAGGATTAGCTGGGGTCTCGCGGGGTCTTCCTGACTCCCTAATCCTGTGGCCCCTTTTCCCTGGCACGGAAAGATGGATTCGTTCTGAGTCCCTAATTAGCTAATTATGCCTTGGCTCGGTGGCCCTGGGACTCCCTGGGCCCACGGGAGGGCTGTGGAGTGAGCTGGGGCCTGGCTAGGCAGAGGGGAGGAGGGGAGGGGGAAATGGGCTGCCATTCAAGGAAGCCAGCCAGGCAGGTTTTGAGGAGCCTTTCAGAATTTCAATATCCTGGAGAACAAGGGAAATGTAATTAATTGAGCAACAAAGGCTGGGCCCTGGGGAGCAGCCTCAGAGGAGCGAGGCTGGGATTGCTCAGAACCACCTGCTCCCTCAAGGCCTTTCTGACCCAGCCCCGACTCACGTGGCTGGTGGCCGCCACGGCCTGCCTCCTGCCGCTGTTCCATCCTCTAGGACTGCCCCGTCCAAGGGCTTGGCCTGCTTAGAGCCTGCTGATGGGCCTTCCTGAGCGGTCACCGAGCACAGAGCCCCACGCTCCTTAGACCCTGCTTTGCAGCCACCCTCAAGCATGACCTCATTGCGCTCTCTGAATGGTCACACCTCTGGGCCTTTGCCACAAGCTCCTGTCATCCTGAAGGGCCCCGCTCAAGTCCTTCCCTCTAGGAAGGTGCCCGGAGCTGCCCTCACTCCCCAGGCTTGGTGGTGTTTCCTGACGCTGTGGTCCCCTGTCCCCTGCCGCTAGACCTCAAGCTCTGAGGGGCTGAGATGCGGGAATGCGGGAATGTTTGGACTCCCCTCCCCCACTCCCCCCTTTCCCCCCTCCCTGTGCCCAGCGCTGTGCCAGGCACACAACAGCATTTGTAAACGTTTGAGGGACAAATGAATGAAGGGGCACCAGAAAGGCCTGCGAGTCGCTAGCGTTGCATTTGGATGGATTTGGGTGGATGGCAAGGGTGCTTGGTCTATTTCCTTGCTTCCCTTCCCAGCATGCCCTTGGCTATCCCATTGGGGGTGGGGTATTTAGTCCCCCCACCCCCCCCATCACCCTGGCCTGCTCTCAACGGGAGGCAGCATCCTGCCAGGGAAGCCCAGTGCCTTTCCTGGGAGGAGGCTGACCTCGTTTTGTGGGGAGGGAGGATGGGGTAGGCATTACTTATTGATGGAAATCACTCCACCCAGAGCTCGTGATGCAAATCCCAAATAATTACCCTCCTTAACAACCACCTTAGCATCACCCCTGGATCAATAAAAACCTGGATAGGGCCACTGTTCTCCTTGTCACCTCTTTTCATCCTTCCCTCTCCAATCTTCCATTCTTTCCTCATGACTTATCACATATTCAACAAATGTTGGCTGAACCTTTGTTCTAGGCGAGGGCTGCTGGGTTCTGAGAATGCTGACTGGACACAGGCCCTGCTCCCAGGTGCTTACGGCCCGATGGAAGAAGCAGGGGTAAACAAATAATTATACCCTCGGGCTAGAAGACTACATAGTGAATGGGACCTCCAAGGTTGTGCAGTATGCAACTTGCACACCTGTACAAATCAGCCTAGGCTAGGTCAGAGGTGCCGAGATGGCCCAGAGCAGAAGAGACAGGGATGAACTCTACCTCGGATGGAATGTGAAAGGGTAGGGGAAGTCTTTACAGAGAGAAAGTAGAGCTTCAGCTGGGCTGTGGTGGCTGAATAGGGGTTCACCAGGCATGAAGGAGATGGAAGGGTGTTCCAGAAAGCATGAGTAAAAGCATGGAGGTGTGAAATCCCATGGTATGTTTAGGGAACTTCAAATAATTTGGTATTGCTAAGGATAGGATGCAAGTTGGTGAGAGGGAGGGAGAGACACAGAGAGAGAGAGAGCTAAAGCTGGAGAGGTAGGCAGAGTCAGATCTCATAGAAGCTTGGAAGGGATGTTCTCAAGGGTGATCCATCACTCCTGACCCTCTTTGGTGCCGCACACACGGGTGTGGATCTTTTCCCAAGAAAAATTCATGGTGTTGTTGCTGCAATTTCAAAAGGTTCACGGACCTCCTGCAGCCTTTCCAGGCTGCTGTCAGGAACTGTCCCTGTTCTGCCCTGGGCTCTGTTTTTCCTGGCCTGGCTTCAATCATAGACAGGTGCTGCCCTGCTGGGGCAAGATGGGGCCAGCAGCTCCGGGCTTAGTCTTCCCAGCTTGCAGCCTCTGCACAAAGAGAGCATTTCCCCCTGTACTTCCAGCTGAAATCTCAGGGTTGACCCTCATTGGTCCTGGTTGGGGTCACATGCCTATTCTGGAGCAATCACGGGGGCTAGAGGAACAGGACTGCTGATTGGCCATGCCCAGGTCATGTGATCTTGACGGCAGCCCAGCCAAACCATGGACACTGGAGTGGGCGAGTGGGGATATTTTCATAGGGCTGGGAATGGTGGCTGGGCCAAACCAGAGAGGTGGTCCATCAGCCTGGGGTTTGTGCCTCTGTGGAGTCTGCGTTTACTGGGTGTCTAGAGCTCCGTTCATGGAGTCAAGGGGGCAGGCGGTGGGGGGTGGGGTGCCGGAGTTTGGGACCGAGCCTGTGGAAAGGGAGAGAGCATGGAGGGTATGGATGGGTGAGCCCAGGGCAGGAGGGGCTGAAGGGAAGGGTGGGGAGGTAAATGTGAAGGGTGGTAAGTGTGTGGCGGGGCTGGAAGTGAGGTGTGTTCCCCCATTTGCTGCGGTGGGAGCCCCAGGAGAGTTGGGTGCTGCGCTTGAGCTGGGGAACGTTTGCAGGGTGGCTGCTGCCTTCTCAGGCCTCTCTGCCGACGGCCTCATCTTCCAAGAGGGGAAGGGACTGGCTCAAGGTCTCATGGCAAATAGGGCAGGGCTTGAACCCAGATGTCACTCAGTCATAGGCTACGTCCTTCGTAGGCTTTCTTTCCCCCCTGCCAGGTTTTAGGACATCTGTTCCCTTCAGGATGTAACTGATGCATTCTGTTCCCCTTCCCATGCCTGCCCGAAGCCCCCTTCCCCTCCCCAGGAACTCCTGTCTCCATTCCATTCCCATTCCCTGTTTTTTCTCCCTCTCCATTTTTTTTGGAAGGCTGGGGGCGGGGGGGCGGCGGTCTCTGGCTTGGCTGGTTCTTTGCAGCTATTTCTCCGGAAGGAGAAGGTCTCTCCTGTGATTAGACCAGATCTGAGTCGACTGTTGATTGTGGGTCATCTGTGGGTTGCTCCAAGAGCCCTCTCTGGTTCCCTCCCGCAGTGGGGTGGGTCCGCGGAAAAGTTCTGGCTGGGTGGTGCTCGGGTATCCTGGCGCACTTAGGGGACCGGTGACTGCCCCAGAAATGAAGAGCGTTTGGGACACATCCATTGGGCACTGACCGTGCTCATCTGGGTAGTTTCTGGACGTAGTGGGATGAACCAGCCTCGGTCCCAGGCTGCCAGGTAATTGGGGGCTGCGGAAGGAATGCCAGACTTGGTGTCAGGACAGTCCAGACCCTGCGGCTTCGAACTGTGTGACTTTAGACAAGTTGCATTAGTTCTGAGAACCTCCAGGTCTTAGATAACATCGCCCCCCTCCCAGAGTTATGAAGACTGAAGGACATTATAATTGTGCATTATGCAGAAGAGAGTTTGCCAAATAAACAGTGCTCCATAAATACCTGCTTATTTATCCAGAATCTGGGGGAAGAGTGGTGGGGCCCAGAGCCATTTCTGTGGCCTCTGGGTAGAGAGGGGCAGGTATCAAGGGGAAGGCCTGTTTAACAGCCACTGGGCGGGTTGGGAGCACCAAGGAGCCCCTGCCCGTGTGTCCCCAGGTTTCCTCTTAGTGCCCTTCTCTCTGTTTCTCTAACCTGCGCTCTGTCCTTGACTCCTGCTCCCAAAGCTGACAATCTCTCCACCCTCCCCCACCCCCAGGTATGCGGATCCTGGTGAACCTGCTCCTGGACACGCTGCCCATGCTGGGGAATGTCCTCCTGCTCTGCTTCTTCGTCTTCTTCATCTTCGGCATCATCGGCGTGCAGCTCTGGGCGGGCCTGCTGCGTAACCGCTGCTTCCTGGAGGAGAACTTCACCATGTGAGTGCAGCCCCACCACGCAGGTGGCTGCCGGCCAGCTTTGCCTGGGGTGGCGGTGGTGCTGGGTGTGTTAGGACTAGGAGGGTCTCCCCATTGAGCACCTGGTCCCAACCCTTATTCCCAGGGGTGGAGAGAAGCCAAGGACTGTGCTCAGATGAGTTGGGGGTGGGGCTACCATGAGTGGCTGGACACTAAAAGGAGCACAAAAGGCCACTGAGCTCTCAAAATGGGTATCACAAAATCCTGGTCTAAAATAGACCCTTAGGTGCTAATGCACTCCTAGTGACTCTTACTTAACACACAGTTTTAACCTACTTGGTAATTGGGAATGGGGCCAACAGAGTGGATGTGGCAAACTGGGAGGTCAGATAGGAGGGAAGAGGACAGCTAAGACACAAGCAGACCTGATGCCAACAGGGAGGGAACAAGGAGACAGAAACGCTCAGAGGCAGACACAGAACCTGGCCCAATCCCAGCACAGACATTCCTCTTGGTGACTCCGAGTCATCCAGGAAAGGTCAAGTCACAGTTGGCCCATTTGCGTCGATAAGCAGGTGGGTGGGCTACCCTCCAGAGAGGTGATTGTCAGTAGCCATTCCACAGAAGTCCATCTTTGGCTCTTGGAGGAGTTGGGTTGAGTTGTCTGAGAGATTTGACATCTGTGGGATTTCCGCGGCGAGGGAGGAGCGGCGTGTTAGTGTGCGTACCTGCACCCACGCATCTGGACCGGATACTGCCTGTTGCTGCCCCTCGGCGTGCTCCTGCCCCGTGTCAGGCCCCGCAGGAGAGTGCGTTCATTCGGCCTCTCACTCAAGAGCCGCACTCTTGCCAAGCCTGTGCTTAGTGCTGAGGACACAGCAGAAGACGGAGTTCCTGCTCTTGGGGAACTGGTTGCAGGTGCCTCCACTGAGTGGCTCTCATGGACGGAGGACGACTGCAGGAGGCGTGGGGACGCCACCCAGGGTGGGCTGAGCTTTCTCCCTCATGTCCTGTCAATTGTGGAGAGCAAGCTAAACCAGAGAGCTGGGGTGAGGACAGGGGAGGGGACCGGTTCACCCGCCCATTGCCCTGGGGACCAGAGAAGGGGCACCCTTGTGGGCGCCGGGGGGCCTGCTCTTGTGCCAATCACTCGGAAGAGGCGGGCCCTGCAGCAGCAGGAAGGTGGGGGCGCCCACTTCTACCCGGCTGGTCTTCAAAGACAGAGATGTGCAGGCATGACCCTCAGCTCTGGGGGTTCAGGGCACATCCAGACCCCTCCGTCCCACATGGGTCTTTCCCCAGGTCATGCCGTGGCCGCCTCCTCATTGTCCAGCCTCAGCCCCAAGGTCACCACCCGCTGGAGGCCTTCCCTCACCACCCTCTTACTCCCAGACACTCTATTGCGTTATCCTGCTTGATTCCCTCCGGAAATCACACTGAGTGTGTTTCCTTGGTTCTGGGTGTCTGTAGACTGTTTATTTACCTGGTTAGCCGTGGCGTGTTCTAGCCTAACAGGCGTGATGAAATCTGACCCCTGTGGTGACGGGGAGACGGAGGCCAAGAGAGGGGCGTCTTGCCCTGGATGGCAGAGTCAGAGCTGGGATTAGAACCCAGTGAGCGTGCTCAGAGCATCCCTCCAGGCCCATAAGCCCCCAGGGAGACCCCGCGTGGCAGCTTTGAGGGGTCTTGAGCACAGAATCGGGACAGTCCAGCTGGGCAGTGGCAGGGCTCAGAATCCGAGCCCAGGGCTGATGTCCTCTGCAGAGCGCCGGGCCCCTTCTTCCAGATCCTGTCTACGTGTTCACATGCACACACGGGACCGTTCGCACCCCAGGCAGGTTTTCAATATTGCAAATTGCTTTGACTATGCGTCTTGAGGGTGTTTTCACACCAGGTTTCTTATTCCGTGGATAAAAGACAGTTCATCTGGCCAGCCCCTGTTGACGGACCTTGTGTGGTTTCCAAGTTTTTGTTCTTGCACAGGGGGCTCCAGGACGCATCCGGTACACGTGTGACCCTTATATACACGTGGGATCAATGGTGAGACTCATCATTGCCGGTCAAAGTGTATGTATACACACATACACACACATATTTAATTTTCTTTAATGTTTATTTATTTCTGAGAGATAGAGAGAGACAGAGTGTAAGCAGGGGAGATGCAGAAGGAAAGGGGGAGACAGAATACAAAGCAGGCTCCAGGCTCTGAGCTGTCAGCACAGTCTGACACAGGGCTCGAACCCACAGACTACAAGATCATGACCTGAGCCAAAGTCAGATGCCCAGCTGACTGAGCCACCCAGGCGCCCCATGTATTTTAAAGTTTATTTATTTATGTTGAGAGACAGAGTGTGTGTGCAAGCGCGCACATGAGTGGGGGAGGGACAGAGAGGGTGAGAGAATCCCAGGCAGGCTCTGTGCTGGCAGCGCAGAGCCCAACCTGAGGCTTGATCCCACGAACCCTGAGATCATGACCCAAGCCTAAACCAAGAGTCAGATGCTTAACTGAGAGCCTCCCAAGTACCTCAAAGTGTATGTGTATTTTTATGTTTTTTTTAAAGATACAAATTGCATTTAGCGGTGGACGCAACTATTAGGTGTAGAGCTTAATGCCATTTTACATGGGTCTGTACCAGTGTAAGGTGCCCACAGAAACTTATAGGGCCCAGGGGGGCTCCCTCCTGTCCCTTGCTGGTTCCATCCCTCACCTCAGAGTAGACACTATTCTGACCTCTATCACTGTCACCATAGATTTGTTTTGCCTGTTTTTGAGGTTTCTTTTTTTTTTTTAATGTTTTAAACATTTTTAAATTATATTTTTGAGAAAGAGACGGAGTGCGAGCTGGGGAGGGGCAGAGAGAGAGACACACAGAATCTGAAGCAGGTTCCGGGCTCTGAGCTGTCAGCACAGAGCCCGATGTGGGGCTCAAACCCACGAACTGTGAGATTTGACCTGAGCGGAAGTTGGCTGCCTAACTGACGGAGCCCCCCGGGCGCCCTGAGATTTCTTTACATGGAGTCATGCAGGATGCTGCCTTTTGTGTCTGCTTCTTTGGCTCAGGGTAATGTGTCTTTGAGATTCACCCACATTCTTGTGGGTGACAGTAGTTTTATTTCTTTTTCACTGCTGTGGGTATATATTGAGCAAATCCACGACTACTTATTTTTTTCATTCTACTGTTGATTTGGGTTGTTCCTGTTTGTTTATTTGTTTGTTTGTTGGCTCTTAAGACTCATGCATATTCTTGTCCATGTCCTTGGTGGATATAGCCAAACTTTCATTTGGATAAATCCCCAGGAGTGGAATTGTGAAGGGTGCACGTATGTTTACTGTAGTAGATTTTTGTCAAATGGTTTTCCAAGACGGTCTCATTCAGTGTCTGCTGGCAAAGGCTGGGAGTTCCGGTGCTCCGGCGTCCTCAGCAACGTTTGGTAACGTAGGTCCTTTTCCTGTTCACTATTCCGGGGAGAGTGCAGTGGTACCTTATTGTGGTTTTAATTTGTATTGCCCTGATGACTAGTGATGATTAGCACTTTCCGTGTTTATGGGCCATTTGTGTATCCTCCTAGGAAGTGTCTGTTACCATCTTTTGCTATTTTTCGATTGGGCGGTCTTGCTTCTTATTGTAAAGTCGCAGTGGTTCTTAGTATCTGGATTTGAGTCCTCTGGTGGATAGATACGTTGCAGAATTCTAATCCTAGCCTGCTCCGTTTTCACTCTTAATGGTGCTATTGGATGATGAAGCCCTTCCTTGTAATGAAATCCAGATTACCGATCCTTTCCTTGTTTAGTACTGCTTTTTGTGTCCAGTTTAACCTTTTGTTTTGTGTGTGTGTTTTAACATTCTTAAAATGTTTGTTTATTTTTGAGAGAGAGAGACACAGAGTATGAGCAAGGGAGGGGCAGAGAGCGAGGGAGACACAGAATCCGAAGCAGGCTCCAGGCTCTGAGCTAGCTGTCAGCACAGAGCCCAAAGGGGGGCTTGAACCCATGAACCGTGAGATCATGAACTGAGCTGAAGTCGGACGCCCAACCGACTGAGCCACCCTCCAGTGTTTTCTTTTAGAAGACCTTTCACATCTAGGTCTGTATTCCGTCTCTTAGTATGGTATGCGGTTGGCGTCAAGATTCCCCTTTTGTACAGATATGCCCTTGTCCCAGCACCGTTGACTGGGAAGTCCACCCTTTCTCTGCTGAACGTGGTGGCGCCTTTATCACTGTCAGGTGGCTGTTTGTGTTTGTGTTCGATGTGTGCATGTTAAGTGTTGACAGATGCCACCAAATTGGCCTCCAAAAAGTTTATACCAGTTTACACTCCCGCCAACAGTGTATGCACATGTCTGTTTGTACTCACTCTTTTCTGCACTCAGTACCATCGGCCCTGGAATATTTACCATTTGGATGGGAGTAAAATGATCTCAATGTTATTTTTGTTTGCATTTTCCTATTAGTCAAGTGAGCATCTCTTCCTATATATTGGTATATTGGCTTCCCCCTCCCCAAGTGTATTGGCCATTTTTATTTCTTCTGTGACATTTTTCGTTTCTTTTCTTTGTGTACTTTTTGCCCTTAGTGGTTATTTTTCTTTTTCTTATTAAATGACAGGTGGTTTTAACAGAGTCTAGACGTCTTCTATTTATTTTATAGGTTGCTCATACTCATCCCAGGGCAATGGCAATCTCTGTCCTGTTTTTGTAAATAAAGCTTTATTGGAACACAGCCATGCCCACTTGTTTACCTATTTCCTATGACTGTTTCACATTACAGTGGCGCAGTTGAGTAATTGGCACAGAGATTGTATGGCCCTATCTGGCCCTTTATAGAAAAAGTTTGCCTACCTCTGCTCTATTTATTTATTTATTGTTTGTTTGTCTTTTTACTTAATATGCTCTATTTTGTCTCACAGAAAAATTTACATTTGTATATAGTCAATCTTGAACTTTTCCTTTGTAGAATTTGGATTTGTATATTTTATCCAGGAAGGCCTTGTATGTATATCTTTCTTTTCTCATTACTTCTCTTAAGTTTACTTATTTCATTTGAGAGAGAGAAAGAGAAAGAGAGAGGGGCAGAGAGAGAGGGAAAGAGAGAAAATCCTAAACAGGCTCTGTACGGGCAGTACAGAACCTGACATGGGACTCAAACTCATGAACTGCGAGATCATGATTTGAGCCTGAAATCAAGAGTCAGACACTTAACCAACTGAGCCACCTAGGTATTCCAGGGCTTATATACCTTAAAAAAATTTTTTTTTAATGTTTTATTTATTTTTGAGAGAGATGGAGAGACAGCATGAGTAGGGGAGGGTCAGAGAGAGAGGGAGACACAGAATCCAAAGACAGGCTCCAGGCTCTATGTTAGCTGTCAGCACAGAGCCTGATGCAGGTCTCGAACCCACAAACTGTGAGATCATGATCTGTTGAAGTTGGACACTTAACTGCTGGAGCCACCCAGGCGCCTCACAGGGCTTACATCCCTTAACAAAAATATTCCCTGTTGTCTTGTAATATTTTTGTGATTATGTTTGTTGCATTTGTGATTTTTAATGCACCAGAAATTTATTATTTTAAATTTTGTAATATATTTTGCTTAATCTAATGTATCCAAAAGATTATTTTCAATGTGCAGTCAATATAAATAATTAATGATGCGACTATTTACATTATTTTTTTTCTTTTGATACCAACCTTCGAGAAGTTTATTTTTGTCTGTGGTGTGAGGTAGGGATCTAACTTTATTATTTTTTCCAGCCAGCTGTTGTCTCAACACCATTTATTGTTTAGTTCTTCTATTTCCCACGGATCAGAAAGGGTGTTTCGGTAATAGACTAAGTTCCATGTTATGTGTGGGTTTGTCCCTGCGCTCTGTGGTGTTCTATGAGTCTTTCTGTTCCTGTTGCCGTACTATACACTCTAGTAATAATTGTAGTTGCATTTTGCTCTCTTACAAGGCTGGACTCCACTCCTGTTTCTCTGCTTAAAAAAATTGCCCGTTCTTCTGTCCAGATAAATCCTAGAACCGTCTGACCAGGTTCCACAGACAAACAAGTTGGGCTTTTGATTGGGTTGCAGAGAGTCATTGTTTAACCTCACAGGAGGGATAGGGCAGACATGGTCATCCTGTCTTACAGATGAGGAAACTGAGGTCTGGAGAGAGGAAGCGAACAGCTCAAGGTCACATAGATGAGAAGGGGTGGGGCAGACAGAAGATCAGATCCTCACCTGGTGGGCCAGTAGAATTCAGCATTTGTTCATTAAACACGTGCTCCGTGCTGACGAAACAGTGTGTGGACTGGCGAGGCTGAGTCCTTCCTCGTCTTAGAAGAGCTTCAGCTTCCCAGACACGTCAGCTGCCTGTGCCCTAGGAGCAGTATAGGTGTGTGCAGGGCGTGGTCTGGCCACAGCGGGTCAAGGACTAGCCCTGCTCCATCCTGGGGAGGCCCTCTTAGGGAAGGTTGCCCAAAGGGGGGGACCCTAGAACTGACCACAGTGGGTCGGTGGGAGATTTTTCAACCATAGGGAAGGGTGGCTCAGATGGAGGGAACAACATGGGTAGAGGTCCAGAGACAGTGAGGGGACCAGTTGGGACAGTTCTGCCACACTGCATGGCCTCTCCCCTTCCTGCTCCTCTTAGTGGTGACCCCTCCCCTTCTCTTCTTTTACCCACCATCGCCTATGCACAGACAGGGGGATGTGGCGCTGCCGCCCTACTACCAGCCGGAGGAGGACGACGAGATGCCCTTCATCTGCTCCCTTTCGGGGGACAATGGCATCATGGGCTGCCATGAGATCCCCCCACTCAAGGAGCAGGGCCGCGAGTGCTGCCTGTCCAAGGATGATGTCTATGACTTCGGGGCAGGGCGCCAGGACCTCAACGCCAGCGGGCTCTGTGTCAACTGGAACCGCTACTACAATGTGTGCCGCACAGGCAGCGCCAACCCCCACAAGGGGGCCATCAATTTTGACAACATCGGCTACGCCTGGATCGTCATCTTCCAGGTGAGGCCACTCAGGCCTGGCGCCGGCTCGCGTGCTGGGGCCTGGGAGACTGGAGTGGGGTGGGGTGAGGGGCGGGGGGGGGGGCCCACTTCTTCTGGAAGGTAGGGCTCTGTGCTAGGTGTTGGTCACCCATGTCCCTGAAATCTGCCCACTGGCTGGCACAATGGGCATTATCGTGCCCATATTAAAGACTGAGGTTCAAAAGAAAGGAAGCGAGCTATTTGACCAAGGATCACATGCTATTTAGTAGAGAGTCAGGATTCTAACCCAGGCCTGGGTGCCTCCAAAACCTGTGCTCTCTGGAACCCCAGGTTGCCTGGGGGCAGAAGGATCTCAGCAGGGAGGTCGGTTCCTACAGGGGAGGGGCCAGACTCACACCACGTTACAGAGGCTGACCAGGCAACGCCTGCATGTCAGACATGGGGGTAAAGATGTTCCTGGTGGAGGTGACCGCCTGGGTGAAGGCCTGGGTACAGGGAAGTTTCAAGGTGAGCGCCAAGGAGCTGTCCATCTGTCTGGGCAGAATCTCTTGGGCCTTTTTTTTTGATGACCAGTCAGTAAGAAATATGTTTTACTCAGTGCACGTATATGCATACATTCACAGCGTTAACTTTACCGTGTGCCTTGCACCGCCCCACTGCACACAGAGGACAGGGGTGGACACATTGAGGTACTGCTTCATGTCTCTGTGCCTCAGTTTTTCACCTGTAACGTGGGGGCGATAACAGCCCCCTCTCACCCCGAGTGGCTGAGAAGAAACTAGATGATGTGAGCCGAACAGTCAGCCGAGTGTGGAGTGAGTGCTTGGTAAAGGTCACCTTCCTGCCACCCTGGGAAGGAAGAACAGGGCTGGAGCAGGGAAGGGATGGTGGCTGGAGCCCCGAGGAGATGGAGGGCCTCACCAAGAGCAGCAAGATCACAAAATTCAGAGCTGCAAGTCGTGATGTGATGTGGCCACAGCCGAGCAGCCGTGTTTTGAGACTCTCAACCCCCGGGGCGAGGGGAGTGGTGGGGTGGTGAGTGGGCTGCCCAGGGGCTCCTGCTCTGGAAGCAAGCAAGAGGGCGGTGCTGGGGAGGGCCCAGCATTTGCTTTGCCCAAGGCTGCTCTGCCTCTCTCTCTGGGAAGGAGAATGGGGGCAACATCACACCAGCCTCATCGGAGCCACGCTCGGGCTCAGCTGAGCTGCACCCTATCTTTGCCAGGTAGGCTGGTAGCTCGTGTACTAGAAGAAGAAGAAGAAGCTGAGGTTCAGAGTGGCCCAGCTCGTGAGCTGGAGTTAGAGTCCAGGGCCCCCTGCTTCTAGCCCTCCTGCCTTGGTGAGGGAGACTGGAGAGGGGCGCGCTCTGCAGGAGAGGGACCAGGGTCAAGTCTGGCTCCCCGCCTTCCTGGCTGTGTGACGATGGGCAAACCCTGTAACCTCTCTGAACCGCATTGTCCTCACCTGTGCATGGGGGATGAGGGGGGCTGTCCCATGGAGCCTTGTGAGAAGCTCAAGAGAGAATGTGCGCCAAGCAGTCTGACACACAGTAGGGCCTCTGTCTGGGGCGCTGCGTTTGCTGCCTGTCTTTCCTGAGGGTGCTGCCTTTCCTGTCTCAGGCTCACTGGTCCTCTGCTCTGTTCTGGCTGCAGGTGATTACTCTGGAAGGCTGGGTGGAGATCATGTACTATGTGATGGATGCTCACTCCTTCTACAACTTCATCTATTTTATCCTGCTTATCATAGTACGTGTCAGGGCAGCCGGGGCTTTGTGGGCAAGCTCGAAGAGCCGTGGGCCAGGGATGGGGTTAGGGGGGTTCCCAGGGAGCCCCTCAGAACCAGGAGAGCAGAGTAGGAGGGAACAGGAGGGGCAGTTTTTCTTTTTTAATTTCATTTTGAGTAATCTGTACACCCACCGCCCGGCTCGAACTCACAACCCTGAGATCAAGCGTCGCGTGCTTCACCGGCTGAGCCAGCCAAGCAATTTTTAAATGCCTCCCAGCAGCTGGTGATTGAAGGGACTCATCAGCGCGGCTGTGGGAAGCATCCATCACTTGCGATTGCCTTCATTTCTCATTTCTGGGCATTTAGGACCATCTAGTCGCTCCTGCTCGCGTTTCCTTGCCTCGTAGTCTCTGGGAATACATTCTTCTCATGACTGCAGCTGGGTGCAACCCCGGGATGGAGGCTTCTCTAGGGCTCCAGCTTGTCCTCTCTTCCCAGGGTGGGAAGGGGAGAGGCTCTGAAACAGAAGCGGGGGGCTGCTTCCCCATGGAGCGCCTTGAAATTCTCCTTGGAGGGATTCCCACCTCTCTGGCCCCTCTGCCTTGGGGGCATGGCTTGGGATGGAGGCGGGGCTCTGTCTGCCTCTCCAAGCTGGGCCCTTCCTGCCAGCCCCCTCCGGCCTTCCCCCACAGTCTGCCCAGAGCGAGCTCATCCACCTTGTCATGCCTGACTGCGGCTTCAGCCACAGCACCACCCCCCAAATGTCAAGGTGATTCACTCCCGGGAGAGTCCGTGCTGGCTGGCTCCCTGCAGCCGTGAGGTTGGATTCTCCAGTGTCCACATGGTGGGAGAAGGCACGCTGGGCTCTCTGGGGCAGCAGCGTTTTCTGGGCTGGGGAGGACCTTGACCTGAGGGTTCAGGACAAGCTGGCAAGTGGCCTGAGACCTCCCTGCTGTTGGCTTTGCTCTGATGCCTTCCTGGGGGAGGCTGGGGTCTTGGATCCGTAGAGACAAAGCGAGGCGGGGGGGGAGGGGTCCAGGCTTGTTCAGTATTGCCCTTCATCCTGTGGTTTGTTCATTCCCAGCACCATCAGGGAAACCCCACTCCAAGCCCTGAGCCAAGTACTGGGAACTGAGCAGTGAGGTGGGCCGGGCCTGCCCTGGAGGAGCTCACAGCCTCAGAGGAGGGGTGGGGTTGGGGGAGGCGGGGGAAGAAGATGGGCTACACTTGACATTGACCAGAGAGCACATTAGAAGCCATGGCAGAAGGAAGCCTGAGAGGTTGAGGGAGCACAGAGGAGTTCTCTGATCTAGCTTGGAGGAGGGAGAGGGGCGTGGGAGGCTTCCCGGAGGAGGTGACACAGAACTGAGCCTTAAAGGCTCAAGGCAGGCAGCCTGGGGAGGGGCCAACTCCCAGAGACCTTGAAATGGACAAAGTCCTGATTGGGGGCTAGAACACTGGGGTTGCTAGAGGAGCCTCAAATTTCAGAGAAGCGCTGGAGAATGTCGTCTGCCCCTCCTGATAGACTCAGGTTGGTAACTCCCAGCATGACCCGAGGCACGTCCCTCATGGAGGATGGTGTCGCCACCTGGGCTTATGGGTTCTTAGGAGGATTAGATGAGACAGAGTCGGAGGACTGCATGGCCGGCGGCACACAGCAAGCACCCAATAATTGTGCCCTGCAGTTATTACAATGCTCACTGGATCCCAGGTGGCCCTGTCACAAAAGAAAGGGTACTGGCAGGGGGCGAGGATGTTGAGGTTTCCTGGGTGCTGGAAGTTAGCAAATGCCAGAGGAGGGGCCTGTCCTCTGGAAACCAGCCTTCGGTGGCCACTGGAACTGGGCCCTGCGTCATGAGGTGGCGGGATTCTTAGTACTGACTGGGGAGTCTCCCCACCCCATCCAAGCACAGATAAAGCTACACAAGTAAACCCTTTCTGCGGCCAAAGTGAAGGCCAGAGAGAGGGCAGGGCTGGGGTGGGACTCAGGGCCTGGAAGGCCTGAGGGGGGCTGGGCCTCCCCCCCTGGGAGAATGGCACTGGCCGGGGTCCAAGGGCCTGGGGGATCCGGCTTAGAAGCTGGTCCCAGTGGGGCCTGGGGAGCCACCTGGGCTACCGTGGTCCTGGGGTCCTGGCCTCCTCTCGGAGCAAGGCCTCAGCAGTCTTTTCCTGTCCCTATCTGTGCCCGTGCCTCTCCGTCTCTCTGGGCCCTCCACCCTCTGCCCCTCTCTCCCCGCGTCCTCTCACCCGTCACCCTGTGTCTCCCACACCCTCCGCTCCTGCACTCTCTGAGCCTCTGTCCCTCCCTCTCGGTGTTTCTCCTCCTCGTCTCTCTGTCCTTCCTGCTGGCTCTGTCCTGTCCCTGCTGCTCCTCCTCCTGCCTTCCTTTCTGCCTCTGGACCCCTCTGCTTCCCCCCCACGCCCTGTGTCACCCTGTCGCCCCCTCTGCCTCCCCGTTTCTCTTCTTCCATCCCTTCATCCTCCTCTCCCCCATGTCTGCCTTCCGCCAATCTGTCCCCTCTGTTCCTGTCCCTGTCCTCTCCTCCCGTTGGTCACAGGTGGGCTCCTTCTTCATGATCAACCTGTGCCTCGTTGTCATAGCGACCCAGTTCTCGGAGACCAAGCAGCGGGAGCACCGGCTGATGCTGGAGCAGCGGCAGCGCTACCTGTCCTCCAGCACGGTGGCCAGCTACGCGGAGCCCGGCGACTGTTACGAGGAGATCTTCCAGTACGTCTGTCACATCCTGCGCAAGGCCAGGCGCCGGGCCCTGGGCCTCTACCAGGCCCTGCAGAGCCGGCGCCAGGCCCCGGGCCCCGGGGCAGCCCCCTCCGCCAAGCCCGGGCCCCACGCCAAGGAGCCTCGGCATTACAGTAAGTGCTCCTGCCTGCCGCCACCTCCAGGGCGCCCCGCCCAGGCCTCGTGTGCCTCCAAGGGGAGGGATTCTGGGGACCCTGAGACAGCACCGCCTGCGAACACGTCTCCCTCCCTCCTCAGCACAGGCAGAGCCGTCCAGTGGGTTGAGAACCCCGGTCTCCCCTCAGGGGCTCCCGTCCATACCCCTCGTTCCCTCCCTGCTCTCCTGACCACCTGCCGGTGCCCAGTGGGAGCAGGCCTCGGGCTGGGGGCATGCAGCACCCCGTGCCCTGGAGGAATTCCCTGCCGACCCCAGTGTGTGGTCACATGGACTCCATCTCCACCCGGGGTTCACACTCCTAGGAAGCGGATGGCTGTCCCTGCTGTCTGGGAAAACTCTGACACTCCAAGCCACTCAGCCCGTCTCATGCCCCGCATGGCTTCCTGTTGTCACCACGTGCTACCACAGCAGAGCAGTGACAACCAGCCACCAGGAATAAAGGGCATGGTGTGTTGGGGACCCCTGTGCCATTTTGTGATCTTCTATCTCTGGGCCATTAGGCTCAGAAAAGGCTCTCCATTCATTTTCTCGTTTGTTCTAGAAAACAGTCCTGAGAAGGGGGCAGAGTGAGTTATGTTATCTCATTTTAGATGGGAAAACTGAGGTCCAGATAGGTGAAGGGAGTCACTTACGGTTACAGTGTGTCGGTGACAGAAACAACATCAGGGACATCAGAGTTGGGTTTGCTGAGCCCACCCCCAGAGGGAAATGAACCAAATGCGCCACGGGAGACGGGCCCCGCCCCTAGCTGGTGCCAAGATGGAAGTCAGCAGGGACCCAGCGCAGAGCAGGTGCACAGTGTGTGACCTTGGACAGCCTGGGCTCCTTTGTGGGCCTCAGTCTCCTTCCTGTAAAGTCCAGGGTGAGGCCCCTGCGCTGGGGGAGTCAGCCACCTGAAGGCGCTGCCCCTGCAGCTCTCAAGCCCTGAGCCTATTGGGAGGGAAACCAGAGGACTGATGCTGGGAGCTGCCGCCCACTTGTTTTTGGTGCCAGCCGGCCAGGCGTGGTCTTGGAGGAGGCTCCAGGTGGCCTGTGGGCCGGCCCAGCACGTGGATGGGGTGCGCTGGGGTCTGCGCGCAGGGCTCCTGGATGATGCAGGGAGGGGCCTCCTGCTGCTGCCCCCACCCTACCCGGAAGCTGTGTGGAAAGAAGTCCAGGGGGCCGTCCGGAGGGGGAACTTGCCCCCTGCCCCCGGGCCTCCGGACCTTCCCCCTTCCCTGGGAAACAAGTTTCAGGGGGCCCAGCCCCAGGTACGAGCTGGCAGAGATGGGCTTTACTGAGGTGGGGCTGAACCCCCCACTCCGCTTCTGCCTGCCCCACCCCTGCTCCAGGGGATGAATGAGTCAGAAGGTCTTGTCCAGGGAGATACTGGGAGGCGAGTCTGGAAGGGGAGGGTGGGCAGTACATGTTTTTCATTGCCTTTAATTATTATTATTATCTTTGAATGTTTATTTAGTTATTTTGAGAGAGCACACATGTGGGATGCACGGTGGGTGGGGGGAGACAGAATCCCAAGCAGGCTCCCCACTGTCCCCACGTGGGGCTCGATCCCATGAACCCTGAGACTGCAACCTGGACAGAAACCAGGACTCAGATGCTAGACAACTGAGCCACCCAGGCACCCCTCCCTTAAATGTCACTGGTATATATTTTTGCTCACACAAGGAAAACATGTTTATTCCAGGACAATATAGGCAAACATAAACAAGAGACCAAACGACCCAGAAGGCGCCTCTCTGACACCTCTTTGAGATGGTTAAATCTTGTAGAACTCTGGCCCCAGACTGGTCCAGGCTCCTTAAACTCTCCCCAGGGCAGCATAGCGAGTGAACATGTCTGCCCCCCACCCCCTGCTGTGCCTCCTGCCAGCCCCTCCTGCCTGCTGCCCTTGGAGCCAGCCCCACGTCCCGGGGGCGGGGGGGGGAAAAATTATATGATCACCGCACTTGAAGCACACGTGGGGCTGGGGCCCAGGGTTAGGGTTCTAGGGCAAGGGTCAGCCTCCCGCCCAGGGCTCCTGCCCCCTTCCCTCCCTGTGACACAAGCCCCACGTGCAGGTGGGAGAATTTTTCTCTGAGGGATGTCATTCCTCCACATCGGGCTGGTTCTTTGAGAAGCTCTTTTTTTTCCCAATTTTTTTTAAACACATTTATTTATTTTTGAGAGACAGGGAGGGAGCATGACCAGAGGAGCGGCAGAAAGAGAGGGAGACACAGAATCTGAATCAGGCTCCAGGCTCCGAGCTGTCAGCACAGAGCCTGACACGGGGCTTGAACTCACAAACCTTGAGATCATGACTTGACCTAAAGTCGGACCCTTAAGTGACTGAGCCCCTCAGGGGCCCCTGAGAAGCTCTTTGAGAAGCCCTTTCTCAGCCATTTCCCCAAGTCCGATGTCAGCAGGCAGGATGGTGGGAGGGCTGGGCCTCGGGCCAGGAGGTGACGTACAAGGACAGGTGACAAACACGTGTGCCCCAGGCGCTGTTTTAGGCACACCACACACACCCGCTGTAGGACCCTCCCCACAGCCCTCGCTTGTCCCAGGGGCCAACAAAGCCCAGAGAGGTAAAGCCGACCCCCCCCCCCCCCCCGCAGAACCACAAGCCACTTGGCCTCCTGGTGGAGCCCAGACAGAAACTTGAACCACCGCACTTGAAGCACACGTGGGGCTGGGGCCCAGGGTTAGGGTGGCACCTGATGTGGGCAGGGTCTGCCCCCTCGGAGCCCCTCAAGCCCATGTGACCTGAGGCTCCGACCCTGCCCTTGTGTTTGCTTTGCAGAGCTGTGCCCTCGACACAGTCCCCTGGACCCGATGCCCCACGCGCTGGCGCAGCCCATCTCTGCCATGCTGGCCTCCGATCCTGCCAGCTGTCCCCACTGCCTGCACGAGGAGAACCGGCGGCCCTCGGGCCCAGGCAGCACTGACTCGGGCCAGGAGGGCTCGGGCTCCGGTGGCTCAGGCGGTGACTCGGAGGAGGAGGATGGGGATGGGGCCCGGAGCAGCGAGGATGGAGCCTCCTCAGGCCTGGAGAAGGAGGACGAGGAGGAGCCGGCGGACGGGGCCGCCCGGCTCTGCGGGGATGTGTGGCGGGAGACCCGAGCCAAGCTTCGAGGCATTGTGGACAGCAAGTACTTCAACCGGGGCATCATGATGGCCATCCTGGTCAACACCGTCAGCATGGGCATCGAGCACCATGAGCAGGCCAGTGGGGGCGGTGCTGGGTGCAGGGCTGGGTGTGGGCGTGGAGGGGGGGCTGGGAGCCAAGGCCCAAGCCGGCCCTGTGCGGCCTGGGGTGTTGAACGTCCCCTGTGTGTCTGTCTCCTGCCTGACCGGGGCAGGGTCTGCTTCTCCCCTGGGGGCTCAGCCCACAGGAGAGGGAGGATCCACGTGCCTGCCCAGTGGGTGACTGAGCCAGGGAGGCAGAGCTAGTACTGGGACCAGCTGGGTTGAGATCCAGCTCCTTCCCCCGCCCCCCTGCCAGCACTGCCTGGCCCCCCAGGCAGCCACAACCCTTTCCCTGTCAGTCTTGCCAAACCTGCCTTCCAGGTGTCACCTCTTCCCCGAGCCCTCTGACAGCCAAGGCCCCCTTGTGGCAGTGCCTTCAGCAGGATGGGGGTCCTCCTGTCCCTGTTGCAGCAGGAGGCACTGAGGGCGGCCCCAAGGTTGTCCTGCAAAGACTCTGCCCTGTCTCCCTCCTGTCTCAGCACTGGGTGCTGGCCGTTCGGCGTGGGTGTCGGCCGAGTTGACACCCTGGGCCATTGGGCTTCAGAGACACGGTCCCAAGGGGGTTGGCAGGAGCACAGGGAGGGTAGGGAAGAGATGGGTCTACTTGTAGGCGCACAAGAAGGAGGGCCGTGGGGGGCTCACACACGTGTCCCGGCAAATAGGTCATACCACGGGTGACAGACTGTGAGACAAGTCCATTCCTGGCTCCATTTGAAAAACACCATTTTCTGACTCCCCCAGCTCCTCATGGGTTCCCTCCCTTGACCTGCACCCTTACCCTGTGAGGACACCCCACTTGGCAGCTAGTGACCCTAATGCCTAGGGAGGGGATGTCACTGACCCAAAGTCCCACAGACAATCAGGGATCAGATTTGAACTGACATCTTTCTTTAATGTTTATTTTTGAGTGAGAGAGAGCACGCGAGAGTGAGCACAAGAAAGCATGAGTGGGGGAGGGGCAGAGGGAGAGGGAGACACAGAATCCAAAGCAGGCTCCAGGCTCTGAGCTGGCAGCTGGCAGCACAGAGCCCAAAGTGGGGCTTGAATGCACGGAACCGTGAGATCACTACCCGAGCCGAATTCGGACGCTCAACTGACTGAGCCACCCAGGCACCCCTGAATCTATTTCTTCACGTGGCAAGACTGACACTCCCCCGCCCCACCGCTCCAAGGGTTCAGAACATTGGCGCCCCCTTTGCTTCCCTGCCGCCCTCTTTCTGCTGAGGCCCTCCACCTGCCCATTGCGCCCTGCATCCGCCCTGCAGTGGGCCACACTCTCATTTCCCTCTTCATTAGCTCTCCAAGCGCTGGCTCCATTCAATTTCCTTAAATGCGGCCCCTGGGGCTGCAGCGGCACTCTGTTTGGAGCTGCTGGTTTGCCAGCCATTCCAGCTTAATTAAAAAGGTCTCTAGGGGAGGCTGGGGGGGAGGCTGGGGGGAGGCTG